>NW_022196910.1:36731815-36736667 GCF_008632895.1 Mastomys coucha
AAATTTTAAAGAATATGACAAAAAAGATATTTTAGGTATTGAAGGAGGAGTCTCTGGGAGGAGTTGGGGTCAAAAGGGGAACAAGAATGTGATTTAATTCTATCTACTTAAAATATGTTTTTAAATGTAAACAAATTCAGATAAATTGAAATCATGTATCTTTTTTCATAATAGTGCAATAAAACTTAAATCAAGAAAAAAAAAAAAGAGATTTCCAGGCTTGGTGTCAAAGGAGGACCACAAGGAGTAGAAGAAGGTGGAGGAGGAAAGAAAAGATTCTATGGGTTAGGTGGACCATAAAAATGTGGCTTGAAGGTTGGACAATTGGAGTTAAGAGCAACCAAGATGAAACATAGTAAGTAATCATTCAGGTATATGATTAGGAAAGTAGATTCTAATGTCATAGAGGGCAGATGTCTGCCCAGCTCTAGTGCTGATTAAGGCTTATTGTAAATATAAAAGTTTTGTGTCTTTTATCTAGGAACATAATGATCAAGGTGGGATAGAAACTCCGGATTGGGATTAACATTTTCTACCACAGCTCTTAAATAACCTTTCCCCTTAGAGTTGGCATATCCTATCTCTGACTCAATCTGTCAAAATTTTCTTTGATTTACCACTTGTCTGCCCCTCAATTATACATCATTGTTTGAGATTAAAGGTGTGTACTAAGGGCATGTCTGTATTCCAGCTAGATAACAAAGATATAGAAGGCCTCTGGATAAGATCAGTGCAGCCATGTTGCTGGGTTAAAATTCCTCTACAAGTACCAAACCCTGGGGAAGTCCTTGTTTTGACCCACAGCATTGCACGAACCAGGCATGACAGGCCCTGCCTATAATCCCAACAGTAAAATTAGAAATTCAAGATTATCTCTGGCTAAATAGTGAGTTATAAAGTAGCCTGTGCTAGATATGGACTAAAAAAAAAAAAAAAAAATTACAAAAATGCAAAACATAGAAGTCAACTATTCTTCTTTGTCAATTATCTTTTTTAAAAATGTGTTATAGTAGTATACAGTTAATTAACATATTCACTTAAGAAGATAACCCAACATCAATGGGAGAAGAGGCCCTTGGTCCCATGAAGGCTTGATAGATCCTCCAGTATAGAGGAATTCGAGGGTGTGGGTGGGTGGCTAGGGGCATACCCTCATAGAAGGAGGAGGAGGAAGGATGTGATAGAGGGTTTCTGGGGGGCAAATTTGAAAAGGGGATAACATTTGAAATATAAATAAATAAAATATTCAATGAAAAAAAGAAGATAGTCCTAAAAACATTCTTATGCAGAGCCTTTCAAACTCAGTAAAATGTACTTGGTTTTCAATTTAGGTAAGTTAAATACATACAGAGTAAACTTGACTTCAGTTAAATATATTTTAAGGCACTTAATTTATCAAGTATGTCACAGGGATCAAATGCTAAACAAAAATTTTCATCCGAATGAGTGTTTTTGTTAGTATACAATCAGATAATATTTATAAGCTAAGCTTAAAATATTAAGAATCAACTAATATTTTAAATCAATTATAAATTTTATAAATGAAAATTGACTTTGCCAACTTTTTTATTCAGCCAATTAAAGGCAAATGTTCTTGTGCTGCAAATTCTGTATTGGAGGCCAATGAAAACTCACTAAACAAGACAAACTTTAGAAGCTGGTGGGTTTTTAATCATAATTAGAATTCATAACGCAGAGAGATAACTTGCAACAAAAGTAATTAATTATGATAAGGTTCTTATTGTTTCCTCTCTTGAGAAATGAGTTTTCATGTACAATTGATCACCAGCTAATCTTCAGTAGATATGGCATAACCTATTAAACTGCCATAGTGGTAACGATAAAAGAACACAGTCAACAAGAGAAATTTATCCATTTTACTAATGAAATACGGGCCAGATATTTTCAATGATATCTCTGTTACTATATTTAAATTTCAAATTTTGCATAACACAAGCTTTTTCTTTGTCTCCTCACTGAGACTCAGACATGAGCCAAGTGTGGTAAGCGTCAAATGTGTGAGAACTACTTGAACCTATAGAATGTTTGTCATATACAATTTATATGAACTGCACAGCAGAAGATGGGCCAACTGTAGTTCTCTCAGCTATTTGTAAAACTCGTACACTTAAGGAACCCATCATGAAAGTTTTACATTAATAGTCTCTCTGTTCCTGCTGTTCATATGAAGCATTAATTCATTCACCATGCACATTTTAACTTATAATATTTTAGTTTTCATCCCTCAAGGGCATGTGGTTGTTAATTTTTTTTCACAGAAAAGTGAATTTAGGATTATCTAATATAGCTTGTTAATATTATGGTAGAAATTACTGACATAGAGGTAATGCACATTACCCCCACGTCCTTCACCTAATGTGCAGTCAGCCAAATTATGTATTTATTAATTTTGTTAAGCTGGCCTCATGAGTCAATAGATTGAATAGAGTCTCTGTTAATTAAGTTTGCTGATGAAATGACTAGAAGCTTTGAGAACAGCTTTAGAATTAAAAATGAGTTTAACCAGCTGGAGGGGATTTATGCATTGAGTAAGTATCAGGACAGATGACCTCTGTGGTCTTTTTGAACTCGGAAATTGTATGAAACACTGAGAGATCAATACAACAAGGACTTATATGAAATAAATTTGACAAAAAGTTAGGTATAAGACACTAAAATATGTACTTATGATCAAACTTTAAAAGAAATATTATAGTTGTAGGTTCTGCTAGAGACAGGGTCTGACTACATATTGCCAGGGGAAGGCAGATTTGGTTAGGACACTGAGATAATTTTTTTTTCTAGCACCCTAATCTAAAGAGGAGTTTTATAGTATCATTAGGTGTTAATTCCTTCCCTTCTCTACTTTCCCGTAAACCAGCAACACAACATTTTTCTATAGCTAATGATACTCTGATAGCTAAATTAACTTTAACCAGCAGACTTTAACTAGAAGTCATAGACATTGATTTCAGACCTTCACCATAAATCTATCTTCAACAAATTCTTCATTTTATTTCTTTACCTGGAGAAGGGTGTATAACGAAGTGACCTCAAAACATCTCCAACGCTTTGTATCAAAGATGGACTCATTGTATATAGTTACACGCAAATGGCTATGATTTTCTTAATAGGAATTTTTCAATAGTCAAAGTCAGAATAAGCATTTCAGAAAAAAAAAAAAGAATGTCCAAATATCTAATAGGGCTATGTGAAAGGGTATTCAACATTAGTTATTAAGAAAATGTAAGACAAAGCTTTAATGAAAGACCATTTGGTACTTTTTAGAATAACCAGAGCTTTAAAAAGACATTGCCAAGTACTGTGAGACTGAATCAACAAAGATTCTTTCAGTCTGGCATGAACAGCATGATTGACAGAGTGGAGGTAGAAGAGAGTTGATTCTCTACAGAGATTATGTGCATTGTCTATGCTCTAGAAACTCCACTGAACATTATTCCCCTACACAAGAACAATCCTTATGTTTCCAAGTGTTTGGGCAAGAATTCTCCAAACAACTCTATTAGTAAACAAAGTAGATAAAAAAGGTCTCCATGTAGCAAGATGAGTGTATCACAATAGAGAGAATCACAATGAACAGTAACTGGAACAAACTCCTTTATTCTAGGCTAGATTATAGACTATTGAACAAGGAATCTCTCCTAAAAGACTATCAAATAATTTCACTAATGAATCTCTGAAAAGCAGAGAAAGCCAACAGGGGTAGAATAAAGAGCAATAATTATCTTCAATGTGTGTGCCTTGGGACAGCAGAAAGTAGGATCATTAGTGATAGAGAATTGATGAAAGGTTCTGAGGTGTTGGGATCGATACATATCTTCATTTAAGTTATAACTGTAACACAAGGATTTGTTTATTTCTATAAAAAGCACCACAGTTTGATGAGCAAATATGTATCTTTGAATTAGGAATGTAGCTCAGTTGGTAATTATTGACTAGCATACATTAAGCCCTGCATTCAGTCCCTAGCATGGCATAAAACCACACATGGTAGTACATGTTGGGTATCGCCTATGTGGTTAGTTTAAGGAAAGGCTGGGCAAAAGGAGATCCTTGTATACACACACACACACACACACACACACACACACACACACACAGAGAGAGAGAGAGAGAGAGAGAGAGAGAGCGCCAATAACATGGTAGAAATGCTGTACAATCCCTTTCCTCAGATTCAGTAATTGAAAGCAATCATGTCCATAGACAGATTGGAAGATTAAATGACCTTTCCGGATCACTCTCTGCCCTGTGATCCTATATTATTTCCTACAGAGTGTTTTTATTTTTTCTTTTCTTTTTCTTTTTTTTCTTTTTTCCATAAAATCCCCTTCAGTCTTTCTCCTTCTTTGCTACTGAGTTGTTCAGGACTGAATTTAATACCCTAGAGGTCTTCTCACAAGAGCAGTGTAAGTAGAAAGTCTGTCACCTCCTTAATAGGTAATATGATAGAGTTGTATCCAGTGGGAAATCTTGGTGGTATTTTATGTGGTTCAGCTACAGTTGGATGGATAATGCAAGGTCACAAACAATTCCCTCTCTACTCTCACCTCTGGATATTTTAACATCATTTCTTCACAAGTTTCCCTTCATCTTGCATGCTTTGCACTGGATTTATTTTTTTCCCAGGAGGTACTAAATTGACTTTCCCTTTTGTCAACTTCACAACGATTTTTTTTAAGCACTCTCAGTCTAAGCACGTGGGATGCAAGATGCAGGTGATTTTAGCAACATTTTTTTTTCAAAAAAGAAAAATTACTAATGGAACTACTAATAAATTAACCAAGGGATTAGCTAACCAAACAGGCTATTTTTTCATTTTTATATATATATA
>NW_022196910.1:36736677-36759262 GCF_008632895.1 Mastomys coucha
ATATATATATATATATACATATATATATATAATTATTAAATGAATGTAGTAAAAATTGACAGTAAAAAACAAATGAGAATTATTCAAATGATTGGGGATTTCAGATTTTTACTCTGGATTTTCATTCATGAGAATTTCATGTTTGCTACTACAATAACATCTCTTTAATTGGCTGAGATTTAGATGTTATAAAATAAGCCATTTCATATTAAAGAACTCTGTAAAGTGAGTCAAATTACTAATGCTGATACAATTTGACCAATAAAAATGTGATACTTGTTTCTTTTACTTTGTGAAGTGAGCTACATGTGTTTGGATTCTAGGATTCTGAGTGTTTCTGAAAGCACCACACTGGCTTGCTCATTCTCAGCACAGACTGCACAAAGTGAAACATGGAGGTTTCACTGGCTCTGAACAGCCTATTATTTCTGTAAGTTCCCAGAGCAAAACATTTACTCCGGAGAAACAAGCTCACAGATTTGAAGACATCGCCATTAACTGACACTGTAACATTTGTTCCAAGACTTTTGAGGCTTTCCAAAGGCTGTGGTTTTAGGGCCACCCATTCAAACTTTATGTCGCCACATAGTTCGGGCAGCTAGAGATAACAGCATTCCACAGGGTCTGTACATCTGTATGTGTAACAATCCCAAAATTTAGCAAACAGAATCTCAGGGTGAAGCCAGAAAAGATTTTTTTCCCTCCACAAACTCATTATAGTCATAGATTACTCTAGCTTAAAATTGATTTTATACTAGCAAGGAAAAATCTAACTTCACAATATCATCAATCATTTGAAAAATATAACTATTTCTATGCATTGAGGCTTAGATGTCTGAATATAAAGCCTATTCATTTACAATTCATAGAAAATTTTCATGTCATTCAAATGCTACCCGAATGTCACTATAAACTTGAAAACAATTTATAGGCATACAAATGGAAAATTATTTACTGGGGCCAAAAATATTTTTTTAAATACAGAGGTAATCAATCATAAGCGATCCCATTCAATAGAATAGCTGGTAAAGAGCATAATATCATGTATGACCCAGGATTGGCTTTGTTTCAAAGAGTATCCTTCCTCAGATATCCAATGCCAAAGATAAAATTCCTAATATATACATAAACTACAAGGCAAATGAGCAAGATTCATTCAATTATTCAATGATTAGACATTTTACTTCAACTATCTAAAAGTTTACACATGAGATTTTTTTCTGGTTTTCAGTATCAAATGACCCAATTTCATAGCTGTAATAAAGTAGCTATCCTCATCTTTCTACAAACTAGGAACTCCAAGTATTTAATATCACAGGTGTTTTGTTGTTGTTGTTGTTGTTGTTCTTGCTATTGAAAAGCACTGGCTTGGGTGCTTAAAAATAATTTGTTTAAAGAAGTTTTTAAATACTATTACATATCCATGTCAGGGCCCTGATGGCAAATGTCAATCAATCAGTTGCTATGGAAGTCAGAATAGTCTTGCACATTTCCTGTATCCACAGTACTACTGTTTTAGACATCCTCTTCTTTAAAGTTATTTCTAATCTGTGAAGGCAGTCTGTAAGGTAGCTGCCAACTTCTTGCTTCCTAGTCTGCATATTCTTATGTTCCTTCTCTTGAGTGTGGAAAAGACTAAGAGAATCACTTCTAACCAATAGAACACAGCAAAAATAAAGAGATGTTTCCAATACCAGCCTCTAAAAAGGCCTTCATTCTCTGCCCTGGAATCTCATTCTCTCTTGCTCATGTTCTTGTTTGTACAGAGGGAAGACATTGCTACATTTTGAAATTCCCTATGGAATGAACCATGTGACAAATAAAATCAGGAAGCTCTCTGGTCAACAAAGAACAGAGAACCATATACTGCTACCTGAAATGGAGTAATTTTCCTCCTAGGCAGACCAATAATCAAAAGCCTATGAGGAAGATAGAGATTCTCAGAAAACTAACAAAAGTTCAGTGTGGTGCCTGATAGTTCTAAAGCAGTATCTGTTATTAGCAAATTGTTTTAGGATAATGTGGCAGAGTTTATGATTGGTACCCATGAGTCCCACATCATTGTTGCTACAAGGGAAGTGAAAAGCTAAGTGTCATTAGAGAGAGGAAACTACTATAGAAAAAGAGTGGTCTATGTCAAAGAATACAAAGAATACAGGCTCCCTATCTGACATTCATTCTTTCTAATAAAATGATTTCTTTATTTATTTTTATTTTATGTTCATTGTTGTTTTGCCCTGGAAATGGAGTTACAGGAAGTTGTGCGCTGCCATGTTGGTGCTAGGAATTGAACCCAGGTCCTCTGGAAGAGCAGCCAGTGTTCTTTAACCACTGAGCCATCTCTCCAGCTCCTCGACATTAACGTTTTGCATTTCAGAAGTCATTGTTGTCAGTTGATTGCAAATAAAATTCTACAGGCAAAGGAGGTAAAAAGAGAATAAAAGAAAGCAATGAATTACTGTTTTTTTTTAAAGAAACATCAGTGAATATTCACAAATTATTTTTCTTTATTACATGTTTCTTGGGCATCTACTTTGTGGCATGCACCATTTATACACAAAGATTAAAATAAAGTAGAAATATAGGAGTATTTTTCCAGCAAAAGAAATGTAGTTATAAAGTACTAACAATTTTAATATAGTTGTTTGCATGAGAACATAGAAGAATATTTAATCCGGATACAAGGTAGAGAGGGAGTTTCCAAGTGGAATGAGCTCTAAGCTTAAAATTGGAAGGCAAGTGAGATTTAGTTGGAGAAATGTTTTAAGAGAAAGAAAATCACAGGCATTTCAATGTCTTTTTTAAAATTCAGCCATTCTGAACAATTTAGATGGGGAAAATTGAGAACTCCTGCAGATGTTAATTTTACATTTTGATAATGTCTTTTATGAAAGGTAGCAAAATGTCCCCTTCTCCAAATCCCAAAGCCAGTCTCTTACAAGGGGGATAATTCACTCAGGTAGTCTAAAGCCATAAAATGTTTTCCGTTTGTCTTGCTTATTTTCTTAGTGTGGACTGTATAGGATCTCCCAATAAATTATAATTCTGCTTAAGTCAGCCAGAGTAGGTTTCTGTTACTTACAACCAAATCTCCTGACAACGTAGGTTGTAAATATTTTAGCAGAAAAGATTTAGATAGAAATGTACATTTTACAACAACTGATAGAGGTACAGATGTTATAATGAATAGGAGAGTGGCTATTTTTGAATCAGGGGACTAAGATCTGTGAGATGATGATTATCCTCACAGGAGAACAGAACAGCCTCACTGTTTCTAATGGTAGTAATTGGCAAGCCTGTGGCTTCAAAAGATTTATCAGAACATGGTCAAAAGAATGACACAAGGTGAACAATGCCCTGGGAACTATAGAGTTACTCAAAAAAAAAAAAAAAAAAAGAGCCATTTACCTCAGGTGCTGCTTATTCCCTGGGTGATTGAACACGATTTTCTGCCTCCTGTGATAAACATTTACATTCAATTTATAAGGCATGTTTGTCCCTATTGTATGCTAGAACATCGGTATAGAACCCAGTCTTGTCAGTGTACCATGAACCAGATATGGCCTTCTGTCTTGTTTTCATTCATGCTTTCCTAGAAAGTTCTAGAAAGAAGCTGCTTGGTTAATATTTAGTATGTACTTACTGGCACTTATTTACTTGTTTTCAGTACTCAAATAACCTTCCTTAGAAGGCTATATTTGTATATAATAGTACGATGAAACAGCAGCAAGATTGTCTACAACATTAGACTGTGGTCCACCCTATTCTTTCAGATCCTCAGATCCCAGGCTTAGCAGACAAGATCTGTTCTGTATAGGTTGGTTGAAAAGGTAAAAATATACTGAAGTACAATTTGTAAATGCTTTATATGTACAGAGATTTAGGATGGTAGACAATGGTGATTGTTTTGTTCATTTGTTAACCCTGAGATTCAAGAGAGAAAGATTGAGCCTACCATTTTGAGCCAAATTTAAAGCAAACTTTATTAAAAATTAAATAATGACCAAAAGATGGACTTAGGTCAGGACCATTTCCTGAAATTTCTCAGCTGAAAGACCTCAACCCATGTGCTACATGGCTTTATAAGGACAAACCTATAGGCTGTCATATTTTCCCATAAGTCTTTGCTATTTTTCAAGAACTGTAACTCCCAGCATTCCAGGAAGCTATGCGCCTTCTTGGGTAGGTGGAGCTTGTAGGTTAATTTGGGGCATTATGCATTCTCATGGAATTTCTTTACTGGACAGCTTCTGACTATACATTTGTTGGATAAAAAGCCATATATGAACTCTACCACAAAAAAAAAGCATGGAAAGAGGTAAAGAATAAACTCAAAAGACATACAGGAAAGGAGCTAATGGAAATATAACAAACAGGAATTAAATATGGAAAAACTTGTCTCAAATGTTTTAAGAAGGAAAATATCTGGTCTATTCCTTGAAAGGTTAATGATAGATTCAACTTAATCTAAGTTTAGACTTAATCTCATTAAATTCAAGTTGAATCTTACTCTTCTGGGGTGTTTTCTCTCACCAAGAGGATATGAATAAGACAGTTGGGGATGATGAATCTCAACTCAAAAATGATGAGAGAAAATGAGGTCACTTCTTTTTGTGTCTCCTAATGGAAAGTTGGGAAACCTCTCCCCTTTGAACACAATTACACAGTGGTATGTCTTCATTCCTGAAAAAAAAATGCAGCTGTAAGAATTGCATGGATGTCAGACAAATCAGGCCTTGAATCCTCCAGAAAACAAACAAAGAAAAAAAATGATATAGGAAAGTCTTGCTTATAATACCAGTAAAAAGTAAGTAAGTACTAACAATGTCAAAATATTTTAAAGAACAGAAAATTAACTAAAACTGTTGTCTTTACCTAAACTATTTAATTCAATGCTAGACTTTATGGATCTAGCATATCACATATGAGAATATTCAAGCCAATATGTCTTAAACAAAATTATTTCATCTTCAAAATATAAGATGAAATAATCTAAGTTCACTACTCAATAGAAATTATTGATCTCTTAAAATAATAGATTATATAACAAAGATACAACACAACAATCATTTGAGAAACAGAACTCCTACTTATAAAAGTAGTCCCTAGAAATCAAAGCTGTTTGTTTGATTTAATGCTGTCAACACTATAGGAAATTATTTCTAATTGTAAAACACATGATCATTCACTATAATATAAAAATTAGACAAGTATAAGCAAGTATTTATATCACATTTTATATTTTATTACTGATGATTTCAATAAATGAAATATTATGTAAGATTTTCAAAAGTCTATCTGATGTTATAAAATGGATAATATAGATGCAAATCATGTTTCTTTTTCATATTAGTATTGGCCAATTTCATATAGTTTCTATAGTGATACTTGTTAAATTATTTACTATTCCAGGCTGCCTTATTTTAACTTTTTCAAAACAAAGACAAACCAATAAAAACTGTGTTTTTGCAAAAGGAAACATGTTTTGTGGGGCCTGTGCGCCTCTCTCTCCCGCTGCCTGGTGGCTCTCTCTCCACTGGGGCCTGGAGCTATTTGCTGCTGATGCCTGTGGCTGCATGGCACTTAGTTAAAAAGGAGGCAATGTATAAATGAGATATTTTATTATAGGAAAGAGAAAATAGGCCAGTCAAGTAGAGAGAAGGAAAGGAGATGAAGGAGAAGACAAGAGAATGAGCGAGAGAAAGAAAGGAGAGGAAGAAAGCTAGACAACAAGAGAGGAAAGAAGAGAGAGAACAAAGAAGAAGAGAGAGAGGGAGAAGGCAGGAGAGAGGAAAGAGGGCAAGAGAAGAACAAAGAGCAAGAAGCGGGGAGGCGGCAAACCACCCCTTATCTGGTACGGGATATGGCTATCTGTGGGGTGAGGCATGCCTGGTTGTGGTCAGGTGACTAGGGGTAAGGTCCAGCTAGAATACTTGGAGCTTGGGGCATTGTCTACCTGATAGAGCACACATCTCCTGTAGGGGCAGCTGTGAGAGATTGTTACTGAAACAGGGGCCAAAGACTCAGGAGTTATAGCCGAACTCCTGCCCCCTGCCCCAGAAACTGGGGCTCCAGGGTTCTAGGCCTATTACTCAACTTAGCCTAAGTTGCCTGAACAGACCACTGCCCTACAATGTTTGACTGTGAATCGATGAAATTAAATTTTCCACTAAGGTTATATCATTGCAAAAGCCTCTCATAAATCTTTAACATTTGAGCAGAAGTATCATGTCAACTTAAAAGTAATTTTAGCTTAAGATCAGAAAATACTAAAATCTACTTAAAATTAAATAAAGAGAGCTTCCCAGGAATGAAATCTAAACTGCACAGTATACACAAAAATCATGAAAATAATTTTCTGTCTCCCTTTCTCTGACATCATTTTATGTACTTAAATTAATATCTTTGTGATAAAATTCTTATCAGTAACTTCCTCTACTTATCTACAAAGCAATTTTATAGAGCCAAAATCCAACATGACTTAAAGAGTATAAAGCATGAAGAGCCAAGTTTGGGGGAAATTGGTTTTTTTTTTTGTCTTGTTTTGTTTTTGTTTGTATGATTTTTAGATTTTCAACATACCCGTTTTACCATTTGTTTGGTTTTTGCTATAGCAACAAATCATATATATATTTTCTGTCCTGAGGCAGTGTTCATACCCCTTAGATTATTCAAACAGTTGGATTACTTTTTCCAAAATCACTGAAGTGTTCCTTTTTCCTTCAAACACTGTTAGATATTTTAACTTTAGATTACTTAAATTACTTTGGTTGAACTTGGGATAGTTTTTATGACTTTCTTGAACAAAGAGAAGAAGAAATCACATATTCATTGTTATGTTAATGCTACAGTTATGATAAACTAACATGAGAATAATAATGAGCCCTTCTCAGACCCCAAACTAAAGAATGAATCTTGGGACCTTAAGACCAATCAGCAAGGGGATCTTGTATTTGGTGTTTATCCTCAACAAGCTGGAATTTGGGAAAGAGTTCTTAGCTAAGCCTGGAACCCATACATGGCATAACAATGAACTGTTGCTGTCCAGCAGTAACGTTAAGGAATGGGTTACCTGGAGATATGGAGTTAGAAAGAAGAGCAGCAGCAAGAGAGAGTTAGGAAAAGGACAGAGTGGCCACAGGTATACCTGTCCACGTGGTTGCTTTACAAAATTAGATGGGAGTCGTGAATGCTCAGCCATCTTCCATTTTAATGCCCCAGCTTTGTTCCCCCAACAGGTATAGTACCTGAGGCAAAACCACTCCCCCAAGTACGTCAGCATGTCAGTCCAATCAGCGACTTCCTTTTTTCTCTGCGAAGGTGGAGCTTCCGAATGTAACTGGAATCAGGTTGGAGGCGTGGCAAATAGCAGGAGATGGGCAGAGAGGTATGGCTATGAGAGGCAGGCCTCAAACCAGGAGGGTAACAATGAACTATGAATCCTAAATATGTTCCTGCTCCAATGTTTACCAGTATACATTCAATTATGGAGAATCTACATGATTCAAGTACCATTTGAGTTTCATTGTATCTTAATTGTCTTCTCAGTTGATTAAAATGGCATATAATTTCTTTTTACAAGATGATTTAAGGTGCTGTATAAACCATGGATAGAACTGTACAGTGAGTGCTTTGGAGATGAACTCTCACATCATCTGGGTCAAGCTTCTTTCCAATGAGGAAATGATTCTCTAATATATAACCATGCTGGGAGTAGTTAGGCCAGCTTTTCCTTAACTGCTTACAAACTTTGGCCAATAATCCATATGACCTAGTCAATATCCAGGATCAAATTTCTCCATCTCCTTCAACCTTCCACAACAGAGATGCCAGTATCTTATAGAAACAAACCTGACTGTATAGGAGGGACTTTTATCAGATCCACTGGACCCCAAATGTGGACTGGAAAATAAGTGCTGTTAACTGCCATACTATTGCTCCACCCCTAAACATCAGATTTCCTCCTATAGATACCTTCAACTTGTTAGGAAAACATGTTCAGAAATGAAATTTAAGTAGTTTCCAAAAATCAACATTGATCCTTTATTTGTTATATAGCAGAGGAAGACCTCGGACTTGTGTTCACCTAGCTTCTCCTTCCTGAGTACTGGGCCCACAGACATGTTGCCTTACTGCCATGCTTTATGAATTTCAGAGTATCTGATCAGAGCCTCATGGTAGGCAAGTGTTCTACCACCTGAGTTACATACCTAGCTCTAATTCATAACTTTTAAGTAAATGTCAAATTTCACTTATCCTTTTCTTTGTGTCTGTGTGTTTTGGGGATCAGAGGTCTAAGTGTGTGTGATATGTGAAAATATATTTGTGTGGGTGGGGTGGGGAGCAGAACTCTATGTATGTGTGTGATATATGCACATATGAATTTATATGAGGGGGAGGGCAAGTGGAGGCCAGAAACAAACATCAAGCATCTTTCTCAGTTCATTGGTGCCTTAAGACAGGATGTCACACTGAACCTCAAGCTCATTGAGTTAGCTAGTCTGCCTGATCGGAGATAAAGGGACCTGTATGTCTCTACTCACGAGCACTCGCCACCACAACCCAAGCTCCAGGATTACAGGTGAGTTTTGCTATGCTTTGCTCTTTACATGGGTTCTCAGCTGGAATTCATCTCCTCATGCATGTGTGGTAGGCACTCTACCCAATGGCATCATCATCTCTCCAACCCAGTACCTGGCTTAATATTATTTTTCTTCTATTTGCTCACCTTTGGTTTCTTGTATTTTCATTGGTTTATTTTGTGGGCATAAAGATGTGAGTGATTGTTAATTATTTTCATCTTTCTAATTCCTCGATATCTCCTTTTATGTTCAACACTATTTATCTTCTAGTTACTCTTGATTACTGGCCTTTATGTCTATTTCTATAGCAACAAGACAGATTATTTCATCTGGAGATAATAAGTAATTGTGAAATACTATACCGACATGAATGATTTTAGTATATTTCTTTCACTGCTGTTGCCTTTTTACTTTGTAGAACACTCATTTTGGAGAATTTCCTCAGAATTTCTCACCCTGAAAGATAATAAACACTGAGAGGGACTTGGGTAGCTTTCCTTCAATTTTAACAGCATTTCAAAACATTACCACTGTGCTAATAACTACATGACAAGAATTAATTAAAACTAAATAGGGATATTTTTCTGAAAGTCTTTTGTAAGTTAATTGAATTATTCCATTTGCATTAGAGAAGTAAAATATTTAAAGAATGCTGCAGTGAAGCCTTTTACATGTACAGTCAAATCTTCCTTTATTCACCAATAATTTATCTGCTGGGTTTTGTGTTGCTCTAGGCAGAAATCTGTAAGATACTAACACTCTCACTAGTGAGTTATATAAGTTCCACCCAGGATTTCTGCTAACAATTTGAATAGTTGTCATGGAAACTGGAAGAGAGACAAAGGGTGGCTCTGAAAAAACAGCCAAAAGTCTTGCAGTCAAGTATTCTAGTAAAAGAGATTTTTATCTAGGAGCAATTTGCTGTTATAGTCCAGCTTTACCCTCAGTGATTCCAAGGTGACCTGGGGAATAAGTAGTGCTTCCCCACCAGGAAACCTGGTCACTCCTCTTCTGTTTCTTTACCATTCTTCCCATACCTGGGAAGTTTTGAATATTGAAGTCAGTGGTTCCTTTCTGTCAGCTTCTCTCCCTTCTGGGATCGCATGAGAGAATAGCTCCAGAAACTAGAAGTTCTCATATATGGGAGAGAACTATGGAACATCAATTCCCTGGAACTGCAGACTCCCTAATACCTAATGAGAATGTGAGGGCAAAGAGCAGACAACACAGCCATCAGAGCTACAGAGAGAAGTTCCCATAAGGGAAATCAAGATAAGCCTACACTGACAGCTTTAGTTCAGGGTTTTCATCTGAATATCCTTGTCCTGACAAGGATATTCAATGATTAAAATTAATCTAAAGAAAGAAAATATTAACATAGTGGCATATACCAAAAAACTATCTTTCAAGCATATTGAAGACAAAAAAATCATTTTCTCTATTAAAATCAATGAGAAGTACTTACAAGCATAGAGAAGGATCTTATAATTAGGAAGTTAATTATCCATAAGTACATTGGTACTTCCAAATTTTATAAATGAATCTGAAACATCTTTTATAGTATCTAATTGTTTTAGAAAACTCTATAGCAAAGCATGTTTTGTAATTCACTATGTGTAACATGGTATTTAATCATGGAATCCATAAGGAAGTATCATTGCAGACACCATAAAAAGAAATTCTAAATTAAGAACATTCCAAATGTCTAATTCTACTATGTTCTTCTGGTTTTACAAAAAAGATAACAAAAATAATCGGAAGGATGGGGTTGAGGGTTTAAGCAATGGCTATAGTACTTGCCTAGCATACACCAAACCCAAGTACCACCACCAGCATTGCATAAGCCTTGGATTCTGACATTCCTGTGATCTTATCCCTGAGGAAACGGAAGCAGGAAGATGAGAAATTAGGTTCATCTTTGCATTTGTAATGAGTAGAAGGGTCACTTAAGATCTCCCTCTCCAAAGAAAGAAAGTAACAAGAGAGACAATCGGTAAGAAATGTAAAAAGAAACTACCAGCCAAGCCTTCAAATAAAACTGCCAAACATCAGAAAATATCTGTTATTATGTGAAAGACATTCAATTCAAGACAATTGCCTAGTATTTATAAATAATTTTCATCTAAAACAAAAGATGTGTTTCTTACAAGGTTTCTACAAAGAGAACAGGTTTGTTTTATTGGTTTGTTTGTTTGTTTGTTTGTTTGTTTGTTTGTTTGTAAGAAATGCTCAACTATTCCATGGATCACATTACCATGCAATTCTGTCCTCTGTTGGCAGCCAGGATTGGGAGCAGTAAAGCAGTCTGCTAAACAACTCCTATTCCTTTACAGCACATTGAGTTCAGAGAGGAGGAAGAGAGAGGGGAAGAAGTGGAGGGCAACTTTAAACCCAGGAAGGATTGTCTTATAATTCTGAATGCACACTTAATGTTGAGAACGTAATAATTATTCTGCCAATTTCCCTATATTCTTGCAATGTTGGCTGATAATTCAGAGGGAAAACTGCTAGATGTTTTGATGCTATCATAATCCCCTCAAACTCATTTTTCTTTTGTAACTTGAAATGAGATGATCTGTATTGCATTCTGTCAGAGAACATGAAGGTTTCAGAACTGATTTTCTTCAAAGCAGGGTGTCTATCAAGTTAACTTGGATATGGTAACAAATGCTTTGGGCCTCTGGGCCAGGGCTCACTACCTTCAGCTCAGCTCTGCCACGCTGTCATTATTATGGGTTGTCTACTGACTGGTTGACTCAAGCTGTCCTGGGCTTCTTAACACTCAATGCTTAGCGGACTGTAAAGGACACCAGACTAGGGCAAGTCAGATCATTGCCCTGCTAACTTGAAATTTTGTGCATAACATTTTTCATTTCTCTCTTTACAATCTCTAGTTCAGTTTCTTTCCTTTTCCACCTAATGAAATCCACTGGTAAAGCTAATGATCCAGATCTTTTTCTTTTCCTGTATAATAACAACGATCTGAGATATTTTTATCAATTCATTTCAGATGATTACAAATGGTATGATTCATGATAAGCTGTCAGACTTTTCATATTAGAGCTCTACTTCAGCACCACCAACCTTGTTGAATAGAAACAACCCCATAAATATGTACAATCTGAGAACTAAGAACAAGCTGACATCCCAAAGCCTGTATAAGTGGACCCGAAACATTCCATATGCAGAGAGATGTATTTTACAATAACACCATTGCTCTTCTGTGCAAACATAGATGAGGAAAGCAAGATCCTAAATGGATTCGGAAACCAAAGAGTCCAAGAAATTAGGAAATCTGAGGGAGGGTGATGAGACCCGGCTTAATGCTAGCACAGTGATTTCTACACCTTTCATCCAAATTGCATGTCCAGCAAATTCTTGTGGCTTACAAATTTACAATTGCAAGTGCTTCGTGAGATTATGGTGGATGTCAAGTATGAAGGATTGAAAGCTGTCCTCAGCTTTCAGTAAGCTTAGCTTGAACAACAGTTTGTAGCTGGGTTCTTCTGTGAGTCAGACAAGCTCCTTTCCTTCTGAACACAGGTTTTCCCCATTCTCCCATTCAATCTAGAAAATGACTAAGTAATAAAATTTTACTTACTGACCAATTATAAACTTGTAGCCTTCTATAAGTACATTACGATGTCATGCAATCCAGCAACATATTTTACATCTTTTTTATTATTGCCTCTGATGACTTCTGAAACATTTCAATTCACATTGTCTTATTATAATTTGAATTTCAAGAACAAATATTTTCATGTTCAAAATTTGATTTATATCCTAATGTTAAAATGTCTTTTTCTTCTTTCTAAATCTCTGTCCTCCTTGTGTCCCCATTATATACAGACATATGATAATGTTTCCTGGGACATATGGATTTGTATCTTGGAACATCAGAACAGTTTACCATTTTTGTAGAATTTATGGGAACTTGATATAGTCATTGACTATTCAAAGACTTTCAGTCAAAAGTCATAAAAATAATGGTTATCCCCAGTCCCTTACAAAAAGTTCTATATCCTACAAGGACTTGGAAATACGTAAAATTAATATTTCCTAAAAGCAAGATTTGTTAATGCAGATGAATTCCTCAGTGTTAGTGAATAAATGTTTCCTGATAACACTTGAGGTTTTTTTTTTCTTTTCTTTTTTTAACTACAGGTGCAGACCCATCCCAAGGGACTTCAATTTCTACTTTCTGTGTTAACAGTATCATGAGTCTGACAGTGGCTCTGCTTAGCCCAGTTAGGGACTGTCTCAGTATTTGGGCTTTTCCAAACAAATGCCTTCTATGTAATTCAGAGCAGCTAAAATAACTGAAAATACCAGGTGAGCCCCAGTGCTTTTAAATCTGTGTGTTCTTCTCATGGTCATGGCTTTAACACGATGAAAGTAGAGGGCTTTAAGGCACATAACATGAGCTTAAATGTATCATAAAGGTATTAGGTTATTCCTGCAGTTATTTTGAGAAATGGAATACTGGGATCAAGGTTTTGAAAGCTCCAGGTGTTTTTTTTGTTTCTGGGGCATTATTTTCCTTTATTTTCATCCACTCTTTTTTTTTTTTAACCACTGTCTAGATTTAACCCTCTTTTTAGAGGGTCTGCTTTGGAAATACAAGAGTAACAGTATTCTCACCAGAGAGAGAGAGAGAGAGAGAGAGAGAGAGAGAGAGAGAGAGAGAGAGAGAGAGAGAGAGAGAGAGAGAGAGAGAGAGACAGAGAGAGAGAGAGAGAGAGAGAGAGAGAGAGAGAGACAGAGAGAGACAGAGAGAGAATGAGCCAGGAGGCCAAAAGGGATCTATTCCTATATTTCTTCAAATAGATAGAATGGTCCATGGGTATATTCTTTAAGTAACTGTAACATCAAAAGACTCTTGATTTTGTGTTGATGCATAGGCACCTTTTTCATGCTAAAAGAGAAGTCTTATACAGGCCAGTTATGCTTCCTAACACAAAAGAGCAACCATCTAAAGGAACAAACGAAACATTTGTCTATGGACAAAGAAAGAAGACAATCTCATTGGTATCTGGGTTGGAGGAATGATAGTCCATACGTAAGAAAGAAGAGGAATTGTTTTATTTAAATTACATAAAAGTGGTTTTGAAAGAATGTATTATTTGATGCGTGACATAAAGAGTAAGTGGGAGCACACAGGGCAAATGTTGAGATCAGAAAGCACCGTGTGGTGAGCTTGGCAATGGAAGCAAAACTGAAATGTTTAAGACACTGAAGGAATGGCTGGGTGACCCCATCCCTCAACTGGGAGCCATGCCTATCTACTGGACGTAGTCTCTACAGGTTCTATCTCCCTTTTGCTGCATATTTCGGCCAAAGGAAAGATGGACAAAAAAATGGAACAGAAACTAAAGGAAAGACCATCCAGAGACCTCTCCACCTAGGGATCCATCCCATCTGCAGACCCCAAACCCAGGCACTATTGCTGATGCCAAGAATCACTTGCTGACAGGAGCTTGGTATGGCTGTTCCCTGATGGGTTCCACCTGCACCTGACCAATACAGATGCAAATACTTACAACCAACCATCTGAGCCCCAGGGACCCAGTGGAAGAGTTAGGGGAAGGACTGAGGAGCTGAAGGAGATTGCAACAACATAGGAAGAACAATATCAACTAACCAGACCACCCAGAGTTCCCAGAGACTGAACCACCAACCAAAGAGTATTCATGGAGGGATCAATGGCTCCAGATACATATGTAGCAGAGGATTGCCTTATCTGACATCAATGGGAGGAGAGGCCCTTGGTCCTGTGGAGGTCTGATGTCCCAGTGTAGGGGGAAGCTAGAGCCAGCAGTAAGGCAGGATTGAGTGAGTGGGTAGAGGAGCACCCTCATAAAGGCAAAGGGGAAGGGGGAGAGGGCAAGTGGGATTGGGGGTTGGGAAGGAGTAAGCTGGAAGTGGGATAACATTTGAAATGTAAACAAGTAAAATGATTAATAATAATAAAAAAGAGATAACAATGAGGAAAAAAAGAAAGTGAAAAGAATTAATATAAGTGCCATTCCTTGGCTCCCTTTCATTTTCATCCGGCACAACTTTGATTTTTATAGTAAGCTGAATTTTCTTTGTGTGTTTAAGAAAATAATATTCTGGCTTTCCAGAATTTTACAACTATTTACAAATAATTGCTTTTTACTGCTGTTTTGGGGACTTGGCTTTGTTCCCTTTGGGTTTGCTGTTTGTAATAGAGACTGCCTCTTGCTCTGTGGCTCAGGGTAGCCTGGAGCTCACTAAATAGCTAGACTGCCTTGACCATTTTCTTTCCTTTCCTTTCAAAGTGTACAACCATGTACCACCATGTCTAAGAATTCATTTTGAGTATTTTTAAACTGATACATACCAAATGCTGGAGAATCCTCACTTCTATACCCACTGTTATTTTGAACTGAACCTTACATTTCACCTTTTGTTAAAGTGGCCTGAACCCATATTCACACAGCGGCCACACTCAGCATGGATCCTAAGTATTCTACATGGAAAAGTGTGTATGGAACCCCAAAAATAATCTACAAAGTTAAGTTCACTCTAAAATTTGTCATAAAATTTTGGAAGGAATTCATTTGTATTTGAACTCAGACTTCTTTTTAAAACCATTTTTTAAAATTTTTCTCCTCTTTTGCTGTATAACATATTTATTTTCTCCCATAATTTCTAATCCATTTTCTTTTTCAATCCAACTATCATTATTTTATGGGTTATCTTTCCATTTCTCATTTTCTTTCCTGTGCTTAATGCTTTCCCATAAAAAAAAAAAGTCCTGCTTAGCTTTAAAAACCCAACATAAGTCTTTTCTGTATGTTCTCCCTCAGTTATGGACCAGAAGGAGTAAAATCTATCTGCTGGCACTTGGCATTGTATCCATTCTATTCTATTTAGTATAACTTTCAGAGCAGAGTTTTTTGATTTTTTAGTTATGTATATCCTGGAGAAGGGCAAAGACGTCCTATATGCTATACTCTTCATTCTGAGGAAAGGGAATGTGCAATCCTAGGAAAGAAAAGCTAGGAAAGGTATGGAGTCCCTTCTCTGCTTCCCAAAGCAGACAATAGGTACATATTGATTGAAAGGGGGAGTAGTGTTTCTTTAAAAGAAAACCATTCTGTATTCCTTTCAAATTGCTGTGTCTCAAGACATATACTGCCTCTGACTATGAAAGTAAGCCCTATGCATATTCATATTATAATGGTAAGAACTCTGATTCTGGAAATAGGCTCAGTACAGTATGTTGTATCATCTTCCCCTGATAGGATGATCATAGATTTTAAAGCAAATTCCATGTATATGTACTTAAAGACATGCAGGGGCTTCAAGTAAGATCCTGCCTCAGATAGATATATAGATGAGCAACAGATAAACACTAATATTTGATAAGCAGAATGTGTGCATTTTTCAGTATCTGAATTTATTCTAAAAGAAATATTGAGAAACTTGATTATAGCTATGTAATCATATATGTTCTATGTCAGCTTATTAATAGTAAAGTCACCACTTATGGCCTTTAACTCTCCAACTCCTTTTCTACCTTTAAAAATTCCTAATAATCAGCCAGGCAAGAAATGCCCATAAGTGCAACAGAAACTTGGTTACTACGAGGGTAAGCAACCACTTTAGGATTGGACCTAAGGTCCATTCCACAGAAAAGAATCCATGTCTGCTACTTTAAATCTAACCAACATCTTGTGTAGGGATAATCTACAGAAATTATTATGCTAAATACATCCATATACAAGGGCTTAGTGCCACTCCCAATGCTTTTCAGAGAAGCATCTTTGTGCACTGGGTGCTAGATAACATGACAGTTTGAAACTGATCATGTTCAGTTCTAAATAACCTTCTTCCCCAAGATTAAGAGAGCATAATGGAAGGATGTGTGGACAGATGCTAAGAGCTGCATAGTGCAGGAAACTGCATCTAAAAAGGGTCTACTGGTCTGATATGTTTAGTCCATTCAGACACTCACTCAAGCTGATATAAGATTTGCATAAAATCAAGCCAGTAAACATCCCACTGTGAATCAGAGAGGGGCTCACAAAGTCCCAAGGAAGAGCTATTGACAGTTGATGCCTGCTGAGGGAGGAAGGGTGTATCATCGGGGTGTGACCCCGGTAGGGTTGTTCATGCTCCAATAAATAATAATCTGATATCCTGTTCATCGAGTAGCATTGATTGGACTCTGTGTTCCACTTACAAAAGACAGAGAGAATAAAGTTGAGAAGAGATGTAGGCAGATGTATGGAAGAAGGTGGGGGAGTTGGGTGGATGGGTATTACTAAAATACATTTGATAGCTATAAAATTCTCAAAGAATAAGACTGTCTTACTAATGTTTTAAAAAGGAAAAAGAAATAATAATTAAAATCCATTGTTCAATGTTTGATAGAAGAATGACTGTCAAGGAAGGGCTTATCACTCACTTGATTACTTCAGGCTTCTATTTTAGGCCTTACTAAGTAAGAGTCTCCACCCTTGGAAACAAGTGAATTAAAATAAAATGAAACAAAAATCCAAAGCTATCAGTATTCTTTCATTCTATTGCCTCACCTGGCAACTGCCAAACCACATACTTGTGGCAAATTTCTATTTCAGTCTTTCTAAAATGAAGACGCCCTCAGC
This sequence comes from Mastomys coucha, assembly GCF_008632895.1. Classification (NCBI taxonomy): domain Eukaryota; kingdom Metazoa; phylum Chordata; class Mammalia; order Rodentia; family Muridae; genus Mastomys; species Mastomys coucha. The sequence continues at coordinate 36,753,896 of NW_022196910.1, forward strand.
CTAAAGGATTGGAATCTGAATACCATCTTTACATTTTGCCATCTGCAGAGCTCAAACTCAAGAACAGCGCTATCAAGTTAAACAACCACAAAAACAAAAACAAGAACAAAACACAAAGCCCTCATAAGTTTTTAAGAAATATTTATGATTTTGTGTTGAGCTGCATGCATAGCTATCTTCAGCCACAAGTGTCCTCATGCACACACCTGAAAGTCCAAGAGCCTAAACGCACTGAAGAAGCAGGTTCTCTGCTGACGTGATCACGCTCAGTTTCAAGGCTGCCCTCAGCAAAAGCTAGCTCAGGAAACTTCTTTGCATTCTATATGTCTGAAAAGAACATGTTTCTAAAATAAAGACCATGAGTCACACCAAAGAATCTAGAAGACTGAATTCATCAGCAAAACAAAATGCAAGTGAGAATCATATTATCCTTTATAAAATGACTTTCAATCCTTCCCCAGTGGATCTTTTAAAAGTTTAAATGCATTCTATAGTTTCCCTCTTTAACAAATAGCAGATGATTTCTGGGAAAGTAGATTACATCTACATTATGCTGCTGCATGCAATGTACCAATTACTTATACAGTTTAATTATTACTAAGAAAAATTTTCTCTACATACAACTCAGAATTCTGCAGAATTTTAATTTAGATTTTAATTCACATATGCTACAACATTGAACATTTCCATTTTTCTTGTCCATGAATTTGACATTTGTATTTGCAATCACTGGAGGAGAACTAAAACTTAAGCTGTCAGGGCCAGTGCAGTGCGAATAGACAGGCACACTTATTAATGACACCCAACAGTGTCTGAAAGAGAAACTCCACATTACGGGTTAATCCATCGATGACGAATCTCCTTCAGCTGAGATCTCACCAGCTAATCACATTTTTCACAAGTTATAAAGAGTACAGGGCCTGTTACATGGAAGAAGTGCTAAGATTTTCTGAGTCTAAAAATGTTGAGGAGGAGAGACAATCGACTTGCTAGTCATGTAGGATTTCATGAACACCAGATTGTACTGAAGTGTTACCTGTGCTTGTGTGCAAATCTTTCCCCAATTTCACCCAAGGGTCAGAGTCCTGGCTTTTTTTTTTGGCTTTTCGAGATAGGGTTTCTCTGTATAGTCCTGGCTAGAGTCCTGGCTTTTGAGTAAAGGAGAGCTTAGCAGCTTCTGAGAAAAGGCTGGCTTAATATGTGATCTCTTATTGACACAAACTTTCCCAAAGGGAGACTTGAGGATAGTCTATGTCTTCAACGTACCTGTATAGTTTATATTCAATGTGAATTTGGCTGGGATTTGTACACAAATTCCTTCATGTAGGAGTTTATCAGAATCTGATGCTAATACCTGCTTCAGCATGGAGACATATGAGTCCCAAATTTTATGTTTGGGTTCTATTTCTTCTTTTGTCCCTAAAATGATCTTTCTAAATCTATCTGGCTAAAGTAGTTCCATTCTACCAATAACTTCATTGGACCATCTCTGTCATTCTCTCCATATTTCTCTTTTCTAGATCCATAATCTACTTGACTGATCACTCTCTGTGGGGAATTATGTGTACTGGAAAATCTGGGGAAAATTGCTCAGAATTTTGTTGAACCTTGTCCTTCATATTGGCTTGAAAAAAAAAAAGCCAATGACACTGGTATGACTTATTCTCTCAATTATCCACTTCTAAATCCAAGCTAGACTAAATTCTTTTTCAATGTAGAACTAAAGCCAAGTATAGAAAAATAATTTTTACTTGCAGGTAGGTTAGGGGAGTTGTAATTTGTCTTGTTTTATTTTATGATGGAAACTTTAGTGTGGCAGCATCTAACACTATTAACATTTTACTTCTCCTAATTGGCAAACAATAACCACAACTGGAAAATCTGGCCACTTGTTTTCAGTTGCTTTGGGATTGGTTACTTCCAATAAAATGTATTCAGTTGGGGTAATGGTTCAGTGGGTACCATAGCATGAGATCCAGAGTTCATATCCCCAGACCCATATAAAGAGAGTGAAGAGTGACACACCTAGAATGCCAATACTGGAAAGGCAGATGCAGGGTCTCTGAAGCTTATTGTCCAGACAGGCTAGAGATCCATGGGTTCCAGGTTCAGTCTCAGGCTCCATCTCAAAATATAAGGTGAAAAAAAAAAATCATGGTATTGTGGTCTTTTAGAGCTGTTCTTATTCAATGATGCATCATTTCTCCATGAGGTTTGAGAGGTCTTCAATATCTTAAAAAATTTCTCTGGCTCTTAAAATATTGAGAATTACTATCATGTAGGCGATTCATTCATTGAAATATAGTAGGCAGCCCAGAAATGCAACAATCTCACATCTACTTCTGTTTTCTTTTCTTTTTCTAGTCTGCTCCAGGCTGCTTTTCCTCTTTTCCATGACTTCTGCTTTCTCCATTCATTTAAAGATTTCCATGGTTTTGTAACAGAGGAGCCTGACTTACAATATCGTTAGCTTTTGGGCTTGATCAGGGTACTGTTGCAGACTCACGGTGTCCTGTTTCTATGAGTTGGCTCTCATCCTGCTCGAATGTGGTATACTAAACAGTTCACCTCCTGAAGCTAGGGGTCTTTCCCTTTGCTCATGCTGATGTGTCATATTTGACACATCAAGATATATTTGATAATACCTTTATTTGGTTCAGAAACATAGATTGTGAGATGCAAGTCACACCCACTCATTTAATGTGTTATTGCTGTTTTATTTCATTGTCATCCCATAAGATTTGTTTTACTTTTAATGATTACTAGTGAGAGGGCTTGCTGTTTGGTAAAGCAGTTATTGGTCTTGACACACAACATAGATATAAATACATGAGAACATTTTAAATTTTATTGAGAGGGTGGTGTGTGACAAAGCATGTAAATAGAGGTCAGAAGTGTATTTTCCAAAGTCTGTCTGTCTGTCTCTCTCTGTCTCCCTGTCTCCCTCCCCTCCCTTTCTCTCTCTATCACAGTAAACAAAGACAGAGAAACACACACACACACAAAGAGAGAGAGAGACTTGCACATTAAAAATGAAAGTAAATTTTTAGCTCAGAAGTATAAATTGAACCATTTATATCAGAACTATGCTTTCTTTCCTTTGTATTTAGACTACATCCCTTTTCCTTTACTTTTATTAATGTGCCCATCTTCTCATTCACAAGACTTTTAACTATCCTGTCCCCTTTATTCCCATGGTCACAAGGAATGATTCAGAGATGTATTTGTGTTCCAAGCCAGATCAATCAAAGATGTTCACCAGATTTGACTTAGCCTGGGGGTGGAGTGGGGCTATCAGTTCCTCTTCAGAAAATTTTCGAGTGATGTAAATCATCATTGTTAGCATGAGGATAAAGTCTGTCTGCCATACAAGTGAACAAGAGTGATCAGGGAGAGGAAGGAGAGGTTAGGAGGTTGAGAGAAATCCTGTTTTTCCATAAGAACCAAGAATAGAGGGAAGGGTGAACTAGACCAGTATTATTAAAAGTAAAAACCAAACCAAACAAAAACCCTTCTTTATTGTCTACACGATTTCAAGTTGTTTCTGTCACATGTTAGCTAAAAAGTAACAACAGAACATCCTTCAGTCTGAGAAATAGTGGGATCCCTGGATCCTGATAACACCTTCCTAATGAGTGGCATTTCATTAGCTGAGTTCTCAGGTGAAGTTTTCAGCAGGATACCTTCACCTAACCCCATGCAACAGAGATCCATTTACTATCCTCCAAGTACTATCCCAAGTACGTGTGAAGGATACTGCTTCCTGGGACCTAAGAGGTATTGGGTCTTGTCATCGTATCTCCCTTTCATACTGTTTCCTTTTCATACCTTAAAAGTTTACTTCTTGCCCTTGACATTTCTGTTCAAACTTTTGTACAAAGCTGTACATCTACATTCTAATCACTCATTGTCTCTAAGATCCTATTTTTTTTTACAGCATTCTACTTAAAATACTATGTTGAACAACTTCAGATGAGGGCTTTTTTAAGCAGTGATAAAATGACTTCTAATGACATTCTGCTATATCCATAGATCAATGCCTCCCTCAGCCATCATCAGAGCTTTGTCCTGCAGCAGATGGGAACAAATACAGAGACCCACAGCCAGACAATTTGCAGAGAATGAGAGATCTTGGAACATTCAATCCTAAATTGGCTAGCTCCATCAAATCCCTCCCCTCAGGCCTCAGGGAACTCTATAGAAGAGGACACTGAAAGAGTGGGAGAGACAGAGGCGACAGAGGACACCGAGGAAAAGCAGCCTTCTGCCCATAGCAGGACCCCAAACACATCTGAACTTCGGAGACTATGTCAGCACTCATAGGGCATGCATGTGTCTGAATCAGATGGTGCCCCAGTCCTAAAAGAATTAAACGCAAGCCCTCAGCCTTAGCCCAGAGGTTAATTATAATCACAAAACAAAACAAAACACAACACAACACAACACACACACACACACACAAATGTTTCTTTGAGGGATTCCTACTAAGAAAATGAACCATTCTAAATCTCAAAAATCTCAAGGGCTCATGTCCAGCAGTAGCTGGCCAATACAAAATGAACTCAGTAGCAACTTTCGAGGAGGTTCTTTGTCTCATATTCTTGAGTCAGGACATTTCTTTTCTTCTTTTGACCATACAGGTCTTTTACACTTATATTATGGCTTTCAGTTCTGTGTCTTTCTGGGATCCCTGTGCGCTTGTGAATGTGCATATCTCTGCATCTAAAATCAGCCAATTTTCAGCTTAAAATTCAAGGCTATTTTTGTGTCCCATGCCGACCATTGCTACCTAACTTCCAGCGTTGTTTTTTTTTTCTTTTTAAATCTCATAGTTGTCTGTATAATATTCCCTAGTTATGTTCCTTCCTCCGAAGCTTTCATTTTGCTAGAATGCCTTCTCTATTTTCATCTTCTTTTCTAAGCTCTGTCAAACTCAAGTACTATTTTCCCTTTGGAGGGTGCCTTTGCCTGGAGGCTAGCTAAACTAATCATGAGAAATTGAAACTAAATGGGAAGAGGAAGGGGAAAGCAGCCTGATAAACATGTAAATCAATTTACTATGGAAAACAGTAGATGTGGTGTGCAAGGGAGATAAACATTGTGGGTGGTGCCGAGTTACTCATAAGAGAAAACAATCCCATTCACAGAGATAATGCTCAACTGGCATGCAAATGTGTGTCATTGCGCCCATTCCAAGTAATGGGAAATGTATATTTTAGGGGAAAAATAATAAGTCGATTTATACATTCAGTGGGCTTTTCTAAAACATTACAGCATTTGAAGAGTATGTGGCAGAACAAGAGTTACAGTTACAAGGGCTTACTTACTATAAGTACCTAGAGAACAAAGATTCTCAACAGGGAACAT
>NW_022196910.1:36759272-36767908 GCF_008632895.1 Mastomys coucha
AAAAAAAAAAGTCCTAAAATAAAGAACAATCTAAAAGAGCAAAAAAGGATTGGGAATATAGCCTGTTTATTAGAGTGACTCTGCCTAACATGCATTAAAGCCCAGATATGGTGTGACACGTGCTTGTAAACCCAGAACTCAGGCAGTAGAGACTAGAAGATGAGAAGTTCAAGGTTCAAGATCATCCTTTCCTCTAGACTAGTTCCAGGCCAGCCTAGATAACAGGAGACCCTATTACAAAAGAGAGGGAGGGAGGGAGTGTGGGAAGGAGGGAGAGAGAGAGGGAGGGAGGGAGAGAAAAAAATCAATCCACAATTTAACAGAATTGGAACTTGGATCTTGTGATCAATGTTTGCCTTTAGGGGGATACTGAACTCTAATACTAGAATTCAATCTATCAAATGGACAGGAGAGCTAGATGCACTGCAGATTATTTATAAACCAAGCATTCCTTGAGACAGAATTAGCAAAATTGTAATGACTTAAAACCAGCCTGGGCATCTGAAGTAAGGAGAGAGATGCTCTCTAAACAATACCAGCAACAATAACAAAGGAACGGGGCTTGTTAGTTCAAGGAAAACAGATAATATAGTAAAAGAGTTATTTTGACTCAAAGCTGCATGTCTGACAGTGCCTATATCAGCTGTCTTAAAAATGTATAATACTCTGGACAATTTTACCAGGCTAACAGCAGGTGTCTACTCTTGGATGATAAAGTACTTAGGTAACAAATAGACTGCTGGTGGACCTACACCTTTCTTGTTGCTCCCGAAATCCAATCCCCTCAATCTCCTCTCCAGCTCTGTAGCAGGAAACCTACTAGTCTCCCTTTTCTCACTGATCCCATCTTCAAAGAATCACAAAGACCTCCTCCCCCAACTTTCCTTCCCCCAACCTCCCTCCCCCCAACTCATGCCAGCATTTTAGCCTCCATCAGGCATTTACTGTGAACACACCAATTGAACTGGCCAGTAGAACAGGGAACACCTAGCCATTATGATAGCCAAAAATCCAAATAGAAAAATGAAATTCAAGAGGAAAACACACAACCGACAAAGACAAACCAAGAAATCAGTACCTCTCTATATATATAATCATCTATAACCCCAATGCATAGACACCAGTATAAAACCACAATCAAATAAGTATCAGGTTATAGTACCACAGCAGGCACCCATATATTCTAACATAACTGAAGCACAAGAAAAAGACCTTGGAACCAACTGTATGAATATGATAAGGGGTCCTCAAAGAGGAAATGAAAAAGAAAAACTTAAAGATAGCCAGGAAAACACACACATACACACAAACACAAAAAACTGAGGGAATTCTGAAAAAGAAAAATTTAGAAATTTGATAAGGACTTATACACAAGCTTTACTAAGAGAATACAAGTAAAAAAAGAAGAAAAACGCACAGAAGACATTATAATAGGAGTATAATAGAAGAAATACATATAGAAATATTATCTTAAAAATAAAGAAAATATTATCTTAAAAAAAAAAACAACAGCAGCAATAATAAAACCATTTTGACATAGAACAACCAGGAAATGTGGGACACTGTGCGAAGACCAAACTTAAGAATGTTAGGAATAGAGGAAGAAGAATCCTAACTCAAAGGTCCAGAAAACATTTAAAATAAATCAGAAAATAAAATTTTTCTAACTCAAAGAAGGAGATGCCTATGAAGGTACATGAAGCACATAGAACACCAAATAGAATGAACTAGAAATTAAAGTTTTCTCACCACATAATAATCAAAATACTAAACATACCAAATATAAATGAATATTAAAGGATTCAAGAGAAGAACATCAAGTAACATAAAGGCAGATGGTGAGAATAATACCTGACTTCTCACTAGAGACTCTAAAAGCCAGAAAGGCCTGGACAGATGTGCTACAGACTCCAAGAGACCACAGATGACAGCCCAGACTACTAAGTCCAGAAAAGCTTTCAGGTAGATGGAGAAAATAAAAATTCCATGATAAAGCCAAATTTAAACATTATCTATCTATAAATCTAGCCCTACAAAAAATGTTAGACGAAAACCTCCAACTTAAAGAGGTTAATTACACCCATGAAAAAACAGGAAATAATCTTACACCAGGAAAGCCAAAAGAAGAGAAGTGTGTGCATACACCTACACACACACACACACACACACACACACACACACACACACACACACATTACCACCACCACCACTGAAACTAGAACAACAAAATACTGGAATCAACAATCATTGGTCATTGATATTTCTCAGTATCAATGGTCTTAATTCTCTAATAAACAGATATATTAAAGGAATGAATGTGAAATCAGGATCCATCAATTTGCTACATTAAAGAAACAAACCTCAACATCAAAAATAGACATTAAATCAGAGTAAAGGTTGTAAAGATATTCTAAGCAAATGGATCTAAAAAAGCAAGGTCATGTAGCCATTTTAATATCTAACAAAATAGACTTCAAACCAAAATTAGTCAATAGAGAGAGGAAAAGATATTATATGTTTATCAAAGGAAAACATTTACCAAGATGATATTTCAATTCTTAACATCTATTCCTCAAACACTGGGGCAGCTACATTTGTAAAAAGAAACACTAAGACAACTTAAATTACATGTTGACCCTCAGACACTGACAGTGGAAGACTTCAGTAAAACACATTCTTCACCAGTGAACAGGTCATCTAGATAAAACAAAACAAAACAAAACAAAAAAAACAAATAACCAAAGAAATATAGCATCTAACTGGTAGCAGATTGTTTATGTATGCATGTATAGCATTCTTGCAGACTTTCAAAGAGTTAATGCCAATTTTACTCAAATTCCACAAAATAAAAGCACTGCCCAATTTTACAAGGCCACACAAAGACTCAAAAGGAAAAAAGAATTATAGGCCAATTTCTTTTAAGAATATAAATGCAAAAATACTCAATAAAATACTTACAAACTGAATGTTAAAACACATCAAAAAGATCATTCACTATAACCAAACAGGCTTCATCTCATCTATACAAGAATGGTTCAACATATGACAATTGAGAAATGTAATTCACCATATAAATGAACTAAAAAACAAAAACCACATGATCATCATCTCATTTTCTTCAAGTTAGATGAAGAAAAGGCCTTTGGCAAAACCCAACACATCTTTATGATAAAAGTCATGGAAAGACTAGCGACTACAAGGGACATACCTCAAAATAGTAGAGAACATTTATAGCTAGCCCATAGTCAACATCAGCCTATAGAGAGAAACACAAAGCATTCCTCTAAAATCAGGAACAAGACAAGGCAGTCCACTCTCCCCAGTCTATTCAATATAGCACTTAAGTTTTAGCTAGAACAATAAGGCAATGAGAGGAAATCAAGAGGTTGGTTATAAATAGGGAAGGAAGCAGGCTACCCACCTAGGGCAGTCAGAAGAAAGACACCCAGGCACCGGCCATGCATGTGTTACAATGGATGAATGTATAATGGAGAGATAGAACAGATTGGGTGCACAGTGAAGAAATAGAAAAGAAAGTAAAACCAAGATGTTCCTAAACTTGTGAAAGGGCTCTTCCTGCAGATATAAAGCTGCAGGATCTTGATGGTACAGGACAATAACAGAATAACCAAGAAGAGTCACAGTGAGGTTCCAGTATTGACAGTGTAGCAGTAGGCAAAGGCCGTGAAACAGACTAGTGACTCATTACAATCAATATTTGCAAGTAAAATGTGTGGACAAAAAGATGTACTGTTTTACACTACAGCTTCCCCAAGTTCCATCCACTGTGAGTGTCTGAATCTGAGTCAGCAACCCAAATAACCCAGTTAAAAACTGGGTACAGAGAATTAAACAGAATTCTCAATAGAGGAATCTTTAATGGCTGAGGAGCACTGAAATGTTCAAAGTCATCAGGGAAGTGAAAATCAAAACAAATCTGGGTTCCATCATATAGGTCAAAATGGCTAAGATCAAAACCCTGAATGATAGCACATGCTGACAAGGATGTGGAGCAAGGGAAATACCTCTTCCATATCTGGTGGGATTGCAAACTTGTATGACCACTTTGGAAATCAATCAATTTGACTCTTTCACAGAAAAATGAAAATAGTTCTACCGCAAGTCTCAGCTATGCACCACTACTGAGCATATACCGAATAAATGCTCTACCACCCCGCAAAGACATTTGCTCAGCTATGTTCATAGAAGTTTTGTTTATAATAGGCTAGTAACAACCTAGTAACAACCTAGCCTAATAACAACCTAGATGCTCCTCAACTGAAGAATGAATAAAGAAAATGTGGTTTATCTGCACAATGAATACTATTCAGCTATGAAAAGCAAAGAGATCATGAACTCTGCAAGCAAATGGATGGAACTTGAAAACATTCTATCTTACTTTATTTTCCTCTATAGGGGGAGGTTGCAAGGGTGGAGGGTGGATAGAAAGGGACACTGAGAGGAGATGAGTAGGATTAGGGTGCATGATATGAAATTCACAATGAATCAATACAAAGTTAGAAATAGAAAATAAATACGGGAGAAAGAAGTCAACGTATCTTTAGTTGTAGATTGCCCTAGTTAGGTTTACTATTGTTACTATGAAAAATAGTCCAAAAGCAAGTTGAGGGGGAAACTTATTTAACTTGTAGTTTCACAAGATAGTCCATCACTGAGCAGCCGTGTAGGGCTGCTTATTGGCATATTCTTCATAGCATGCTCAATCTGTTTTCCTATAACAGCCAGGATCATGAGGCCAGGAGTGGTACCATCCACAAGAGCTGAGCCTTTGTGCATCAATCACTAATTAAGAAATGCTCCATAGGCTTGCCAACGACCTGACCAATCACAGGCATTTGTCTCAATCAAGGTTTTCTTTTCTCAAAAAACTATAGTTTATGTCAAGTTGACATAAAACTATCCTGCACAAAGATAGTATGATGGCATGTCTAACTGATCATAAAAATCCTACCAGGAAATTCCTACAGCTGATAAACACTTTCAGTGATGTAGAAGAATACAAAATTATTATAGAAATATCAGGAGCCTTATTATTTAAGAAGTTGAAGAAGATATCAGAAGATGGAACGATCTCCTATGCTCATGGATCAGTAGGATTTATGTAGTCCATTCATCTATGACACCTGGTTTTTAATTTAAAAAAAAGCCAGAAATACACATGGGAAGGAAAACAGACTCTTCAACAAATGGTGCTGGTTAAACTGAAATTCTGCATGTAGAGGAAACCAAAATAGATCTACAATTATCACTCTGCACAAAACTCCAAATGGATCAAAGATATAAATATAAGGCCAAATATACTGAATCTGATAAAAGAGGTTGTGGGAAATATCATTGAACTCATTGGCACAGGAAAAGACTTTCTGAACAGAATACCGTTAACACAGGCACTAAGATCAACAATTAGTAAATGGGACCTCATTTTCTGAAAAGCTTCTTCACAGCAAAGGACATTATCATTCAGACAAAGCTGCAACCTGCGGAATGGGAAGAGATTTTCATTAAATACACATATGATAGATAGCTATTATCCAAAAAAACTATATATCAAGAAAACAAATAACCCAACTTTAAAAGTAAGGTACAGATCTAAACTGAGAATTCTCTAAAAGAGGAAATGCGAACATCTAATGAACACTTGAAATGGTCAACATCCTTAGTCACTAGGGAAATGCAAATCAGAACTACTTTGAAACTCATACCCATCAGAATGGCTAATTTCAATAAAAGTAGTGACAGTTCATGCTTGCAGAGCTGTGGAATAAGGGAAACACTCATCCGTTGCTGGAGGGATGCAACCATGTATAACCACTGTGAAAATCAGTGTGGCATTTCCTCAGGAAAAGGGGAATTGATCTACCTTAAAATCCAGCTATATCATTCTTGGGTATTAACTAAAAGAACACTTCACTTTACCACAGAGTCATTTGCTCACTTATGTTCATTACTGGTCTTTTCATAATAGCCAGAAATTGGAAACAATCTGTATGTCCCCTGATAGATTCATGGATAAAGAAAATGTGGTACATCTACATGATGGAATATTACTCAGTCATTAAGAAAATGAAATAATGCAAGTCCCAGGTAAATGGACAGAGCAGGAAATCATCATCCTGAGTGAGGTAACCAGACTTGGTGTAACAGAAATTTAACAGAGCCATTGTATCTGGCATGAATTCCATAGTGATGGCACCTACACACTGAAGTAACCTTTTATAAATGGTCAGTGATTATTATATGAGGTTTATGGAGTTGCTTTTCCAGAAGGATTCACAGAGCCTTTGCATAACTTAGTCCCAAGACATACCAGGCAAACTAGGAAGTTTCCTATGGTTGAGACTTGCTTAGGCAATGGTTCCTTCAGACAACTCCTGGATCAGATAAGAGGGTTTTGGTATGTGGAAACTGACTTGCTAAATGTTCTTTGAGGTTCTGCAAGGCAGGTTCAATCCTTCAGTGGCTGATCCACCCTGCTACTGAGAAGCCTAAATCCATCCTGCAGTGTCTCTTTCTGTAATCATCTCATGTAACCCAGAACACCAGCAACCCAGAAGACGAACGTGGTATACAATGAGTTCTACGTGTATATTAGCTGTTAAGTCTTTCCTAAGCTACAATCAATATGATCATAGAGATGAAGTAGAGAGTTAGTGACTAGTGAGGGAGTGATCAAAATCTAATATAGCACAAGCTTCCAAGAATATACAAGATAAAGGAGATCTAAATGAAATCACCAAATAACAAAGGGGAAGGACTCCAAACTGGACATCTCTCACCATTTAATGAAGGTTCCAGTACCAAGAAGGGCTTACATCTAATTGAGCTGTTGTTGCCCAAAGGGGTCCCATGGGAAGTCCCAAACAACCCAGGGTATCATAGCTATCCACAAACTGACAGCAAGGCTCCAATGTTAAAGACAACACACCTTCACAGCTCCCTGGACACAGAGGAGATGAGCTGGTGCTTACTTAGACCCATTCTCCGTATGGACTAGTATCCACAATACTGGAATGTACTCTGCAGGAAATACTACTGTTCTGCTACAGTAATAAAATGACTCCATCTGATTTTCTGCTATACTCATAGATCAGTGGCTTGCTCATGCATCATCAGAGATAAGCTTCCTCCTGCAGTACATGGAATAAACACTGAGACCCACAGACAGAATGCACAAAGAGGAAAATTCAGACCTAAATGATATATCTCCATCAAATGTTGCCCCTTGGGGTTCAGGAAGGCTGGGCAGGAGGTGGCAGAAAGAGTGTAAGAGCCAGTGTGGATAGAGGATGTCAAAGAATCAAGACCTAAACATAAAGGGAATGACACACATAGGAACTCACGGAGGTTGGGGAAGCATATAAAGCTTGCTCAGTTATTGGCTTTCCCCAGTGCCCATGGCCTATCTAGTCTCAGGGTCTTGGCCACATGAGCAGTGTAAGGGATGAGTTTCAGTTGATGGAGTGGGTCTTGAATCTAAATATTGGTTGCCTATCCGATATGAAGGAAATCTGATATAGGACTTGTGTGAGGATCCAGACCCATAAGTTGAGAAACACAGGTCTACATCTCCGAGAACAGCTAAGGATGTGCTGTGAAATTTGTAGAGCTCGTGGTCAGATTAACCCCTGCATGAACTCCCCTACAGCAATAAGATGATCTTTACTGAAGAAACAAAACCTTATGGCACAAGAATAGATTCAAATGCTTTAAAAGGAAATAAACAAATAAACATTTATACCTAACATTCATAATAGTGGACTTTTTTTACATCTAAGAACACCAAAGAGCCAGAATAGCTATTTGTTAGTGATTATTGTACTTAAATTCCTAGACAATCTAGCAAGCCAGAATATATATATATATATGTATATATGTACATATGTATACATATATATATATTAGTAAGTTCTCATTTGTCACTTGTTACTATAGAATCTGAAATAACTTACATAAAATACATACTTGAACAAATAAATGAGTTCAAGAAGATAGAAGAACCTTATTTATAAATAAGAAAAATACCAGAAAACAATGCAGTTACATTTATACAGTGCTTCAAATATTACATACTTGGAAAAAACATAAAATATGTCAGGTACACTGATAAATACCACTATTACTGAAATAATTTAAGAAAATTTCTACATATAGTGATCTCTACCATGTTTATGGGTCAGAAAAATCATATTTATAAGATATCAATTTGCAGCACATTGATTCTAGGTCAAAACAAAATCTAGTTAAATTGTTCTATGTATTGTTTGAAAGAAATAACAAGCTATTTGGAAAATTTAGGTGATAATATCAAGTACATAGGTCAGCGAAAATATTAAAATAAAAACAAGCTTAGAGAAACTCAGGCTTCTAGATTGTAGAGTTCTCTATGTTCTATGATTATCAACACTGGGCAGTACGCCTGTCGAGGTGTGTATAAGATCACAACATAAACTCAGAGACAGAGCAGCATATACAATCGCCTGAGGGTACAAATACTATTCAGTGGGGAGAATAAGATTTGCAATGAAATTGCAAGATTATTATTGTACTGGCTGGTTTTGTGTGTCAACTTGATACAGGCTGGAGTTATCACAGAGAAGAGAGCTTCAGTTGGGGAA
>NW_022196910.1:36768241-36779983 GCF_008632895.1 Mastomys coucha
ACCCTTTCCTCCCCAACTTGCTTCTTGGTCATGATGTTTGTGCAGGAATAGAAACCCTGACTAAGTCAATTATGTTAGAAGAACATGTTCATGAGATGACGAAAATAGCCCATATATCATTGAACTTCCCCCAAAGAATTCAAAAGCCAATTATAGATCTAGAAGAAAATGATGACTGATTTTACTAGAACACACAAAAGAAAACTTTTGCAATGTAGACAACAAGCAAGCATTTGCAGTATCTCTTAGAACACACACACACAAACCACCTCAAATAAAGAAAAAAGAGGGACCTGGCAGTAAACAATAGAACTTATGTGTAAACTTACTCAGGCTCCTAGAGCAATGCCTGTAATGTTAAGTTGTTTTCTCTCACATCCCGTTTTGATTTTGTTTTCATATCTGTACAAATTTTCAGAATGGCCGACCCAAAGCAATGGTTTGTTAGATTAAACAATGATAGAACATTAACTTGTGCTCTGAGAGTTCTCCGACATCTCTTATCACTCCCTCTAGTCTTAGGGAACTTCTGAGAAGAGGGGACTGAGAGAAATGTAAGAGCCAGGTGACCAGGAGGAAGGCTGTGAAATGCTATCTTCTGGACAGGGCACAGTCACTGGTTGGGCTGGATCTGCACCACTCTGGACCTTTCAGCCATCAGTCACGTATAAAGGAAGCACTCATAATGTGTTCCCTAGGAAGGTGTGGGCTATTGATGTGACTAGGAAAGGGAACTCATTGTCTTCTGCTGTGAAGCTCTTCATGAGCCTACCATGCTCCAGTGGCTATTTCCATACCCTTGCATTCAGTCCTCATTAAACTCAGTGGGACACAAAATAAAGACTATGGATGTGAAAGAGGGAACTAGAAAGGGGAGAAGCAGGTTGGAATGGTGAGAAGGACAAGGTAGAGGGTGTTGTGAGAGTCATCAGAATGAATTCTATGAAATTGTCAAAGACTAAATTTTATTTGGAAAGGTCTTTCTTCTGATTTCTCTAGTGTTTTTTTTTTTTTTTCCATTGCTTTGGGCTGTTTTGAAATAGCCTGCAAATACTCATGGTCACAGAAATATTGCTAAATATTTTCACAAAAGCTCCAAGTATTAAAGAATGACACATATTGGTATGTATGGAATATGACTGCCAGCATTTCACATGTTCTACTTCATTTGGCATGACCTTGGTGGGGACAGATTGACAAGGTTCCTGCCCCTGGGACAGGGCCAGCAGACATGGGCCTTCAAGACTGTCAATGACTGCCATGGGTATGAGGCTTGTATAACAATGTTTGTATAATGTACATATTTTACATTCTTCCTTTAAGGAATGTCCTTCCTGTTAATATTAATGATTCCATGATAACCAGTGACAGCATGAGTCTGGAAGACAAAGGTATGGCTACTGCTTCAGCAAAATGGTAAATGCTTAGATCTCTGATTTCTTTTGCAATGTTAAAAGAAAATGTGTGCAAGCTGTCTCTTAAGAATAAAGGAGCTGGGATTCACTAGATGCTGATTTTTAGGGTAATCAAAAAGAAACCTGAAGTAAATGACTGTATTGATATGTAAAATAAAAGACTGGGCTTATGATCTGCAGGAGATGAGCCACCCAGAGAATTTTTTAGAATAGCAAGAGAGAACTGCTTGTAGAACTCGCTCAAGCAGAACAAAGAGAAAGAGCTGTCTAGAGATCTCTAGAGTAAGCAGACCAGAGAGTAGGCAGGCTGGAAAGCTGTCTCCATCAGAGCATAGGCTGCCAGCTTGGACCCATGATTTGACTTCTTGTCATTTGACTGCTCCCAGATACCCCTTCTTTCAGAACACCTCTCCAAGCTAAGGCTGGCTCTTGGTGCTTGATGCCATGATGAAGTCTACCAATGCTCTTAGATAAGCTTAGCCAGAGGTGTAACTTAGCCACAGACTCACTGCTGGCTAAAACTCTCAACCACATCTGAACTCAGGCGGTCTGGCTTCATGGTCTACAGTCTTAATCGTCCATTATGTACAGTTGCTTCTTTTGCACAGATCAGCCCTTTGCAAGCTTCAACCAGCATACAATTCACCTGGAAGGGTTACTCAACAAGCATTCCAGCCCAGGGTCCAAGAATCTGTTTCTAAAGAACTCTCAGGTGATGCCCATCAAACTGGTCCTCAGATTATTCATTTGAAGAGACTGTTTGGGGGAAGCGGAGAATAGTTTGAAAACAAATCTACTAATGAGTTTTAAAACAAGAGAGACTTTATCAGGCCAGTGCAGTAGTAATATTGCAAGTTTGGAATAGCAGACTGGAATGGACCTTTCAAATCCATTGACTCTCTGAAACCCTTTTCAAAATCAATGTGGTTTAGCACCTCGAGATGTGGTTTATAGAATACTCAAAGTATTCTTTACCTGTCAAAAGGCAGAGAAAAGGAGTGCATTCTGTGGAAGCTTTTCTTGCAAACACTCTACAGTGAAAAGGGATGGGTGGGTGGATAATGGGCCTGTGTACTCAGCGATCCACTGGGTGTAAGGGCTGAACTCTGTCTACCATTAGCTTGCAGGTTATGAAGCAAGAGCGAGCATTTAAGGCAGGAGTGCTTTTAGCTCTGTAAACAGGATGGCATTTTCTATGAGTTTTTCACACAGTTTTGCTTAAAGTGAGGAGGTTAATTGAAGCAAACGTACAACTCTTACCCCTAGAGAGAGGGGAGCAGGGAGCTGCTTCCAAGGAATCCTGAGCGCAACATTAGGCAGGTTCTCTGGAGCCCAGCCTATCTGCAGAAAGACAGCTGCTTGAATTTAAGCACCAATTAAAGATTTTGCTGCCTTTAGACACTTTCTTTCACAAGAACCTTCTGGATGCGTACTTAGAAAGTTAGTCAACTGCATATTCTGCGTACAATGAAAAAATGTCGAGTCGTTCATCCCAGAAGTAAATATTGGACAAAGTATCTGTCAAGTGGATTTTCAGCACAGGCTGGACTGGAAAACTCCATACCCGTTGTCAGCTGCTTGGGCCCCTATAAATGGCTAACACATCACCCCCCAGCAAAGCATGAAAATGCAGAGGGTCACACCTTAAAGATGTGCTTTTCTGGTACTCATTATCTGTTTTATATAGCCATGTCTTAGCACATAGAATTTCTAAGAAGTAAAGTGTTTCTTCATATTTCTGCTATGTTTGTGTTGGGAAGAATAAAAGCTGCCTTCGCAGGTAAAAAGTGCCTACCCTGCAAGCTTGAGGACCCAAGGAGATTCCTGGACGTCGTGTATCTCAGTTAGCGTCACTATACTAGTTATGATAAAGCACCGTAAACAAAAGCAAGTTGGAGGGAAAAAAGTTTATCTAGCTTACATTTCCATATCGGTGTTCATCATGGAAGGAAGTTGGGGCAGGAACTGGTGCTGAAGCCATAAGGGATGGTGCTTGTTGGCTTGCTCAGCCTGTTATCTTACAGAATCCAGGATCACCAGTGCAGTGTTGGCAGGACCCACAATGGGCTGGGCCCTCCCACATCAACCACTCATTAAGAAAATGCTCCACAGGTTTGTTTGCACTTGATCTTACAGAGGCATTTTCTCAGCTTAGGTTCCCTCCTTTGAGACGACTCTAGCTTGTGTCCAGTTTACATAAAACTGGCCAGATCAATATATAAAAGGGGAAGGAGAGAAGAGATTCTACAAAGTTGTCCTCAGACCTTCACAGGGACAACGTGGCACGTGTGCCCACACATATAACAACCAACAACAGTAATAGACACAATGTTTTTTTTTTTTTTTTAAACTGCTTTGGAAAAGTCAGTAAGGATACAATAGATGCCTCTGAGAGTCAAATACAAAGCAAAAATGAGAGAGATGTATGAATAAGGTCATAGTAATACATGGCATTTGACATGACAATTCTAATATTGTCATTGTTTTAAAAAGTATTTCAAATGTCTAGCCCATAGCACTATAAGAACATGAATTTCTAATTTCTTTACTTTTTTTTTTTTAATTAGTTTGGGGCTAGAGAGATGGTTCAGTGGCTGAAAGCACCAGCTGCTCTTCCAGAGGACCCAGGTTCAATTCCCAGCAACCACATGGCTGCTCACAACTGTCCGAGATTCCAGTTACAGTGGATCCAGTCCATCTTCTGGTCTCTGCAGTCACCATGAATATGTATAGTATAAAGATGAACATGCAGACAAAACACCTGTACACATAGATAAATAGATGACAAATAGGTGACAGATGATAGATTATAGATAGCTGGATTGATGATAGACAGATAATAAATACAAAAATAGATAAATAGATAATGATTGATAGAAGATAGATAGATAGATAGATAGACAGACAAATAGATAAATAGATAAATGATAAGTATTTTAAATTTTGTTTTAGCTAATTGTTCATTACAAAGAAAGATCTATTGTTTTGGTATCAAAATGTAGGCATAGAAAGTGTTCATAAACTGCTTTAATGAATTTTGACCAATGTTATGAGAGTCCTTACAAGAGCATCATATATATATATATATATATATATATATATATATATATATATATATATATATATTAAGGTTCATGCTGAAGGTAAAGGAATTTAATACAGCTGTGCACTAAAAACATCCCAGACAAGGCTATTTTCTGCTTGACTCCTCATACAATTCAGAATGTTCCCAAGTGATTGTCTTCATAATCCAGTGGCAAGCCCAGGAGATACTGGATTCTACTAAGTTAAATCTGTTTTAATTTGTCCCCTGTTACTAAGCAGAAAAGTGCTATCGGGAGAGGAGAAAAATACCTACTTATACATTATTTGTGCCTACTACTATGTCTGAATTGTCACCCAACAGCTCTTCGAGAAAATCTACTTCACAGTAAATACAAACTCACAGTGTGGTGCCGCTGAACCTCTATCTTCCTGACTCAAAGAGCCCTGGAATGTGCAGTTCAATCTCTATAGGAACTTTAAGAAGTGCTTCTATATAAAATTCAAAAGATCTCAAGGTGGACTGCGAGGTCCTCTTTGCCTGTAAAGAAACTGTTCACTTCATAGAAAGGAGAAGAAAAAGGCACAATCATTTATGCAGTAAATTTCAAAAGCCACTGCATGTGTTTATGTGCCAGTGTCGTGACAATTTTAGAACTTTGGTTTCTTTAAAAACAGACCTGTTATAAGAATGTGTTTTTGTTTTAATCCCAGGTGAGGATCGGGTGTGGGGCTGCTTCAGACTGTTTGCAGCAGCTAAATTGTGATTTGCCTTGTGCTCTGACAGAAACATGGATCTGCTAGCTGCAGATAGTATCTGGGATTGTGAGACATTTTGAATTCTGGCAGTTTTTCAGGGGGCTTAGAAAGGCTAGAGCTCTGATAGGCAGGTTTGGTGGTCGTTGGACATTCAGGGGTGTTGGTTGTACGGTTGGTTTGTAGTTGTGCTCATAGAAGAAACAAAAGGAAAGAAACTAGATTCAGGGATCTCTATCTCTCTCTTCCCTCTATCCTCCTTTCCTTCCTATCTGGTAACAGGGAGTGAAACATGGGTGGGGAGTTGGGGGGCTAAAGGTTGAAGAAAACAAGAAACCACTAGTTAGCAAAGACCAACTACAGCTACATGCTTAAGGAAGAAATCATCAGCCCACCATACAATTGAATGAAAGAACTTGATGTGCCAGGAAGGGAAAGATGATCTGAGAAATTGACTTTTCATATGAAGCTAAGTCAGTCTGAAGCAGCTAATGGATGGGACATGCTGGAAGAGAAAGACCTCAAGCAGGGCGAGAGATGCCTGTGAACTTGAAAACCCTAGGGAAAGATGTAGGAGTGCTAGCAGAGTGTTTGTGAGCAGCACAAAGCCAAGGAAGCCTGAAGCTGGAATGCAGGTCACACGGAGCAGCTCCGCAAGCAAATCTAAGGATTTCCTAATAGCCCTGTAAGAGTGACTGATGGTTTAAAACAGCAGCATCAAAGAGAACCTGTCTCTAAGAAATCCACTTCTGTGCTTTACAGAGGAATCCTTAGAGGGTAGGCGTGGAAACAGACTAGGAGGATTCATTCTATTTCCTTGTCAAAGGAGAAGAGAAGTCTCTCTGCACACCAAAGCACCTGCAGTGGAGATGTTAATTTACAGAGGAAAATAGATAAATTTACATGATAAGAAAGAAGGAGCTATCAAGGATTATTGCTAGATTTCTGGGGCCTAAATCCAGCCCGCTTCCTAATGTGAAAAAGAAAGAACCTTCGTGATCAAGCTGCTGAGATTTGGGGAAGAACAACATGGGCTATGGTGAAGGACACAAAAACCCAAGATACTTTTGGCTACATGAATACATGAGATTTTCACTTTCAATTCCACCTTTAAGACCTTATCCCAAGTATTGTACAATTCTAGATACTTCAAGGAATTTCTGTTTCTCATCTTAACAAGTCACAGGGACAAGTTTTACACCTAAGGTGGTTACTAGGAGTTCTGTTGCCAATGAAGAATCTGTATAACTTTGCTAAGACACCTGACATTTTCTGTAGGTTTAAGGAATAAGAGCTAAACTTTTGCTTGGCCTGCTTCTCAGCCTGTATGCAGATCCTGTTTGTGCACTGGGTAATTTTCCCTTAAAAATTTAACACTTATTTCCTCCCACCCATAGGACAAAATGCCAAGTGCTTGTCTCTGATCAGCTATCGATTTTGTGCCATCTGTCACCTGTGATGCCTGATCTCAGTGATGCAGCATCTCTTAGCTTCCATTTTCCTAGGCAACCGCGGTTTCCAAAGTGCTAGACACGAACCTGTTTATTCTCTGTCTGTCACTGTGAGTTGTTTATGATTTTTATTGTTCATAATTTACATCTAAATGAATTCACCAAGTATAGTGGAATTCATTCACCAAGTATATTTGCATTTGAGCTGATAGGTTGAACAGAAGGGTTTTAAACCCTTATTTTCCTCAATTGGGAGGGACTAATGGAGAAGTCAATCATCCGAATGAACTGCTCAGTGCCACATCATTTCCTAAAGGCTTTCATTACCTACTTTTCACAAAGCTATTCCTTAAACTTCTTGTTTGAGGGGTAAAAAAAAAAAGAAATGGCAATATAAAAAGAAATCTATGTGACTCTTTAGCTTGAACTGTGCTATTTATTAAGAAGTAGATTATGTGCATGAATATCCTTATAACACATCCTTGTCAAAGTATAAGTTTACTTCAAAGTTATCATAAGAATCACAATTAAATTTAGTTTTAAGAAGATGTAGCAATGAATGGATTGAACATCTATTATTATTTCATAAAATGCAATTTCCCCTTTCCCAAACCTTTGACTTTTCTCTGCTTACCCAGCCCACCTAATTCATGCATATTCTAATTATGTTCCCTTTGTTTCCAAGGACCTGAAATATATTCAGCAAACTAAAAATGAAAAGATAAGGTTATGATTATAATAAGAACTATACTAATTCATTGGGTACTTACATGGAAAATATATCACTGCATTTGACCACAGCTCTGACAGGAAGTTGCCTTGAAAGCTAAGACCACTTGGTCTTTTGTCAAGTCCTAGAATCTACTTATGCATTTGTATTGGGCAGCGTGATTATGTAAGACGCTCTAAGCATCAACAAAGAAAAGAGAAAGAGACTCTGGCTCTGGCCTCATATGCTTTTGTAGATTTGAAATCTCTTCAAACCAGAAGCTGTCAACTGATTTTGAAAGAAAATAGTACATGTTTCTCAAAAGGTATGCTACCATGCAATGTTTCTATGAAAATCTGATGCACACGATGGAGTGCTGTCTAAACTGTGTTAATTCTACTTCATTCTTCTTCCGATGAGTTTGTTTTGCACACTTTAAACTTTTCTCTCAGAACTGAAATATGTATACATCAGATTTGGTTTCCTTCAGCTGCTACCATTGGTCCACTCAGCTTGAAAACGAGGAACCCAGGTTACTTCTGTGTTCTCCCCTTTGTTCCATACTGCCTTCTCTCCTTGAACTTCTGTCCTTCTATCTCTTCCTGGAGATAGAAGGTGTTCTAGATTGTAGGTACACACTAAACTCCATGAATACACTTAGATATCTAATCAGAAATGGGATAGGTAAAAATAAAATGTCCAAAACTCAATTTGGCTGTCCCAAATCTATATTTGGAGGAATTTATAAATAAACAAGGATTTCATTTGGAAGAAATGAAGACCCACAGGCAAGAAGCTGCAGACAGCTACATATATGCAGAAGGAAGATGACTTTCTTGAGTTTTGGAACAATTCTGAATAAACAGCTCAGAGGAGATGGTTAGAAAACGTGGGAATGTTCTCAGCACTTCACATATTTTTCACATTGCTCTGTCCAAGTGTATACGTAGGTGGAGAGTGACGCAGGAAGGGCTTCCTGTTCCTTGGAAACATCTCCTCTGCCTTGCCTCTTTCTAATTTCCCCAATCCTTCTCTCCATCCTTTTTCCTTTTAGTCTCTGCCTCTCAATTTCCTGAACCTTTCCTTGTGTTTCCTCCTCTGAAGAAGTCCAGACAAGCTGCTCTGTAGGTTTTAGACTTTGACTAGGTCACCACCCAGTGTTATTTTTTAACATTGCTTTTTATAGTGCATACCATTTGAAATTGCTGCGTTGAGGCTAGAAACAGTATAGGAAGTTCTCTTCAGCCTCTTCCTCTTAGTGCCTCATCACTGAAATAGAAATTTGCTCCTAGAAGCATGCTATAATAGAATTCACCAACATACAGAGCTGAGTATGTTCCACATTATGCAACAGGCAAGAAAATTAATTCTGCCTTTCCCCAACTCTAGCTTTCGAGTGGCACATATTATACAGGAGCTTTGCTTAAGATTTGAATCTGCTATGAATAGCCATTGCATACAAATTTGCATTGTAATATACATAAGATTCACAATCCAGAGAGGAATATAGAACACATAAATATTAGCTGTGATAACCAGGATGCCCACGGTGACCCAGATACAAAAAAAACTCCACAGTCAAGCTTCTGCTACCTACAAAATACTGTTAAGCAAATAACATTGTTTTTTTGTTAAGTGCCAAGTATTTTGTCCCACCACTGGACCAGTTAAGTATTTCCCACATGGAAGAAAATAAACAAAAAGCTATTAATCAAACATGCTATACTTAGTTCAAATTCTCTTTCCTGGTAGTAATTGTCTAGACTATCCTCGTGGCTCTTCTCCAAAGTCTGTATCATATATTTTGTGTGATGGACTGTAATGTTTACTCTCAGTCCTGCATGATTATGTTCCTTTTCAGAACTGATACATAATCTTTCTAGTTTTTTATTTGTTGGTTTGATTTGTAGTTTGATGTTATTTCTTTATTATTCATCATTTTCCAGGTAGAGTAATCCAGACCTTATCAGATAAACTATTCAAGTCATTTGAGCTTATAGTCTGACTAGTGTAGATATGATGACTATCATCTGAAATGAATGTTTCCACTCATTTGGGGCCCTTCTAAAGCCCATATGTTGTTTTTATGCCTCACAGCCCTTTCTCCAAGGAATTGACATAACGACATTTCATACCTCTCTCAAAAGCAAAGTTTCCTTTATTTGTTTGTTTGTTTGTTTATTTATTTATTTTGTTTTCTTCGAGACAGGGTTTCTCTGTATAGCCCATGGCTGTCCTGGAACTCATTCTGTAAACCAGGCTATCCTCGAACTCAGAAATCCACCTGCCTCTGCCTCCCAAGTGCTGGGATTAAAGGCATGTGCCACCACCGCCTGGAAAAAGCAAAGTGTCTTAAGTGATATATGCTGATTGATATTATGGGAATCTGATGCAAAAGAGCTAATCTCTGAAAAAAATTCACATGCATGCCTTGGTTCAACATTGATAGATCACAGATATGCCATCCATCATTTAATTTCTGAGAGTACATTGAGAAGCTTCAAAATCAGTTGGTATGGTAACTAATGCATCAAAAAGTGTAGGATTTAGTCATGTAGATGAATTACATGGATATGTGAACAACATTTTGCTTGTTTTTATACTGATAACCCAAGGTGGCAGTGGGTTTGACCAATGTATATGTCTTTTTTTCTCTTGTATCAGCAGTACAACTGTCATCCTTTATTTTAGGAGACCTTTTACAACTCTTAGTTCCCCAATTCTGTGAATCATTTACAAATAAATTCACTGATGATCTTTCTCCTGTGAAACTAAGATGGAGAGAAAAAACAAAACAAAACAAAACCGCTTTTTGATCACAAGCTTAATAAACATCTCTTTTGCAACACAAATAAAGCCACATCTGTGACAATTTGCACGCATGAAAAAGTTAGTCTTTCACTTGTGGCAGCACAAAAGAATTAGCAAAACATGAACATGCCTCCTGACAGAATTTCTGAGCAATAAGGATGTAAATAGCTATTGCTCCCATAGGTGAGACTTACTTAGTATTAGTATGAGTCAGTCAATCTCCAAAACAGTGTTCTTTCTACTTTACAGATACTTAAGAGATTCAAGAGTCCTGTTGATCTTAAGTGGTAGAGAGCCTTAGACTACACTCCATGTCTATGAAAACAATCCAAATGTAGGGTCTTTCTACTTGTATTCCTACCAGCAAAGAGATCCATGTTCATCCACTGATCTATTTATATATATTTTCTTTCAACCTTTGCTAAATACTGACCTCAACAGAAATCTTATGATCTTGCCAGAATATATCCTATGTATTTAAAATGTGTGAATGCATGTATGTAAATATGACTGTATCTGTGTGTCTGCATTTGGTGCTGGGAAATAAACTCAGAGCCTTTTACATGCTATTTAAACACTGAAGATGAAGGTACATTCCCAGATCCTACAGATTTTTAGGTATTCCTTTAAAGACAAAAAGAGTTTAAGAAGAGGTTAAATAGTTCAAGGGCCCCACTCAGCATCCTCTCTAGCAATTGCATGGAAGTGGAATGTGTGACAAAAGATAGGACTTAAGAATTCTCAGTGGCTCTACCTTCCCATGTGGATCTCATAGCAAGAACAACAAAGCATAAACAAAATGATTTAATCGCATATCTATGTCTTTATCTAATATGATTGTTCTTCACAGATTTTATGTAAAATCATTTATGAGTCCATTTAAGAACTTATGGAGAAATCATGACTATAATAACTTTATGTTCTATATCAACAGTATAAGCCAAATACTATGAAGAACATTATTATAATTGTAGGTGAAAACCATGGCAATGAGCAACAGTGGGAGGAAAATGTAGGTCTTGTTTTTTTGTTTGTTTTGTTTTTATTTTATTTTGTTTTTGTTTTATTTTGTTTGTATTGAGCTACTTCATATCACTATAAATACACACTCTGAGATAAAGAAAATAGGGTGTACTGATTAAGGGAGATGAGATTGTATATACTGAATAGTCAATACATACAAGTTCAGAAAGAAGAATATCGTGTAGGTAGGAACTATTGAAGAGGCCTTATTCTTTACTAGGAATGTAGATATAGAACATAGAAAATATTGGGAGTAAAGACAGAAGTCTGTGAACCAACAGTAAATATATTAGAGAATAAATGGTTCACATGTGAAATTTTTCAATGAAAAATGTGTAACAGAACAAATAAGATAAAGTACCATATATGGAGAAACTTGTACTAGTGGTGTGGCACAGGTTCAGCCTGTGAAGAGACAGTAATCAGCAAGGCAGGGAAGAGCTGGGAAAGGCTCATCTAGTGGGTCAAGATAGAGATTTTGTTCTTTGATTTTCTTCTTGTACTTAGTTTTGAGGTAGGGTAATTTTTTTTTTTT
>NW_022196910.1:36779993-36854869 GCF_008632895.1 Mastomys coucha
TTTTTTACATATTCCAGCATAGAATTAAACTCATGGATGTCAGTCTTCTCAATGCTGGAGTTACAGGTGTGCAGCATCCCACACACAGCTTAAAATAAAGTCCTTGATGAAATGATTGATCCACTTTGAAACTATTGAATACAATGGAGTGGAAAAAATGAAGGGAGATGGTGTGGACTTCTTGTTTCCAAGACTGGACTATCTATTGATTTTTTTCTTATTTGGTTGCCTCTGGTGGTGTTTTTGGTGGTTCTTCTATGCATGGTCATGGGTGTCCTACAGATGGCAAGGGGAAGAAGAAAAAGAAGAAGAAAAGAAGGAGAAGAAAGAGAAAAGAGATTTGGAAACAAGAAGACTAGTTCTCTTGTGTATATTTTCTCATTTACCACAGCCCCTGTAATATGACAGAAAATGAGGCAGGTAAAATATAATGGTGACTACAACACTAATTGTTTTGGTTTGTATCTGCATGTGGACATGTATTTTTGCCATATATACATACACACACACACACACACACACACACATACACATATATATACACATATACATACACACACACACACATATATATATATAGCCCCTATATGTTACATTGTCTCTCACTCTATATATATATTTTATATATATATATATATATTATTTTTGTCATATATATGTGTGTGTATATATATGTCATATATATGTAGTTCCTTTATGTGAGGATATGTACCTATATCATATTTGTCTTGTGTTGTAGAACGTACTGAACAGAAATTGGTTGGAAAAAATAAATGAACCAGTTGAATATTCAAAGTAAGATCACTGTTCCATATCCCAGGAATAATGCATTGCTGATTATAAAATACATTGTTTTCTTTCTTTTTTTTTAAATAATCTAAAATGTGAAACAATGGAAAGGTACTGAGCCTTAGCTCGCCTTGTGGTCTCTGAGCAACACCCTCGGACAACCCCAGCAGAGGAGGCACTGGGATGCACAGGACACATTGTCGAGCAGCAGAGGTCTGGAAATGTCCACTCTTGACAGCACTTTTCCAACCCAGGCTCTCAAATCCTAATGTGTTTTTCCACTTATCTGTCATCTTACAAGAAAAGAAACATTTTTCCCTGTGTAACTACCCACAGGCACTTATTTAATTTTATTACTGCTCTCTGCACTGCTCCCAAGCAAATCTCCTCTGAGCCTACTTTGATTAATAATAGGGTCTGCACTTGTTTGATTCTGAAGCCCAAATTGTTGAAGCTGCAGTGTGGACCAGCACCGCTTCTGCACCTCAGCTCTGCTTTGAAGGACATTTCTCATAGGTACCAGGGAGCACACAGGAGTCAGGGAGCACGCCACTTGGCGCGTTGAGAAGAGAAATCTAGTGTACACATGGCTGCAGGAAAGAAGAGAAGAGAATATATCCCAGAACAAAAAATGCCAGAACTGAATTCTTAAAATCCAAGACCCAAAGGACAAATGTGGACCAGAGTAGCCAACAAAAGGTGTCCTAAGCACTTTCTCACCGTGTGCTCATTCCTCTGTAGGTTTTTTGGTTGTTTTTCCTTTAAAGACTAAGAAACACAATGGGCATGTTTCCAGTTAAGCTTGTAATCCAAACATCTGCTTTTTAGCCATGTCCAGTATCTCATGAACTTTGTTTGGATTTGCTAAATATTGTACAATTACTTAAGTAAAGGTGTGGCAGGTGAGTTTACATTTCTTTAGTTTTTCTACCCCATGTAACATCCTACTCCTGAGCTGTTCTGCACCCCAAGTTGCCCCCAGGACTCAGACTTGGGGGTCTTAAGCCTCCATAAGTCCTCCATCCCAAGGCTATATGCATAGTTCAGATTTTAATCATTCAGCGACCAGAGGTGGAAAGGTTTATTTATCCATTTTCACAGCAAGAAAATTCTTATATTGTCTCCTAGATATTCTTGATTTTAAAGCATCTCAGGATTGTCTATTTAAACCTACTAGAAATCTAGCTTTGTAGCATGCTATTTCATGCCTTACTCCATAGACTGAACGTGCATGCCTGTAGCTCCCACCAAAGTTTCAGATCATTTCTGCTGCACAGTTTTAGCTAGGCTTTTGTTTGATCATAAACCATCTGTTCATGCCCAAAGGGCTTCATTCTCATATTTATGACCAAACATGACTCTTCTCTCCCTAGGAGAAATTCTGTGCCAGCTCTTAAAGTAATATATTTTTTCCTCCTTCTGCTACTTTACAATAAAGCTTATATGCTTGGCCCTTCACGCAGGAAATTATGTGTTTATGTGGTTACATTTTCATGGAAAAACAAAACAAAACTGTGAAGACATGAAGATTTACTGGTTTACATCAGGGCTTCTGGCCCCAAAGGATTCATACCAATCTCTCCTGTCCTTGAATTCTTATTCCTTACAGAAGTCCTAACAAAACAGATAAAAAACGGGGTGCAGTGAAAATTATCAGTTCAGAGCTGTAGGTGTCCACTCCCATACCCCACCATAACTCAACATATTTGACCAATAAAAGAAATCAAAGCCATGAGTCCTCCTCTAGATGTACCTGCTCGTTTCAGAGTATTCGAAACTCCAATACTCTTCACGTTCTTTTCCACACTCCATGTGTCAAAGTATTTTTTCAGTGTGTTACTGAATTATATTCTCTCCCAATTCACTAATGAAGCTGACGTTGCCTCATTTAACAAACTCTGTTTTGCCAAGACAGAAGCTGGCAAAAGTCAGACATTCATGTGACTGAAGATTGACCAAGCATAGAAACAGAGAGGGGTTGGGGGAGAGAGAGGAGAGAATTGCAATTTTTTTTTGTTTTTCTTTTTTTTAAAGATTTATTTATTTATTATATGTAAGCACACTATAGCTGTCTTCAGACACCTCAGAAGAGGGCATCAGATCTCATTGCGGGTGATTGTGAGCCACCATGTGGTTGCTGGGATTTGAACTCAGGACCTTTGGAAGAGCGAGCAGTCAGTGCTCTTAACCACTGAGCCATCTCTCCAGCCCTCTGAGAGTTGCAATTTTATATGCTGTGGGCAGAGGTGGATTCAAGCATTCAACCCTTTAGGCAATTATGGTTGCATTTACTTACTATTTTTGCTTTAATGAATGGTGAGACGCTCGACTGCAAGCAACAAATGTTTCCTCCCTTAGAGTTCTGTATTGTATCTCAGAAGGCTGGAGAGTTCCACGGGAAGTCTGTATAGGAGGGGGTCAGGCTCTCCTTCCTCACTCGGGGAACCTAGGGAGACCGACGTTTTCATGGGAACTACCTTCCTTGGCTCCTTCCTGCATTGCTCCTTCTTGCACTTCTTCCTTCCTTCCTTCCTTTCTCTCTTTCTTAAGATTTATTTATTTTTGTTTATAGGAGTACAGTGTACCTCTCTTCAGACACACAACAGTGTATCAGACCCCATTACAGATGGTTGTGAGCCACCATGTGGTTGCTGGGAATTGAACTCAGGACCTCTGGAAGATAGGTCAGTGCTCTTAACCACTGAGCCATCTCTCCAGCCTTCCTTTCTGCATTTCTAAAAGAGCAGGATATGATGTGCCAGTTTGGTCACATGATCATCTTCTACATCAAATCTCCCCCTGCCTTCCTCTTTAAGGAACACTAATGGCTACACTTTGAGCCCACCTGGAAAATTTGTGAAACTTTCCTTGTCTCAGGATCTTCATTTAGTTACATCATGCAACATCTTTTGTTTTAGTGAATAACATTCACAGGTTCCAGTGACTGGAGCCTGGATGTGTTCAAAGGCTGCAGTTGAGCCTAAAGGAACAAGCTATGCAGGTGTGTCTCTGTGTAGAATTATTTTCCATATTCATGAAATGGCAGCTTCAGTAGTCTTCCTGGGACAAGTGAGAAAGTGAGCATGTCTGTCATGAAGAGAGAGAGTGTAGAGGAACATATGAGGTCAGATATGTAAAGATGAAAACCCTGCTGGGCAGTGGTGGCCCACACTTCTGAGTTTGAGGATGGCCTGGTCTACAGAACAAGTTCCAGAACCACCAGGACTGCCCAGAAAAACTATCTCAAAAACAAACAAACAAACAGATAAATAAATACCAATCAATCAATCAACCAATCAAGACAAAAACCAGTAGAGTAGTTTAGTCCTTGAGCTTATAACTTCAAAGACCAGTATAAAGATGGCAGCTTGTACTCTGAATTGAGAGACTACCAATGTGCAGAATTCATTCAAGTAAATAAACTGTAGGTAATAACCGCTCCTCTTCTATCCGTTCACACATTCACACACATTTTCAAACTTTCCCCCCTTGAGTATTGAGGGGGTTTGTCACTGCTTTGTCTTCCCTAAGCTGTATAGTGTCGGGCAGCATTCTGCGGCCCACTTTCTATTCTGAGTGAATGTGAAAAGCCACTTGGATGTACATATTAAAAATGATGAAGGGGCTGGGACTGTGGTTAAGTCATTAAAGTGCCTACCTTGAAAACATGGTGATCTGAGCTCCAATGTGTGACACTCATGCAAAAGCCAAGTTGAGTGGCATCTGTAACCTTAGTCCTAGGGAAATAAGGTTCATTGTCTATCTAGCCTAGCCAATCATGAGTTCCAGGTTCAATGAGAGACCTGGTTTTGATGATGATGATGATGATGATGATGATGATGATGATGATGATGATGATGATGATGATGATGATGATACTGAAGAAGAGAGTGACTAAATCAGACCTCATATTTGTCTCGGGCTGTTACACACTTATGCATACATGTAAACCCACGTAGTTACCTACATGTACATACTCTGATAGAAACATATGCATGTACTATACACACACTAAACAAATTAAAAATAATATAATCTTAGGTCCCCTTCTATCTGTTTGCAAGATTAACTCTTTCAGTTTCCCTGTACTCTACTTTCTGATCTGAGTATTTCCCTTTAAAGGTCAGAGTTCATTGAAAATGGGACCAAGAGAGAAGAGGAGAGAAAAAGGAAGGAGTGAGGCTCCTTAGAAGGATAATTTAATAGATGTCAGCATGGACTCCAAGCACAGGTGGGTCTCACCTGGACAAGTTTGGGCAAGTTCTAATAGGGAAGTTACCTGGCATTAACAAGAGCTGCTAATGAGGCTCCCTAGCAAGAGAAACACAATGAGCTTGCTCACGAGGCCTGGCCAGTTTGCAGGCTTGGCTTGTCTCCTATGCTTTCTCCTGGCACAGAGTCTGACAACGTTCAACAGTCTCCTGGCACTGACCATTGTTTCTGCTGTAGGCTAGCAGAGCCAATTTGGAACTCAAAAACATGAACCTTGTCTCCTTCTCTTCGCATCCCTGCTTCAACATTCTAATTCTCCGGGTAATGTGCATCCTGTGACTCTCTCAGGGGAAGAGCGCATACAAGGGAGTTCGGGTTCAATATTTCAATGTATTATCTCTCTGCCCAGAGCAGCCACACATCCAGTACTGTATTATTTCTCAGTAAGCAGTGGATAAGGAGAGCAAACAGTTCAGGAAGAGAAAATTTAAGACTAGAAAATGGTTATATTTTTACAGAAACAGAGAGAAAATCTATAGACTTTAGAATCCTCAGTGATTTGCTTATATTTTCTCCTGAGATATTTGTTCCACCTTCCTTCCAGTATAAATAAATCTCCAGGAAATCCCACACTGTCATCATGAGCACCTGATGAGATTTTATTCCTTATCTAATAGATATTCAACATAAGCCAGGTGGGTTAATCATAGATCACTTCTGTGCTTCGTAATCTTAGTCTGTACCTTTTACATTGCCTAGAGAGCTTAGTTGCCATTTGCAGAGGGTAGATGTATCTTTGGGGAGAAAGAATTGGCACTGAGCATCAACAAGCATAAGGAATGGGCAGAGTGGAAAAACCTGGAATTGCTGGCTACGACAGTCGCCCTCAGCCACCTCCATAGCAACTGGCTTGCCATCTCCCTCTGTTCATTGGGTTCCTGAAGATAAGATGTTTTTCAGTTGCTGTGTGGGCATGAGCCATTTATTACAAAATAAATGATAGTTTTCCAGTTACACTGCTCACTTCTGCTATGTTGACTACTACATTCTAGTGTTCCTGTACCTACAGGCACTAATTATACTATGCTGGTCTGTTTTATACAAACATGAAAAAGGGCAGGTTGGTGTATGGTTTTCTGATCCTCAGAATGGAATAATCTTACATTCCACTTTCTGAATCTCTCTTTAAAGGAAAAAAAAAAAGCCTCCTTAATGCTTGGATTTAAGTTTCTGCTTACGTAGAATAGAATTTCTAGTTTAAAAATTGTTAATAGTCAAATCCTCATAAAGAATAAGGGCAACAGTGCCAACTGGAGAAACACATCCAAGAAGGAATAGAATCAAATGAGAATATCCTGAGAGTCCCTCAGGAAAGGAAGAAGAAGGTGACATAAGGAAAGAAAAGGGCATCCCCCAAAAACCTTAGCATGGAAGGCAGGTGGCCTCCAAGTTTCCCTGTGTTAGTTACAGTGGCCACACTTAGGTGCCACAGACTATGAACTTGCAATTTGTAGGCTAGACATCTAAGACCAAGTATAGATTTCATTTTCTTCCCCTTGCATTTACACTAGTCTTTCTACACACATACACAGGCATGTACACACCCATGCACGCATGCACACATGCATGTACAGCACTGTGAATCACTGTGTGTTCCAAGGACAGTTGTGAGACTGGGTGAAGCCTTGAAATACTGACCGTCTACTCACTTAACTACCACACAAAGGGGACTTTTCTAGGTATAGTCACAGGTGTAAGTGCTACAAGGGGAAGAGGGTAGAATTTTAACACAGTTATTTGAGGAGACACACTTCAGAACATTCATCTATTATATAAATAATATTTTGATTTAGTTTATAAAACATTTTCCTGCCCTACTCAAGACAAATTCCTTTAAAAAGTGCAAACAGGGCTATTTTAAAACTTACTTATTTGAGGCAGGACCTTGCTATGTAACCATGCCTGCTTTTGGAACTTGTGGCAATCCTACTGCCTCTGCGTTCTGAAGTCTAGGATATAAGTATGCCCCATGACTCCCAGATAAAAAGTAGTTTTTTGTGTTATATATATAGTGCCATGCCATGGACTGGGTTTGCTGTGGGAATCCCATGTTCCTCAGGATGAGTAGAGTTCTGGTCAGGAGAGCAAAAAAATTCGGTGAATGGCAGAGTCAACACAAGGAGTCTGAGTGTATTTCTCAAAAATGGCATCAGACTTTTACAGTCTTTACAAAAGAGAAATGAAACTTCTGGCAGCTCAGTGGTCGAGGTACCTCTGAGAACACCTGAAACACACTAGGTCTAAAACAGCCACCTCTTCTGGACAGGCGCTGCATCCCTCCTCCCTCCCCGCACCTCACCTGTGCTCTCTGGGCCTGGGGGTGCTGCGGACCACATGAGACTCAAAGCTCGAATCTTGAGTCTCAAATGCTCTGCTGCTGACTCTGCTGACTGAAGTACACTGTCACACACACACACACACACACACACACACACACACTCAGCTCAAGCTCCTGCCTATCCTTAGTAAAAGACCCACTATGTTAATCTTCTGGGCTAGTAGAGACTTGTCCCATTCTTGCTAATTCCTAGGAGTGGCTCAGCTGACATAAGTGACTGAGAATGAGGATTCTACCTGACCTTGCCTGGGATAAGTCTCCCATTCCGTAAGCTTCAATGCCCTACCCACTTTACTATCTCTCAAACAATGCTGAAGGCAAAGGCAATTAGTCTGGATGGGTAACATTCTTTATGAAATTCCAAGCCAGGATTTGGCTAAGATGTTGGAACATTGGTAAAGGTCAGAGAGCAATGTCCAATTTTGTTTAGCGATTGTAAATCATATCTTGGTGGGCACGTAGCACGCGAGTTCACAAGGATATATCTGGGCTGCCTCTGAGTTAGGGGATGCCATGAATGAACTCCAAGAGACTGGCTTCCTTTGAAGTTTTTTCACCTCTGGTCAGTGGCCAAGCTTTTGGGCACTTCACAAAACTTCATTAGAGTGGGTGTGGCATGCCAGGGGTTGGAAATGTTGGAGGATGCTCTTAACTCCAGGATTAAGGAGAAAGAAGCAGGGGGATTTCTGTTTGGTCTACAATACATAGTGAGTTAAAAGTTAAAAGGTTTTAATTTTGAGATTTAAGGAAGATACTGAGAATAATAGTCATTTTACATAGTAAGTTTATTAAAGATATGAGATTTGTAGACAGAGAAGTAGACAACAGCATGGTAGGGACTCTGATGAGAGTCCAGGCTCACAAGTTACAGTGACACTCTCTGAGAAATGGGGAAGTTTCATGCCCCTTTGTTAATGAGCACTCCACAGCATGAGAGGGCAGCCAGACTGCCCCTTGTTCCTGGGTGGCAAGGGGAGAGGATCCTGAATTCTAGAAATATAATGTGAAACTTCCAAGATATAGGGGAAGTGAGGAAAGTCAGACATACCCAATTGAGGTAAACCCATAACCCTAACCCTAACCCTAACCCTAACACTAACCCCTAACCCTAACCCTAACCCTAACCCCTAACCCTACCCCTGATTTATATAAAGAAGCCTGAAGCCTTAAGTCTACCGACCTGAGCGTATAAACTTCCATGGGAAGTCTGATGCATCTAGGCCTCTCTCTAGTGAGTTAGATAGTTAGAGACTCAGACCAGCTTTCAGAAGAGGGCTTGCTATTTCCTTTACCATGGCTGTAAGGAAGATGCTGCTATAAGTGGGTGCGGCCTGACAGACCTGTAGCTGGAACCCAACAAGGTCCATACACTCATAAAAGTGGAATCAAAAGCAATGACATTCCAGTAGCATTAAACACAGATAGCAGCTAGATATTGGATTTTAAACACTATGCTCCAATAAAGAGCATGAAGGATCCTTGGAGAAATAATTGATTGCAGGATTCGAGAGGTAAAAAGGCAATGTAAACTTGACCATGATGTGGTAGCAGACACGGCACAATAAAATGGAAAGGGCTTTGTCAAAAACCGTAGGCACTCATGGAGAGGAAAAATATAGTATTAGGTTGTAATCTGTGAATAATAAATATCCACGAACTCTTGCTTTCATGTGTTAGCAGTTGAACAAGTGATGAAGGGAGAAGAGCTCTGCTGTACAAGTTTCTGATTAGCAAGGTAGAGGAAAACACAAAATTGCCCCAAGCCTGCTCTGTAGTAAAGCTTGTTGTAGAGAAAAATCAACACAGAGATGCTGAATTCAGTAGATGAAAGCTTCCAGAAAATTTCGGATGGACACAATCTCATAGTCACTCCTAACAATATGAATTAATTATACTGGGGCTGGAATCAAATTAACAGTAGAGAATTCAGCATGAAGTACTTTAAACAAACTGATCCAGGTCTGCTGCATTGGTAACAAAGCATTTGAGCATAAGTCTTCCTTGATGGGACACATTGAAGTGAACTCAAGTTGAGATACACAGTATCATTTCTGTGAACTTCTTAATCAGAAACTCAAGATGTAATTTAGGCATAAGTAAACTCTAGTTAGTCACAAATGAAAGAACACATGATAAAACAACTGAACAGATGAGCTTATTGTTAACTACAGGGCCCAAGTGAGAAACAGCTACATCACTAAAAAGTCTTGTCACAGCATGGATGGTGGCATCCCCAAAACTGCCTAAATGGAGAATCCCATTCTGTAATTCCCACTGCTTGTCTCATTCTCTCTTTCAAACCCCAACATCACCCAAATATATTGCCTCTTGAGACTACATGCACGTTGAGGGTTATATACAGCCGGATGAAGGGATGCTTGTTTGAGATCTTAGGTGAGGGTCTAAAGATCAACCTTGAGGGTCTCTGGTGAGGACTCACAGATGTTCAGATAAAGATGGTAATAGATGCTATGCTTTGAGGATAGTGCTCTACAAAAGTTGCTCAGGCTAACTAAGTATTAGAGGTGTTCTTGGTGTCTTAGCCTCCAGAGTAGCTGCTAGCATTACAGGCATGAGCTACAGGCAGGGCTGAATGAACCTTCTTTGATCCAAACAACCTATAACTTAAAAAAGAATTTTGAACAGAAACAAATAAACAAACAAACAAAAATTAGCAACAACAACAAC
The DNA here is from genome assembly GCF_008632895.1 of Mastomys coucha. Lineage (NCBI taxonomy): Eukaryota > Metazoa > Chordata > Mammalia > Rodentia > Muridae > Mastomys > Mastomys coucha. The sequence continues at coordinate 36,790,081 of NW_022196910.1, forward strand.
TAATAAAAGGAAGATTGATAGACTCAGCCTCTGATAACTTCAGGTCTTTAAGAGCCCACTTGCAATTAGTTCATCTCCTGGCCTCCTGTTTACTTTTCCAGTCCTAATGACTGCAGTTTATTTTGTTTGAAAGTTCCCTTTATGCATATGGCCCTTACTAAATTTGATGGTTTGAGTATGTAATCTTATATATCTAGCGTTTAACATCTTGACTACCAAACAAAATTTTCTAGAAATAAACAACAGATGTATTCCTTGGGAAAGTCATTTTGGTTGAACTTTGGGGAATATAGTCAAACAAAACTTTTGGGATGCTATTTCTAACTTCCTGTTTCCTAAGATGACAAAGAGACATTATTTTCAGGGAAAGCAGAGAAACAAGGATGGTTACTCGTTTGTTATATTTCATTTTTCACTTACAAGAGGAAACAATGAAATGAGGCTGGAGACAGGTAAAAAGAGATGAAAATAGAGAATCTTTTCATTACTTTACATAACCTTCCTTTTTAAAGTTGGCTTTATGGATCCTCTAGACTAAAGAGGGCCTGACTTCATGATGTCCAGATGAGACCATTGCCTAGTGCTGCAGGTCCTTTATGCCATCTGTCTGCTTGAATATTTCAAACTTAATATAGCAAAATTGACCTCCAGATTGAACCTACTCCCTGATATCTGTTACTGTTGACATTGTGATTAACTCTGAAGTCAAAATTCCCTCTTTTTCCAGAAACTTTAATCCTTATTCTTAGAAGCTAAATACTGGAAGAGACCTCTCATTAGTAAAGGTACTATTTACATGATTGTAAATACTGAGCATGTCTTAAACATAAACATACACATATACACACATGCTAATCATATTCAGTTTTAGTATTTGATTAAATAATTAATCATTATGGTTCATCCAGTTAATATAAAATGAACTACTACAAGAGTCACCTTTGCCGGGCGGTGGTGGCACACGCCTTTAGTCCCAGCACTTGGGAGGCAGAGGCAGGTGGATTTCTGAGTTCGAGGCTAGCCTGGTCTACAGAGTGAGTTCCAGGACAGCCAGAGCAACACAGAGAAACCCTGTCTCGGAAAAAAAAAAAAAAAAAGAGTCACCTTTGACTCCTCTGGAAATCAATCATCTGATCCCCACCTGATCCACTCTGTTTATGAGCCAGGTCCAAACTACAGTTTCTTGCCTAGATCATTTTAATTACTTTCTATCGAGTTTCCCAACATTTACCATTGCATATTCTACATAGACTCCCAACTTCCGTTGCTCTGTTCAGCTTTTGTGTGTGTGTGTGTGTGTGTGTGTGTGTGTGTGTGTGTGGCAATATTTTATCACAGATTCAGTCCAAATAATTTCCTTCTGCTACTCAAGTCAGTGCCATCATGTTAGTTTTCTGCCACTGTAGCAAATGCTCAAGACACACAACTTATAAGGATAGAAGAGTCACCTTGCCTCATGGTTTCAGACGTTTCAAACCATGGCTGCTTGGCTCCATTGCATTTGAGCCCATGCTAATGAAATCTATGGTAACCAGAGCACTCAAGAGAAGAAATGGCTCATGGAATGAGATGGGGAGTCAAGAGAGAGGAAGGGATTGGGTCCCAACATCTCTTCTGAAGACATTTTCCAAGTGGCTTAACTTCCTTTCACTAGGCCACAACTATCAAACCATTGGCTAGTGATCAACCTGTTAGCAAATGGACTTGGGAGACATGCTAGATCTGAACTAGGCACTCAGCATCTGTGCCTCCCTCTGTCTCCTCAAATGACACATGTCCCACTTCCCTATTTTCTGATTGTTTTGGATCTTATCATAATTACTTGTTTACTTATGAGTTATCTTTCCCTCTATGAAATATAAGAATTCTGTTATATGAGTGTAGTGTGTGCACTTTGGTATTTTTTGTAAAATGGGATATGGTAAGCAGGAGGGAGTGCCTTAGTGGGCCCATGCTAAGGCATCCCCCCTCCAGAGATAAGGGTCTAGTATAAAATGAATTTTATTTGGGGGCATGAAAAAGGGTTTTGAGGCAGATAAAGAGAGGGGACAGAGAAGGACAGAGAGAGGGGAGGAGAGAAAGAAAAGAAGAGGCCTGCAGGGATTAAATGGATTGAGAAAGGGGGGAGAAAGAAAAAGAGAGGGAGCGAGGGAAGGGGGAGTGGAAGAAGAAAGGAGAGAGAGAGAGAGAGAGAGAGAGAGAGAGAGAGAGAGAGAGAGAGGGAGGGAGAGAGAGAACAGAGAGAGGGAGAGGGGTCAGAGAGAGAAAAGGTTTAGAGAATCTAAGAGGCCAAACAGTCTTTTTATAGCAAGCCAGGGTTATACCTGGCTGTTGCTAGGTAACCATTAGGCTGAGTCTAGAAGGAATGCTAACATGCTAACATAATTATGGCACGTTATCACTGTGTTCTAGATCCTCATAAATTACATGGCATATAGTAGGTACCCAACAATACTAGTTAAGTGGTGGAAGGGATATTCACTAATATTAAAATTTTGTGATTTTTGGATCTAAGAATTATAAGTGCATTATATTATATCTGTGTAAACATTAGCTTTAAGATATTAAGAAGCGAGATATTAAGAGGACAGTGAGTATCCAGTGTGACTTAAATGGTGAGGGCAATGTGTACAGAATGAATTTGCATTGGTTAGCAAGAGTCAGTTAACTTCATCGTATATAATGGGGCAATATTCAAAAGATCTTCAGACAGGAAATGTCAAGGTCAGTCTCATTGTCACTGAAATAGATTAAAGATTTTAATGAAAATAATGTATTATGGACACACTAATAGGAGGAGTGACTGTTCATAACAAGTTCTTGCAGTAACTCAGGAACTTGTGTCCTGAGGAGAGAGAGGAAAAGTGGTAGCATTATTAAAGATGGAAATCTATCCACAACATTAAATGCAAACAACAATTAGGAGAAAAGAGGTGCTGCTTCTGAGCTGAAATAAGTCATTCAGAAGAGATAAACAAATAGAACTGTAACAATGGTTTGGGTTCACAGAGGAGGGGGGGAAGGAAGAACTAATTATTTTCACCCTCTAAGGTACCTCCTGCTGTTTATCAGGTTTGTAAGATAAATGCTTTAACTCATTACATTTACATAACTCCCCTTGCAGCACCTTTGTCTTTTATCAGGGCCCAAACAAAATGAATTGATTTTATAAGGCTTTCTAACTTTTTTTTCCAATTAGTATTCCTGATTTATACTTTTATTAAATTCAGTTTTGCTATGTGTAAAATATCTTATCGACTTATCAGCAGAAGTATAGGTTGGAGAATCAATTACAATTTGAAAATTTAATTTCCTCCTTTATGAAACCAAATCACCTCTGCTCACCTTCGGCATGAGAGCCTCTGCTCTTTATTAAGTCAGAGCAAGCACTTGCTCTTAGCAGGTTGGGGTGCTGAGCCTTAGAAAGACCTGGAAAAACAAAACACAAAGTATATGCAGAAGATCACAAAACTACTTTTAAAAGTAAACAACTGGCATGTATTCCCTTTAGTGTCAATTGCCCATCCTCAGTCATAGTGCATGGTTTGCAAGTTGACATGTAACATTAAATTACTATGAAGAGCAATCTCCACCCTTATAATATTCATTAAGTCAGAATAACAATTGCCTATGCACTTGTCTGTGCTTAATGTGTAGAGTGCTTCCCCTAACATCAAGAAGTGTTGGAGTTGGAAGAACCAAATGGGATAAATATACATTAAATAATAGACTAAAATAGGAGGACTATTAAAATAGAAAATAGTCTACCATTAAAATCATAGACAACCTCAAGTAATGGCCTGAAGGGCTGAAGTGACTGTCTGCCTCCTTACTCATTTATCTTTGCGTGCGTAATGGCTTGGATTTAATCCATAGATGTGCTATTTTCATCTATTTCTAGTTTTTCTGGGTAAAAAAACTGACACCAACCACTTGGAGGCTCACCAAAACGGCCTGAATGTTTTTTCTCAACCTGACTAAACTTTCTGCAGGTCTATCCTAATAAAATGCTCCTGAATTCCCTTTCTCTAGCAGGCGTGTGAACCCTGCAGTCTATTACCTTCAGATATTCCAGGAGATCAGCATGAGATATCACTATGTATGTCCTGGTTTGAAAGAAAATACATATTCAGAGCAAAGAGAGAGGTGGGTGGCTGGAGAGATGGCTAAGAGAACTGGCTGCTCTTCTACAGGTTCTGAGTTTAATTTCCAGCAACCACATACTGGCTCACAACCATCTACAGTGGAATCTGATGTCCTTTTCCATCATGCTAGCACACATGCAAATAAAGTTCTCATATAAATATTTTATTTTGAAGAAAAAAAATAACAAACAAGAAAGAGAGGAAGAACAGAAGAGGCCATCTTCCAGTGTCTGAAAAGGTGGGAGTGTAACTTTAGGACAAAATAACAAATGCAAACAATGTAATTTTCTTGACCCTACCCCCAGCCTTTGCCTTTCAGTGTTTCTTAGTTGCCTATATTTCTTTGTCTAGGGCTTAGGAGGCCCCGTGCGTCTTCTTCCTTCCATGTTAACATGCCTACTGATGTCATCCTTGTTCAGACTTTTGCTTAAGCAGCCATGCTAAGAAGTTAGCCCTGAAATCATTCACATACAAGTTACATTGTAGGGGCTGAGCAGGTTTATTTGTATATTTAGAAATACATATTTGTAACAACGATTAAAGAGAGACTATAGATTTGAGAGAGAGAGAGAGAGAGGGAGAGAGAGAGAGAGGATGTACATGGATTGGACTGCCAGGAAGGAGGAGAAGGAAGAGAGATGATTCTGTAATTATATTTCAACTTCAAAAATAAAAAAAAGAATGGCCCTGTTTTCTGCGGGTGAATGCGGTTCCCCTTTCCACACTTTTGACTGTGTGTTGTGACAGTAGACTTGAATAACTCTTCCTTGACAGCTTGCATCTAAGGCAGCCTTTCTCCTACACCTACAGACTGATGTCCTCATGTGCAGAGTCAGAGCCCTGTAGAAACCATAGTTTTAGTGATTTAGCTCAGAAGGTCAAAAGATGGCAGAACTGGGGGAGGGGATAGGAAGGAGCTTCCATGTAGACCAGGAAGTAAAGAGCATCCTTCCTGTGGTTTTCCTCTTTTATCCTCAGGGCTGCTGGAAGATCACTGCCTTGTTCCAGTTCTCTGGGCAGAAGTAAATAACATATCTGTAACCGTCTGAAGAATTCTGGTTGATCATGGGCAGCTCAGCAGGACATGGAGAGATGCTAAACACAATACAATTTTCTTATATTAACCAGTGGAGAAATACATACATGTGAAATTCATGCAAGAAGCAAGTAGACCATTTCTGGATGCCTGAAGTGCTAAAAGTTTGTCACATTGAGGTTCTAACATAAAATGGAGCAATTAAAAATTAAATCTAGGGTTGAAGAGATGGCTCAGTGGTTAAGAGCACTGGCTACTCTTCCAAAGGTCCTGAGTTCAAATCCGAGCAACCACATAGTGGCTCACAACCATCCTTAATGAGACCTGACTCCCTCTTCTGGAGAGTCTGAAGACAGCTATAGTGTAATTACATATAATAAATGAATCTTTAAAAAAGAAAAGACTGACTTTAAAAAAAATTAAATCTATAGATTGGGTTTAAAATTCTTAAAAGGATTTTAATTAAGCTGTTTAAAACATTTTTTTTTGTTTAAGAGAATGTTAAGCCATTATAGTTAATCTAGTCAAAATATAAATGAGAATAAACATGGTTGTTTCATATATACTGTATTTAGATCATAAAAAACAATAATTTTCATATAAAAGAAGAAATGAAAGAAAAATGTAGTAATTTAAAATTCAGTCTCATAAATTATGAATTTAACTTCAAAAATTAACACAGAGGTATTCTAAAAATCTCATATAAACTTTAAAAACACATTTCTGACATATTTGGCTTTTCAGGTATAATTTTGAATCCCCTGACCACACATAGAGACTTTTCTAAATGATTAGTGACAGTCTTGCAAGCATGGGCTATGGGGAATTGTCTGAACCAAGTTCCCTTGGGTTATTTCTAAAAGGAAATCATCAACCAAAAGATTCAGTCCTTTGTAAAAAACCTTTCTCTTTCAAGTGTTTGAGAATAAATAATTTACCATGTCGATGTGCACCTTTCTCTGTCTCTCTGTGTGTGTATGTGTTAGTGTGTGTGTGTGTGTGTGTGTGTATGTGAGTGTGAGTGTGTGTGTGTGAGTGTATGTGTGAGTGTGTGTGTGAGTGTGTGTGTGAGTGTGTGTGTGAGTGTGCGTGTGTGAGTGTGTGTGAGTGTGTGTGTGAGTGTATATGTGTGAGTGTGTGTGAGCGTGTGTATGTGAGTGTATGTGTGTGAGCGTGTGTATGAATGTGTGTGTGTGTATGAGTGTGTGTGTGTGTGTGTGTGTGTGTGTGTGTGTGTGTGTGTGTATGATGGTGTAGGAGCATTTGTGTGAGGCAGGAGGACACACTGAGCTTCTATCATTAATCACTGTCCACCCTCACAATAGAGACATTCTATCTCATTTGACTCAGAGCTCACCTAGTAGGCTAGACTGACTGGCCAGCAAACTCCAGGGATGTGCTTCTTTGTCTCCATTTTTTAAAAATTCACTTTATATCCTGATCACAATTCAGGTTCCTATGTGATCCAGAGGAAATCTGGGTTCCTTCTTGGGGTTTTCAGTCTCATTAATAAAGGAATTTAAGAGTGGACTCAAATAGGAGCTTAAGAACAATTTAGTTAGAGTTTAAAAGAAAAGCCCTAGGACAAGGATGCTGTGAGACCCCCCAGAGCTGCCTGGAGAAGAAGGTGAATGGAACAGAGAAGGGGAAAGGACCAATGATTTAAAACTGCACAGAAGTTAGGCATCTGGCAGACAAGTATCCACAGGTTGGGAGGAAGGCTTCTGAGAAAAAATAACCGAAAGATTGTATGTAGCAAAAAAAAAAAAAAAAAAAAAAAAAAAAGCCCAGGGTTAGGGAAAGCATGCTCAAAAAAGAGATAGAAAGAATAAAAGGGAAAGTTATATTCTTCTGACTAATTCTCAAAGGTGGGCAGATTTATAAGCAACATGATTGTGGCCCAGTAAGTTTCTGTATCAGTGACAGGAACTCTTAGGACATGAGTTCCTTCCTTCCTTTCTGTGTATGAGTGTTCTGTCTGCATGTACATCTGCATGCCGGAAGAGAGTATCAGATCCCTTTACTGATGGCTGTGAGCCATCATGTGGTTGCTGGGAATTCAATTCAGGGCATCTGGAAGAACAGCCGAGTGCTCTTAACTGCTGAGTCATCTCACCAGCTCAAAATTCTGTTCTTGAAAGAGAAGGTATGTATGTATAATATGTATACATACATATACAACATATACATACACATTATATACATATACATACACATATTTTATATATATATTTTTTCCTAACAAATGCTTGCAAGGCAAACACTTTCCTGAGATATCACCAATCCAAAATTTGCTTTTAACTACTGTTTTCTCAGCCAACATATGTAACCTCAAGAAGTCTTTCAGGACTCAAGGACTCAATAATCTACAGAGGTATAATTGCATTTATTAGCATTTTAAGGGATATGAAAGACTTGTACGAAAAAAGCATGATACAACTGTACTGACCAGACCACTGACAACTTATGTTACTATTTCAATAACATATTTTAACAGGCATAGATGCAATGTACCACATGCCTTAACCTAATCCTCTTCATTTCTGCTGTTTTTATAAATGTTGACACATATGCATTAAACGTTATTTTAAAAAATTACTGAAACAAGACAGTCTATACAAAATGCTGGCAGGTCTCATTTCTTGTGTGGGTCTCCTCAGCATCCCACTCTGGCAGAGGTGAGCATTTTACAGTGAAGATGGTGCAGATGTGCTTTATACAGAACTAAATGCCCACAATCTGATAAGCCACTTCCCTGTCATAAAATACCTTCAGTGGCAAGTATATTATGCTTCAAAGTGGTCTCATTTATTCTATGAGCTTCAGAAAATAATCTAGTGAAAGCAATCACTTTCTCTGCACCCACACAGGAAGATGTCACCTGTTTTGTGTTTGAAAAATATATAACTTGAAGATAGCAATCAAGTCCCAACATGCTTAAGAAGAAAAACCTGGAGAGACTTCTCAAAAGGCTAAGGCTAGAATGGTTATAACTAAGTGTAGTTAAAGAAAGAAAATCCAAGCAACGTAAGGAAGTGGGGAATTTATTGGGGCAGGGGTGTACAAGAAAGAAGCCAGGAAAGATGGCAGATGTTTGCAGATGGAACAGGAAAAAGTCCGGGTGAGAGCACTTGAGCTGAGACTGACAGACACTAAGAGCATTTTCTCTTTCTTTTGTTCTTATCAAACAAGGAGTGACATTTTAAAGGACACCATGTAACAGAGGAAAAAGAGGACAGTGAAGTAAATTGCAGCTCCTAAGTCTGAGCTGTTTTACTAAGAAAGGGTTGCTCTAGCCCTGAGAGCTGTTGGAAAGAATTCCATGCACATCACTGAGGGAGACACTCAGCCCTTTTAAGTCTCCATCCAATTCAAACAAAAACCAGGACACAATCAACATAACAAAAGACGTTCGGATTACTTAATGTGATTCCACTGCATTCATCAAAAGCTGTTCTCCACAAGCAGTTAGATGTCTCATAGAGCTAATGAAAAGCATCTTCAAACTCCCTACGTCCCCATTCATCCGCAAAAGTGTAGGCTGGGCCTCCTACTAAATATGCTAGGTAGTGCAAGGAGCTCTTCATTATAGAATATCTTCCTCATCTGTGCAAGACACAGCCCAAAGCTCCAACGGCCTGAAGGCGAAAAGAGGCAGCAAAAGAGTATGCCAACCGGCCATATCTTTCTTCAGAAGCCAAGAGGGAGAAGAGGAGCTATGTATGTGAGCTTTTTTTTTTTTGCAACTGGGATACAATGATCTAGGCCAGCAACTGCTGTCCGATAGAACTAGGCACCTACTGGCTGAACAAGAATCCATGAAGTGGATTGGCCAGATTGAGATCTACATTTAAGAGTAAACACCCATACTTACTTTTCCAGGCCCTTAACAGAGATAAAGTAGATAAGGATTTGTGCCTGAGAGCTGCAAGCAAAGAGCAACGCCAAGGCCAAACAGGAACACCAAGGAATTTGATACGAAGGCAGGAAATTTGATACGAAGCAGTGTTTTTTAATCTGTGGGGTGTCACCACTTTGGGGGTCAAGTGACCATTACACAGGGGTCACATATCAGATATCCTGCATATCAGCTATTTAAATGGTGCTGTCAATGTAGCAAAATTACTGTTATGAAGTAGCAAGAAAATAATGAAAGTAGCACAAGAGGACCTTTATTAAAAGGGTCACAGCATCAGGAAGGTTGAGGACCACTGGGCTATCGTCTGAGTAACTTAGCAGATGAATTGTGCCTATTCCCTAAAAAAGCAGATGACCATAACATACTCTTTTTAAAAAAAAAAAAATGTAAAAAATGATCTTCTATCAGTAACTTTTATTTATTTATTTACTTTTTAGGAACTTCAAAGTCAGCTCTAGCCTGGATTGTTGCAGCAGATATTTATTGTACAGCTGATATTTATTATACAGTTGCATTAAGCATATTCTAACTGAATATGAACATATTAAGCCTGAAAGGCTGGAGAGTCTTAGAATTTAAAATGAAGACATTTAATAGAAACGTATGGTGTATAACCTTTACCTAAAAGGACATGGAGGGCCACTGTACCAGCCAGGAATGTAGACTGGCTAGTTCCAGGAACCTGGCTAACTCAGAGCCTCAGGGCTCTGGTTCCCGATACCTGCCCCTCCTGAGTGATCCACAATGAGGGCGGAACTAAGAATGAAGGTCTACTGGTTTATGAGACTCTCCACCCTGTCGACCAGTAGATGAAGATTACATTACTAGTATGAATGTGTTTCCCTCCCTAACTGAATACCTTGGGTTGGGTCCCTCTGAATGTTTCCTTGGTAACCCTCTCTCCGCCCCTAGCTTGTGGATGTTACCTTAAATACCCCACACTTCTTGTGTTCGGCGTCGAACTCTGGCCAGCATGGTCATGAGATCGACCCCGGTACTGGTATCCCCAATAAACCTCATGTGATTGCAGCAAGTTTGGTCTCTGGTGAGTCATTGGGTGGTCGTGTCATCCCGAGACTTGAGTAAGGATCTCTCTCTGGGGGTCTTTCAAAGCCATCCCTATTTAACCCATTTATATAAATTAACTCATTTATATAAATGACAAGAATGTCTGTCATTTTATACGACGATAAGGAAACCGGGTTTAGAAATAACTTGCCTAAAGCCATATACACTGGTAACAGGAAAAGGTCACTGTTAATCCTACCATAACAAAGTTTTAGAGACTGGGAGTTTGTGAGATATGCATATCCATTGGGAACTAGACCAACTGAAGACTTTCTCAGGAGTCCCCATGTAAGGTTAAAAGGGAATGTTAACTCTGTGCCCTTGCAAGGGTCCACTTGGCAAGGTCCATTCTGGGGGCTGCGGCCTGGGCCCTTTAAGGTTTCGGTTCCTGAAAACCTGGCTTTTTCCCTTGGAGGGCTGTGGTTATCAGTGCTAAAGTATCTGAGATATCCTGTGTTTTCCTGGCCAAGATTGTCTGCTTTAGCTCTACTCTGACCTTGGCCCATCTTCTCCTCCAAAGAGTACATTTGTGATCTTTGCATGAGCTAACTCAGTGATAGCATGCATAGACTCAATAAACTTGCTTGGCAAAATTCATCAGTTTGTATAAGACTGGGTCCTAGCTATCCATCTTCTTTATGTCTCCTAGTGGACCTCCTTCTCTTTACTTCACCATTTAGGATCCTTGTCTGGTGGGTTCAGGTCATACTTTATAGATCTGGAGGTCGATGGTCTATGATTAAGTTGCCAGCATTGCTCTAGGCTGACACTATATCATTGCTGCTTCCAGAGGGTGTGTCCTCCTCTGTGTCTTCAAATTATCAAAAGTCAGAAGAACAAAAGAGCCTGGGTTCTTTTCCAGACCATTTTGTAATTTTGCTGATATCACTCAAGAAAGTTCATGACTTACCATTCACTTGTAACCACCTTACTACTTAATAATCTAGATTGGGAACTAAGTTGCAATGAAAACCTTGATGGTTATATAAATATCAAAATTATAACTGGTAGGATTTGATCCTGTACAGACTGATTCTAATGCCTATGCTTTTAGTAGGTAAGTCCTCTACTATCCTAAGTCAAAGCACTTCCCCTTTACTAGAGGGTAATTCCCTAACATCTTATTCTGACACTAAAATGTCCAACAAGCTAGCTCCCAACAGCTTGTATGGAATTACATGATTTTAATGATTTATGATCTCAGCCTCCACCACATTCTCTCCGTGTTGGACAATGGCTGTCCTCTACAACATAGTTACCTCTCTCTTTGTACCTTTCTCTTTCCTCTCTGTATCTTCATGTCCTATATCATTTCCACCTGTTTCTCCTTCTCCATCCTGTAACTGCAAATATACACTAGCTGACTTGGGGGCTCACAGAAAAACATAGAATACAAAGAACAGCGGCCCCCTCTCCCAACTGTCTCATATCTGAATTCTGGGGCTGTAACATCTAGTGTGGATGAACAATGTGATCCTTCAGTCTGTTTTAAAGCGCCTATTTAGGCTTTCAGCAAGAACAAGGCAAAGGAAATTTAGTTCCGAGCTCAGCAAGCGTGGTCTGAGTCTCGGATAATTTATCTATCTATCTATCTATCTATCTATCTATCTATCTATCTATCTATCTATCTATTTATTTATTTATTTTTATGACAGATTCCATTTTCTGCTGCTGGCATGATTACACAGGAATACATTTGTCCACCGAGAGTACATTTGTGTCATTTGCATGGGCTAACTCAGTGGTAGCATTTAATTTCTGAGATATTATTCACTTATCAGACCCAAACCAGTACATGTTCAGAATGAATAAGTGTACTGGAATGTTATTATAAGATTCAGCCTTGGGAGGCAGGAGGAGTACGGATGTTTAGCTCAGGAGTGCCTCATTATTGCTGGAGCACAGCTCCCTTTGAGAAGGTTCATTTTCTGGGGAAATTTGGGATTAGAGAGTTGAGAATATGTGCTCTATCAGAAACATTGTGTTTCAATATTGTTTACTGCCATCATAGAAAACTGAATTTCTTGTATAGGGAAGCTGGTTAAGAATATAGTAAGAGTGAGTGTTGCTGAGGTGGTGGTGGTGGTGGTGGTGGTGGTGAGTTGGTGGGTGGGTGGGGGAGCACCCTCATAGAAGCAGGGGGAGGAGGATGGGATGGGAGTTTCTGGAGGGGAGACCTGAAAAGGGGGTAACATTTTAAATGTAAATGAAGAAAATATCCAATAAAAGAAAAAGAAAAAAGAAAATATCTCCAAAGGATGGCTATCATCTTTGGGGTATAATTGGTTGTTGGAGTGGTACAATCTAGGCTGAAATGAGACTGGTTTTAGGAGAAAAGGCATTCCTTTTATTTAAAATAGTCTAATGTTTAAGTGTTGGCACCTATGGTTGGCAGGGTTCTAAGAGTGAAAGAAAAATGATACTATTTCTTCCATAATTTTCCTTTGGGTCAGAAGTAGAATTTGTTCCTGTGATGACATATTTGCATATTTAATACCTTATGCAGAAAGATGATTAGGTAAGTCAGTTTAATTTAGGCACATTGTATCAGACCAGGAAAGTCCAAGGAAAGTCCCGGCACTGAAAATGTAGGGAACCAGAAAGAACTCAGTCTGGTTCCTGGACCTGAGAGGGATGCCAAGATGATATTCAGGAAAGAAATGGAAGCTTCAATCCCAGCATTGCTGCCAACCACTGGAATGTGCACCTTTTCCAGAGCTTTGTCTCATCCAAGCTAACACTTTCATTTCAATTTTGTGAGACTGTCCATATAGACCACAAGGGTGGCAGCCTGATTTAAGACTTACGAAACTATGCACTAGTAAATGAGTATGGTCATGATTCACTCAGTAATAGAAAGCTAGTAGAATAAGCCACTCAGTGTATTTAAAAGCTTTACAGACCTCAGTCAATAAGGCCTCACTCTGAAACTGCATCTAGCAGTATCCTAAGTACCTCTTCATTTTTCCATGCCACACTAACACCACAGGCTCCACTGAGTATCAGTCACAAATTGTGTTGTTTTGCTTTTTATTTTATTTTATTTTATTTTATATTTTTACTTATTTTATTGAGATGCAAATGAAATTACAAAGAAATGAAGGGTAAAGACATAAGATGATGAAATGCATCAATAAAGATTAATCAGTTGGCTTGTGGAAATGTGAGGGCATCTGGGGATTTGAAATAGAGATAAACCAAGATGAGCAATTTTCTCCATTATAGTATTTTTGTTTTTGTAAAAATGAATTAAGGATGGTTATTCCTTTCAAACTCTGTTGCACAATCTATAAATTCATCTTATTTCTTTGTAACCAAGGATATGGCCTTCAAACAGATGGGAAGTATTTGCAAGACCAAGTCTCCAAGGTGGACTTCCAGTAAAGGTAAGACAAATTCAGAATATTTACAAGATACCGTTACTCTATTTATTATAAAACTTTGCAAGATTACTTCGATAAGCTTGGAGGATAAATTTCTTCTTAACCAGCAGGCCCTAAAGATAGCACATTTTGGCTAATGCAATTTTTAAAAATTAAAGATGATTAATCAGCAACCATCAATTCTAGAAATTCTCATAAGTCTCTTCTTAGAAAGTCAGCATCATTAATTGGACATCTATTATGTTCAAGTTATTGTCTTATAAAGAGACTGCTAAGAAGAATAGACCAAAAAGACAAATATACAGTTATCTTCAATTTTCTTTTCTTTTAATATTCTAAATTTTTATTTTTGGAAAAACAAAAAACACCAAAAACCTTGTTTCTTCAACAGTTTTTTTTTTTTATTTGCCTTCCAGCTGTTACTCCCCTTCCTGGCCTCCCTCCCACCCTCATCCCATTCCTCCTTCCCTTTGCCTCTGAGAGGGTGATCCCCCACCCAAAAGACCTCCCCTTTCCCTGGGGCCTCACAACACGCAAATGTGAAATGGGTGGGCCATGAGATCCTCCTGCTTCTGTCATTCCTCTGTGGATTCCCCAGCCCATCCTCCATTGCTTTGGGAACAGAACTAGACTGTGAGTTCTTTATTGTCTTCTTCATAATGAAATAGCTTTTCTTTACAAGCCTAAAGAGTTTACCCTTTTGTTAGCCATTAATTTTTCTTTAAATTAAACTATTCATTAACTTAATAAGATTATAAAATATGTCAGCAAATCAAATAGATATCTTACTTTGAGAGTCACAGATAACTACTAGAATTTATTTTGAAATTCTGAAACATATGTGAAATTATAACTACCAACGTGTTACTTTCAGAATTTTGCAATTTATGTTTTATACAGATTAAATGTGGCATGAGGGCTGGAGAGATGGCTCAGCGGTTAAGAGCACTGTCATGAGTTCAATTCCCAGCAACCACATGGTAGCTGTAATGGGATCCAATGTGTTCTTCTAGTGTTTGCAGACAGCAACAGTGTACTCACATACATAAAATAAATAAGTCTTAAAAAAGTGTGGCATGAACTTAACTAAATAGTTGATAGCTGCACAGTTATATTTGTTTTGGTATCCTATCAACTTTTTCTTAGGTTTAGGTATTATATTCTAAATGAATCATTTAATAGGGTAAGTTATAATAGAAGAATATCTAAAAATTATTCCAATGGTTACTTTATATTACTAAAGCATCATAAAATATTTCATGTTATGAGTTTTAATTTTTTTCCTATATGTCTATGGTTTTATCCCTAAATTAACATTGGCTAATTTCCCAATAAAAGGCAATGTTGTAAAACTGCCTTCAGCTTTGATTTTCAAGTTTCCCTTTTATTTGTGCCTTACAGATGTTTCTGATATCTGTAACTTGACCTTTCTTTGAAATTAATGGTCACATTGTAACTATAGGTCTGATTCTAGCCACATCAATATTTGCTTGGCTGGGGAAATGTTTTCATCTGTTTGCACACGATCTATTTTCTAGCTCTCTGGAGGTCTTACAGATCCTTTGCAATTTGTTCTTTGAGGAGGAAATTTCCAGAGCAGACTGCAAATCCACAGTGTGTCCTCCAGGAGCAAGGAGGGAGGCCACTTTCCCAGGGAGGACACCAGCTGGCCACACAGAACTTTCTGCCATTATTTTCCATGCTAATGAAATATGGACACATTATTTTCAAGTTGACAATTACAATACAATCAATGCCAATTCTAATTGTGACGGTAAAATTAATTCATTTTACCATTTTAAGTCCTAATGCTTTTATATACGGGTGATATTAATGACTTCATATTTCCAAGCAATTATTCAGCATGAAAGGCATCTTTTACTCAAGCTGGTTAATAAAATTATCAGTTGATGCCAAGGAAAACAAACAGCTAAAGGGCACACAGGGAAAAAAAAAAGGCTAATTGCTGTGTTGCACTCCAATAGGAACTACATATATGTAGTGTTCTCTGTAATCCGTACTATAGCTTCTGCAGATAAACTACATTTATGCTCTCAGATGTTAAGAAAATCTAAAGTATGGGGGTGTCACAGTGAAACCCATGACTTTCTACAATTAATGTATACAAATAAGGAAGCATATCTAGTCAAGATATTTGTTTGATATTGAAACTCACCACTAAACATTTATGTGAAGACCCAAGCATTCATATAGAGGGGAAATACATTTCATTTTAGGAGTATTTCTACAATTCTCACAAGGAGGGAGTCAGACTGGCAAGCTGAAGTTTGACTGAGAAATGGTGAAAATAAACATAAAAGGGAGCAAAGTCAGAGGGAAACTTTACCAGTTAGGGGAAGTATTGCTTTAGTCTGTTTCCTCTGATGCATAGTTTAAGTGTGTTTGTAGGTTTTTCTTACTTATTCTGGTTATTCCCAATCTCTCAAAACCTTCCTCATTTGTATTTGTAAATGTTAAGATAATGTTTATCTGCAGTGAGATTCTGATCTTATGCTGGGAGCCATCCTATTCTTTCAAATGCCCTTGGGGATTTCTGATTTTTTTTTTTTTGATCCTTAAAAAAATAATCTATAGAATCTGACCTATTTTTTTTTTAAATGAGGAAGGCAAAGAAGCACTTAAAGAAATGTTCAACATCCTTAGTCATCAGGGAATTGCAAATCAAAACAACCCTGAGATTCCACCTGATACCATGCAGAATGGCTAAGATAAAAAACTCAAGTGACTCCCAGCACTTGGGAGGCAGGCAGAGGCAGGCAGATTTCTGTGTTCGAGGCCAGCCTGGTCTACAGAGTGAGTTCCAGGACAGACAGGACTATACAGAGAAACCCTGTATCAAAAAAACCAAAAAACCAAAAAACCAAAATCAAAACCAAAACCAAACCAAAACAAAACAAAACTCAAGTGACAATACATGCTGGCAAGGATGTGGAGACAGTGGAACACTCCTCCATTGTTGGTGGGAGTGCAAACTTGTACAACCAATCTGGCAGTTCCTCAGAAAATTAGAAATAGTTCTACCTGAAGACTCAGCTACACCATTCCTAGGCATGTATGCAAATATGTTACACCATACCCCAAGGACACATGCTCTAGTATGTTCATAGCAGTTTTTTTTTTCCCTAAAAGCCAGAAACTGGAAGCAACACAGATATTCCACAACTTTAGAATAGATACAGGAAATGTGATAAATTTACACAATGGAATATTATTCAGCAATTAAAAACAGGGACATCATAAATTTTGTAGGAAAATGGACAGACTAGAAAATATCACCTTGAGTGACATAACCTACTCCAAAAGGACATGTGTACATATGTATGTTCTCACTGATAAGTGGATCTTATCCAAAAATTTCAGCATACACATGACATACCCCACAGACCCAGAGACGTTAAACAAGAAGGAAGGCCCAAGTGAAGATGCTTGAATCCCACTTAGAAAGGGGAACAAAATAGTCATGGGAGGCAGAAGGAGAAAGGAAGGGACCTGGGTGGGTGATGGGAGAGCTAGGGTAATAGGGAGATAGGGTCAGGTATGGGAAGAAACAGGAGAGAATCCCAGAGCACCAGGAGAATGAATGGAAACATGCAGCTTCTAGGGGGCAGGATTGGGAGATTCCCTAAGAAGTATCAGAGACCTAGAATGAGGGAGGCTCCCAGGAGTCAATGCAGGTGACCTTAGCAGAAATGCCCAATAGTTGGGATATGGAACCTGAAGATACCACCTCCAGTAGCTAGACAGGACCCCCAGTGGAGGGATGGGGACACCAATCCATCTACAAAACTTTTGACCCAAAATTGGTCCTGTCGAAAAGAGATGCAGGGACAAAGATGGAGCAGGTCCTGAAGGAATGGCTGACCAGTGGCTGACCCATCCAATGGGCAGCCACTAATCCCTTACCCTGTTAATGATGCTATGTTGTGCTTTCAGACAGGAGCCTAGCATAGCAATCCTCTGGGTGGCTTTACCCAGCAGCTGACTGAGATAGATGCAGACACCCACTGACAAATATTGGATGGAGATTGAGGGACACCACAGGGAATGGCAACCCCACAGGAAGACCAACGGTGTCAACTAACCTGGATTCCTGGGAGCTCCCAGAGACTGAGTCACCAGCCAAAGAGCATACGTGGGCTTGTGCTAGTTCCCTGATATATAGGTAGTATATGTACATATGTCTTGTCTGGCTTCAGTGGGAAAGGATGTGTCTAATCCTGTAGAGACTTGATGTACCAGGGTGGAGGGAATATGGGAGGGGTTGCCCTCTCAGAAGAGAAGGGGAAGGAGGATTAGGGAGGAACACTGCAAGGGGAGAACATGAGAGGACAACATTCGGAATGTAAACAAACAAACAAATAAATAAATAAATACAAATTTTAAAAGTGAGGAAGGCTCTGTTACTACCCAAAAATACAGAAATAAAGTGTGATAGGCTGACGCTTTGGGTCTCCATAAAAAACATGAGCTGAAATCCTAGCCTCTCAATTTAAATAGACCAGTAGGGTAGCTGTCAGTAGGTGATTAGTTCATGAAAGTAAAGCCATCACCAACAGTATTGTGTCTTTATCAAAAAAATCCCAGACAGTGCCTTCACCTCCCAGCCACATAAGGATGAAGACAGAAGCAGTCTGTGAGAAAGATGGATCCCACCATACACAGAATCTTCTATCGCTTTAATCTTAGGCTAGCTACTTTCAAGAAGCTTAAAAAAATAGATATTTTTATATGAAAAACACATTGTTCATGGTATAACTTTTTTTTATAGTTGTACCAATGAAGTTATACAGCAAGAAAAATTTGTTCTGTTACTGTTATAAAAACATATTAACAATAGAGATGACAGATGATTAGCAGGAGCTTAGATATATGATAGATGAGATAAATAGGTTGATACAGAATTTTAAGCTATTTAAAGAAAGGGTAGTCACATTTAATAACTTCATAGAAAAAAACAGACATGGGTGGTGGTTAGCTGTAATGGTTAGTGTTAATTTTCAATGTAACAGGCCTAGAATTATCTAGGAAACGGGGGATCTTGATCCTGTTAATTGATGTGGGCAGAACTGGCCATTGTGGGTAGCACCATTCCCTTGCTGTGCTTCTGAACTGTAAAAATTGAGAAAAGGAACTGAGTGGCAATGTGCACCCAGGCTGCTCTGCTTCTGACTGTGGATGACATGGCCAGCTTCTTCAAGTTCTTGCTTCTTTGACTTCATCATCATGGTGGACTGTACCTTTTTTCCCTTTAGTGATTTTGTCAGACACCCACAGAAAACAGAAACTAAGACATTACCAAAGTTTGAAGATAAAGAAATGTAACATCTGCATATAGAGGCAAACTTTAGACTGAAACTATAATGATCATGAGTTTAATTATTTCTTCAAAGAGATATAATGTATAAGGTCTCTGAACCAAGCTCTTGGCATACATTTCAGCTGCAAGCCCCTAGAATCTGAAAGAGGGATCAAGTGTGGCTAGAACTCTGTTGTCCTATTCAGTACTAACCATCAAGCACATAAAGGTTTTAGCACCTGAGAGCACTACAATCTAGAAACTCAACATTTAGTTTTATTTTTATGATAATTACTAAAATTTAAATTCACAACTGATACCCACTTTCAGTATTTATTTCAAACATTTCCATTTTTTTATTGAAATCAGACCAAATTATTCTTATTGAAGTTTGACATCTGAATGGTAAGCATAGAATACATGAATTTTAAGGATTTTTAAAAATTACATAAATAATGAAGGTTGAAAAACATGTAAAAGGTATTATATAAAATAGTTCTTTTAATTGTTGAAGTCGTATGTTGGGTATATTAATAGTTATCTGTTACTGTGGTCATGAGAAAAATCTAAAATTGCCTATATGGCTCTTGTATTTCTCCTGAGAGTACTGCCCTAGTCTGAGTTACATAAAGCATCTCAAGTAAACTGAGGAGATGAATTTCCCTTCCTTGTAAACCTATTGATACTAGAGATCCCTATGGCTACACATTGTAAAAGTGACCGTATAACTAAAAGAAGCTAAATTTGGTTCTTTCTCATTCTTGTCTTATGCCTCATAAGCTCAATCACAACCAGCTTTCTGTTTATCAATGCTCCATTACTAAGTCTCAAATCCCAACCAGAAAAGACTAAAGAGACTACCCAGTCCAGTGCACTACAGGAAAGAAATCAGGAAATGTAATAGAAAATCGTATCAGCAAGGACCCTTGTCTGGGAACTGGATAGCAAACCGTCAATTCTTAGCAAATGATCATTTCACTATATTCTCTAAATGGAGTTTGGTGTGGGCTCACAATTCACATAGCACTTTATGCAAAATATACACAGGATTAACACAGGTGACCCAAGTTACTGGTGAGCAGATCTGTAGACATTCCCCTGTCTATTGGGGAATGTTGGATACGTAAATATTATTTATACAGAATGACCCCATAATATTGGCTGCACTTTATTATTGATCACCTTTTAGGGTATAAAATCCTTACCTCCCAAATGACTATACAGAATGTCTAGAACAGAAACATTCTGACTCATTTCAATAACTCCCCAGTTACACACTTCTTGACAAATGTTACATCGAGTGCATGAAAAATTATAGGAGCAAAATTTTTTTTTGGAAAGCCCAAATGAACTATGAAGACCAGTGCTGGAGCCCTCCAGTTCTACTCTTAGTCTGCTTTTCTTAGTCAGGATATTCCTTGTGGGGAACCATCCCAATTAATTCCAGTCCTCCTTCCTATGCTAAGGGTTTTTATTTTGGGATTTTCAGTTGCCACCTGCCTTCTAGACTCTTAACATTTCATTACCAACTGTTTGGTGTATCTTTGTTCAAAAAAGAAACCTCACATATTTAAATTGCCCTATACATAACTAAGGCACAGGAGATTTGAAGAGCAGAAGAAACTGAAATTTTAAGAGGAAGTCTCCAGATCACTACATCTAAATAAGAAAAGCACCCTGAATGTAACTTAATATACTATCTTCACTGTATAGCAAGACCTTAGGTTATCTGTTTCCTTCTCTGGTCACCAATTATTAGTCGCTCTCATTAGCAGTGTGGCTTTCTAATTAATTGTCTGGCTTCCTAGGAAACATCACTTCCAAAGATAGTTAATCTTCCATTTAATATAATCATTTAACATGTGGTAAGTTCAGTTGCTATCTCCATATTCAAAAAATACTTTAATTCAGCACATAATTATTGAGGATTAAATACGTTCTAGTCCCCGTGAGTGAAATCTTATAAGTGGGTCACTCTCTCTTCCTCTTCCTCCACCCTACACATTCACATACTGGTTCTGGAAAAGTAAATGATTCATATCTTTGACCTAGTTTGACAGATGTGAAAGGTTCATCTAAAACAAAATGACAAATTTGACATGGCACAGGAAAGCAAGAATGTCTCCTGAAAGAAAATAGTGCTCTAACCTGGGCGCGTGGCACTTGTCTACAATCCCAGGGATGTGTTTGAGGCAGAAGGGTATACCATGTGAATATCACTCCAAATCTGGCTCAGACAAAATGTCACGTATGATGTAATTCGTGACTTCCTTCTTTGAATAAATTAGAATACATTAAGCAATTTTCATTGATGATTTAATGAGGTTTGAGATTAATATTTATCCTACAAATCAGTCATTCACTCTTCTCTAGACAGCTAATGGTCTGAGAACCTTTAAATAATCATTTGTTTTGGATTCAACAACCTTTTCTAAATATGTCAATGAGGAGAGAACCCTGCCTTTTTACCTTCTAGAATTTTCAGTACATGGTAGATTACAGAACACTGACATATGCTTACAGAGCTATATGGCCTAGAAACTTCTTGTATGTAGTTATATAAGTCCATTTAGATTGTACATTAGGTTAACCAGAACTGAAATGGTAAGCATGGTGAAAAAAGAAACTGGGGGATATACAAAGCCAATAAAGTGAGGGGCGGTTCCTATTTGTGTATACAAGAGGAGATGTGATGGAGAATACCACATTGTGCAAATGCCTCCAGACTTTTCCAGGAAAATATTCAACAGAAATATACCTTTGAAGCAAGCCACACACATGAGCAAGATATTTTATTTGGAATATACTAGCAGCCAAGTTAGAAGATTCTGGTGACTACCCAGATAATGGATACTTCATGTGGAAGGGAGATCTTAATGATTTTCATTCCACATCATTTTTGCTGTGGAAAAAAGGGTTGTATCGTTTTTTCATCTGATCCATAAGAAGCCTAGCATATGTTAGGTATATAATAAACTTTCATTGAATAATAATAATAATAATAGTAATAATAATAATAATAATAATAAATAACACTTGGGTAGCATTTAAGATGTATCAGCTACATTTCTCGGAGCTTTCTGCATTTAATGTATCCAGTTTTCAAAATAATGTGGGCTGACGAGATGGCTCAGCGGGTAAGAGCACTGACTGTTCTTCCAAAGGTCCCAAGTTCAAATCCCAGCAACCACATGGTGGCTCACAACCACCCATAATGAGATCTGACGCCCTTCTCCAGTGTGTCTGAAGACAGCAACAGTGTACTTACATATAATAATAAATAAATCTTAAAAAAATTATTAAAAAATAATGTTATGGGTAAATATATAATAATAGTGTTTTATCTATTGAACTAGATACCTTTTTAAAAAAAGATGTATTTAGTGTTTATGTATATGTGTGTGTGTACCTATGTGAGATTATGTACACCATATGGACGTACCTTAAGTACTATAATTATGGACAATTGTTAATCTACTGATCTGGGTGCTAGGAACAACTGTGATCCATCTGAAGTGACCACTGAGCCATCTGTTTCAGACCCTGGCAGGATATACTGTTAGTAGCAACCTTCTATCACATTGAATATATTTATAAATTGAAGCCCAACTATTTTTATTACTGATGTTTTAAATTTAAGATAATGTTACTACAACAACAAACATCCATTGAACATTTCTGGAATGGAAGGCATCGTTTAAAATCCTTTAAGGTCTATCCCTTAGTACTCCTAACACCTTATGAATGAGTACAATCACTCACCTCATTTTATACATGGGAAAACTAAGTTAAACATATATTCTTACAGAAATATGTCCATTAGACTTGGGTGGAGTTCAGTAGCAGATCGATCATGTGCTCACCATGCACAATTTCCTGTGTTCAGTTTCTAGCATCCAAATCAAACAAAAGAATTATTCTAAATATAACATTTCCACATATCACTTTTTAAGAATGTTGAAAATAGGTCAATAACTATTTTATGATACTCTTGGTGACAATAGGAAGGCTCTGCACTGCCCACTTCAGTTTTACTTAATAAATAGCATTTGGTTTTTACAGTACATCTAAGAGGCAGATACTCTTCTCATTTTATAGTGAGAAAACAGACACTTGCAGAGTGTTGTCAGCAGACACAGGAGAAGAACGGTGGTGTTGGGATTTCCACCGTGCAGCGTGATGTTTCATTCAAGAGTCATATTCAAGTTTTGTCTTTCCCCCAAAGTAAAAAATATTAAGTTCAGTGCCTCTCACATGCAAGGTAAGTGATCTACCTGGGTTGCTATACTACCAACCCAGGCGCTGGATTAATTCATAAACAACCCAAATGAGATGAACTGTAGAAGTTTCCTTATCTCTCAACTGGATGTAGAAATAAGGACATTGATTATAAGTAACTCAAGTTTCCAGCTGTTAAAAAAAATCAGTAAGTATCCAAATATACATGCTACTGCTAGAATTAAAGAACTGCCTAAGCTATTTGGAAAGAAATGATAACTTTAAGGAAGTTTCTTTGCATTTTATAAACTCTCTCTGACTTTTTGCCTTTGTCTCTTTCTTTCTGTCTCCCTCTTTCCCTCCCATTCTTTACACACACACGCACTCATACACACACACATGCACACATACACACACATACACACATACACACACACATACACACACACACATACACACACACATACACACATACACATACACACACACATACACACACACACATACACACACACATACACACACACATACACACACACATATACACACACATACACACATGCATACACACACATACACACACACACATACACATACACACACATACACGCACACATACACACACACATACACACACACACACAATTACTTTTGCTATAAAATCATTAGAATTAAAAGGCCAATACATAGCTTAGTAGAATAAAAACAAACACAGAATGAGTTGATTTAAGTCAGTGAATATTAACATTTTATTTCTATATTAATTTGTATTTTGATATCAGGCATGATTGAATACCATTCAGAATTTTCAAAAATATTCACTGAATAAATAACTTTGACTCTAGGAGCTACATAGATACTGTATTTAGTTAATTTATTTACTTAAAAGCTTTGGAGCCCTTCCTATGGTGCTTATGGAATTTAGATTGACACAGATCCCTAATGATGGCATATTCATAGTGAAGAAACATTTTATAGCTTGACATGTCCCTGCACATAATTATTCAAAATTTCCCCGCACATAGACACCACACCTTGTTGTCAATAAATAATTCCACTTTAATGGCAAAGTAATAATTTAGACAGATACAGGGTGCACATTTGCAAAAAAATATATGCAAGCTGGTTTACAAGCTAGGGGAACAATAAACCAATAGAAAATACATCATCCAGTTAGATCCATTGACACCAAGTACCTATTGTCGGGGCTTTACAAAGACTACAAAACTTTTCAGATGATTTCTTTCACTGCTTCTTCCTATTTACATGATATGTTACATCAAAAAATGTACAAAATATAAAATGTGTACAGACAAATGTTTCACAAACTAGTTTAAATTGTAAACTAGGTGTACCTACTGGGATGTATTGCAGGAAGTTCTCTTTATGCTCATGTGTGGACTGACTGTGTGTCTGGAAATGGCAGGGAAAGATGAGCAATTTCCTTAGCTCACGTATCATACAAGGGCGACTAGTCACTCATCCAGCTACATAGATTGATGTTGCACAATAGATTTGATCCACAGTTGAGGTTCCAAAGTCAGGGTGACAATTCTGTGTGCATAAATTCAGTCTGATATCCGTCGGGGCGGTAGCACCGTGAAAGGACCTAGATACTTAGCGACATTTCTCAAATCTGCACAGGTACCTTTTGTTGCTAATTTTGCTCTACAGAAGCCAACCCAAAGGTGGTCACAGAGGGTAGCACCAATAAGATGTCCTAAAAGGCGCGCAGAGCTTCATCTATACAATGGCATAGACCTTAGGGTTCATAAACTTGGAACCTGACCTCTGTGAGCGGTGTACCTTTGCCAGTGACTGATTAGTTCTCACACAGTCTTTATAGCCTGCCATGAGATATGTACATTCAGACAGTTACTCATCCATAATTGTACCAGCCTCATGTACACTTTCTGAAGCATGCGCACTCTAGCACTGATGGCTCCTGCATTGTCACAACAACTTGTTAAGTACAGGACAAACACACCAGATAGTAACAGCTTTGAGGGTTTGCATTCTGAATTTGCTTGCAGCATACAGGGAGCCTCAGCAAGTGAGACGCCTCTTAACACCAACAGGATAAAATACAATTTTTGTTTGTGTCTGTTTTTGAATTTGTGCAAGTTTGGAAAAAAAAATCATTATTTACAATACCTACCCAGTAGACTGTGCAAATCTAACCTTCTTATACAGTATAAATGCTTCCTCTTCCACAGTGACTGACCACATCAGTGTTCCTTAATGCAGAATGTCTCGTGTATGACGATAGCACTCAAAACAACATGCGCCAGAAACTAACTTTTGTCTTTGAAAGATAAACATGAGGGGAGGAAAGCCAAATGGTTTGTGCTCATGCTGAATCCAGTGCTTGTAGTTCAACTGGATCCAGACTGGGTATCTCCCACCTTCTGAAATGCTTTCAGTTAGAACTAGGCAGAAAGAAGCCACATGTCTCTGCTTTAAGTGATGGCCAAAGAAGGGTTCTATGGTTCTCGAATTATTTGCAGGATAGGCAAAGAAATCTCTTTATTCATAAGATAAAAATACTGACCTTTCTCCTATCCATTTTTTTAAGAAAAGGAAAATTAAAAAAGATGATATACAGAAAATGAGGCTGCTGTGTTAACTGGTGTGTTGCTTGGTTGTCAATGAAGAGACAGTGGAAATTACTGATGGTTTAGTATTGAAACGAACTGTTGAAACTGTTGGAGAAATCTGGTTTAAGGCAGTGAGACAGCACCATAGAAAAATGTTCCTTCTTTCACTGAAAAGGCTCAAACAAATAAAGCCCTAAAAAGCCTTTTGTCAGTGTTGACTAATAATCGGTATAAAACTCTGGTTCAGGGAGTTGGCAGGTGGTTTGAAAAGACCACTGTGGTAAAAACAACCTTATAAAACCCATGACTCATACCCTAAGAGAGGGTAGTGCCCTTCAGGAGTGAGCACGGCAGTTAGAAGGAAGCTGGCCCTTCCCGTTTGCCACAGGCGATTTTATTTTATGGTGGGTGCACAATTCCCTTTGTGCTTATGGAGGACTGGCCTCATGGGTTCATTCTGCAGTGAGTGAGTACACAACATAAACTCTACTTGGGCTCTGTCACCAGCACCATGTGGCACAAAGAAAGTTCCATGGATCAGAAGGATCCTGCCTGAGAAGGGCAGCCTCCGCCCCGAGGAAACAAAAGAAAGGCACAAAAAAAGACAAAGAAAAAAGAAAAAAAAATAGGCCTGCACTGTAAACTTTGAAAGAGGAAGAAAATAAAGTCCAGTCTCACTATCCCATGTGTAATCTACTTGGTTGCCCAGTCTTTAGGGCCCTTTCCAGTCAAGCAATGGAGCCGCTGCTAACTCCATGGTTATAAAAATGCCTAGGAATAAAATAAACTTAAGCTCTCATTTCAATTTAGCATCTTGGCAGTTCCAACCTCATTCTGCTGCCTCCTTGGACACCACAACTCTAGGTCAGGGCCCTGGACGGGGGACTTTCATACTGGCAGTGGTTTAGTGACAATACCTGTCTTTTAAAACACCTTTTGAAAAGCATAGTCCTTTGCCTAACTCTTTCACCCTTTAGAGGGTGGATTCGATAGATGTATCCAAAATGTCTTCATGGTGGCTGACGCTATCACTGTCACAGCTTTGTGTGCCTGGGTAGTTGGCCGCTTCTTGGAGCTTCATTAGCATATTCATCTGAAGAAAGAAAAAGAGACATCCTTGTGAGCAACCATGCATTGAGTCAGCCAGCCCCTGAATGAGCAGGGCCCTGAGCCATCTCAGAGAACTGTCTCTGTTCATCCCATCCAAATGAAAATGCCCATAACAGTTATGGTTTTTTTGCTCACCGACCTGGCTCTTGAATTATTTCTCTCAAAACATAACTACAGCCCTAATCCAGAAGAACAAAATAGGGCTGTAAGATAACTCTTTTTCTGTGGGACTGTGAATGAATGCTACTGCAGCAGGGAAACTGGAAAGGAAACCCTATCACAGCTGGACATCTGGGTTAGTAGCTGGAGAGCAAGCCAAGCTTCCCAGCTTTTTGGCTGGGAGAAACTGAGAGCACTGAATGGCAAATGAAAGTTGCGAATATTCACAAACATACACACACACACACACACACACACACACACACACACACACACACACTCTCACAGAGGCTTGCAAGTACTGTCCCTTGAGAAAAGCAGGAGACAGCCAGAGTGGAATGAAGCCAGCTGCTGCACACAGCACACACCATCTGTTGTTCAGGAGCTGACCTCCAGAGGGGGTAACTGGAGGAAGCAGACCGTGAGCATTAGAAGAGGGAGAAGGAAAGAATCACTGTCAAGTGTTTGTTGTCACCGTCACCGATGTTCTGGCTGAAATACGATTGATACATCACTGAGAACAAAAGCCACCCTCTGGAACAATAGCGGCTGTCTCAAGCGTCACAGCATCTTAGGAGAAGGGCAGTGTTTGTTCCAGTAGAGGGGACTTAGTGCACCTGGGGAGAAGGAGAGCTCTCCAATGTATTATAAAATAAAAGGCTGGGATTTCAATAGATCTGCAGTTCCACTGTTAGAGACGGGAGCAAAAGAAAAAAAAAAAGAAAAAAAGAAAAAAAAAAAGAAAAAAAGAATGTTTAAAAGCAGACTGGGAAAATCGATGGCTAGACAATTTTGGAAGGCACAGGGGGTAATTGGCACCTGTCTTCATGAGGGTTGGGGACTTGTTTTCTTATTGAGGGTTTCTATCAGTACAATAAACTTTATATTGCTTAGTGCCAAATGCTAACTATAGGGTGGTTTTTTTTTTCCCTTCAGCAATCAAAGTTGTCTTTTACCTTTCAACTCAGAGAAATAGAGAGAGGATATCTAAAACAAGATTTCTTTGTCTGCAGTCAGGTTATGGTATGTCAGTAAAAAACAACAACAACAACAAACCAAAGAAACGTGTGTTGAGTAAGTGCTTGGGAAAGAAGTAATGAACTGGCAATCATCAATTCCAGCAAGAATGTCATTTTGACAAAGAAGCTCTGGTTATAGAGTATTATTGAAATCATTTTGATAATTTTCAGGGCATTTTTTTCAATAGCATTTCTGCCATAACACCTACAACGTATTAAACCACCTACACAAGAATATGAGATGAAAGTAGTTTGTGAAAATGTCTGAAGCTTAAAGCATTAGACTGAAACTGGTTTATTAAAGAGAAGCATGTCTGAGCACCCTCCTACTTTAAAAGAGACTATAAAATATCCTCTGACTCTAGTGGATACTAGGCATACATGGTACATATGCACGTGTACACACACACATACACACACATAGGCAAATATTCATATACATAAAATAATAAATAAAAGAAATTGTGCTATATAGTAGGTTCAATTAGCATAATTTCCCAATCTGAGATCTGTAATAAACACACACAGTAAGATTTACTGTGACTAATGGTTATTCTTTTATATATGGACATCAAAAGACATTATATAAAGAAGGTAGGTTTACATATTACTCAATAATCATTATGATCAACGTAGTCTCTAAACATCATTTTCCCCTGGTCTCCTTTGCATCTTCCACAGAGCCACAGCCAAGATAACACCTATTAATTTATCATGTCCTTCTGTGTGTGTCTCACACTGCCAGTTACCCCAACTGCTCTGTTACTAGAAAGATCTTAAGCAACTACAAATTCAAACACATAAACACTAGTCAAAAGTACCCACTGGCTGCCCACAGTCTGTGTGATAAAGTTTTAACTACCCGTAAAAATGAAATGGCTCACCGTGATCTAACAGTTGGATAAGTCTATCATTTTAATTCTTCCAACCAAGGGTTATCTGGCCTCTTAATTTTCACTGTGCTGTTTGGCAGTGTCCTGTGTGATATTTCCTCAGTGTTAGAGGCTCCACATTCAACCACATGAAAATTGCCAGTGCCTGTTTCAACATCCAGCTTAACCATGCCATCTGTGAAGTCCCTCAACAGTCTCACAACTTTAACCACCATGCCTCCTACATCTTAGGCGGTTTATGCAGGCACACATCTCACACCACTACTGGACTATGTCCTTTTAAGACTGTAAATGATTCCCATTCTGATCACTAGATCTTAGCACTCAGTATGCATGTGCCAGGATTTAACATTGTGATGATGATTGTCCATTTCATTTTAAAAATAATGTTCAGCCTACCAGAACATATAATCCCTGTTAAGATTCAAAAACATGCTCCTGACAAGAGTAATTTTCCTGCTGGTATTTTGTATCTAGATTAACTGCAATACATATTTGCTTTCCAATGGTGATTATAAAAATATATAAAAACAAAGATAGAGAAGGCATATATGTGTTCGCAACAGAATACATCTGAATACAATGCTATAAGAGTACAAAGAAGATAGACTTAAAACCAATTGTATTCCTAATCAATCATATTATATACTTAATATTATACTTAATATTTATTGAGGTTGGAACATCGGTGACGGTAAACTCTACATCTTAGAGTTCTATACACTTACTTAAATTATTGTATTGCTTCTAAAATTAGAATTATATACACGAGTACAATAAAGAAAGTGAAAAAAGAACCTCCCTTTCATTTGTCACAGAGATGGCTCAGTGTTTTCAGAACACTGGCTGCTCTGCTCTCCCAGAGCACCTGAGTTCAATTCTCAGCACCCACATGGCAGCACACAAACTGTCTGTAACACTAGGTCCAAGAGATTGAACCCCTCCCTCCCAGACATAAATGCAGGTAAAAACAACATTGCACATAAAAATAAATAAATCTTAAAAACAAAAGGGTTTATCCTTCCAAACTGAAAGCAACAGAAGACTGTGTATTTAGTTGGGATAGCTAATATACAGTACACAGTTTTTGTTCTGTGTACATTTGATTATAGTTTATGAACAAACTTTAGTTTTCTCTTAAATACCTAGTAGATTGTGATAATATTTAATATACTGATTATTTAAATATTAACACAATTTAACATATAAAAAATTTCAACCGTGGAAGCTACACTAAAGGGAAGAGTTTAAATGACTACTCTTATCCGGCTGGTTTTCCATATATTACCTGCCATAGCTGGCCTTTGATACATTAGCTAGTGCTAATGACTACACATTTACAGTCTTAGAAATAACTACAGTGGCTTAGCTAGAGAAGAATGATCAGACATCCTTACCAAGGGGTCCCCTTCTGTATCAGTCTGGGGAATGTGCTTTGACGTTGTGGCTTCCTTTGTAGATGTGCAGGCCTCATACCCAACATCTTCTGGTCGCAACTGCAGTAACGCTGGGCCTTCCTGAGGCAAGGACGCCGAACTCCATGGGTACGTGTCAAGGACCCACTTGGAAGGATCTTCCCATGGTGCACGTTTCCCATACATCTAAAGGTTCACCGCAAACAAAGAGCATTTCTATTAGGTATAAAAATAAGGTGAATGCTAAACAGATAGCTATTTTCACATTCAGTTCCTGCATGCATTGCAAGGGAATTATCCATGTGTGAAACATGTCTTTCTACACAGCTCACTTGATGGTTAAAAGTTCTACAAAATAGAAGGGAGCACTTGATGTGGAGGGAAGCGTGAAGGAGGTGTATTATAGGGAAATAAAGACATCAGCACATTTGATTTTATGAATAACTTTGCAAATGCAGGTGAAAAAAAAAAACCCAAACATCTCAAGGTTGATAAACAAAGGCTAAATTTTGAAGAGGTCTGAAAGACAAAATCTGTGTCTTATAACAAAGGGAGTTCTGTACCAAAACGTATTTTGGAAGGATGATGAATGAAAGAAAAAAAGGCTTTTCTCATTCATGTGATAACCATTTTCCTCTAATAACCTCATAATTCCATTGTTTCCTGTCGGGAGATGTTTTATATGTTTATAAATAAGAACACTGAGAAAAGAGGGGCAAAAATGGAAACCCAAATATGAATTCTGTAAGAATCTATGGGAAACCAATAAGCACAATAAAAAAGAAGTATAGGAGACTGTACAACAAACCAATCAAGAGGATGCAAGGGAGCAGGTAGATCCAGGAGTTTCTAAGTTAGGAACAAAGCTGACATCAAACTATAGAGAGGACAGAGACTGGTGAGATTTTCATAAAGAGGGCATAAGGCCAGGAGAACATGGGAAGAGATGTCACACCGAGGAAGAGGTAAGCGTCCTTTCTTTACTCTTGTGACCCGTGCCACTTGGGACCGTTCTGGGTATCATGTGTTTTAGTGTCATAAACTCAGAGGGCAGTGCATGGTGTGTCCAGTGATGACGTTTTCAGTAATATGAAAAAAATATAGGCATGTGAGTACCAGTCCACGGAATACTTTAGCTTTCTCTGGAAATCATATTTAAGTTTGAATCTGTCACAATATGAAATTATCTAGGTCCCAATATTTCTTTTGGAAGAGGGGACAGAGGCAGAGATCTGAAGATTGTTGTTCATAGGGTTCCTTTGTTTGTTTTGTTTTGTTTAAACAGCTCTCATCTTGGAGTAGGAAGTTTTGTCTCAGCTGGAAACTACTTAATATAGGGTACAAAATACAGATATTAAAAGGAAAAAATGTACAATTCATAGAAAGTTTGTGTTTAGAGGATGGAGGGATGGCTGGCTCAGCAGTTAAGAGCACCAGCTACTTTTCCAAAGGAGCTAGATTCAATGCCATCATTGGGAAGGCAGCTTACAGCCTTTCTGAACTGCAGGCCCAGGGTAGCTGACACTTTTTTTCTGGCCTCTAATGGCACAAGGCATGTATGTGTTGCACACATAAATTCTGGCAAAACACTCATATACATAGAATAAAACAATAGAGAAATCTAAAACAAGACACTTTATTTATATTATTATTTATTATTATTATTATCATTATTTTACAAAATTTGGAGGCTAGAATTGACCTTAAAAGGACTTGAGTGTATACAAACAAGCAGAGCCAGTTTTTAATAATCAGCTAGGGCAGCAAGCATCCAGGTCACAGAAAGCGAATATTATAATAGGATAAATCTAAACACCCAGGAAGAGCTGATTTAATTGCTAACATTTCAAGAGAGATGGAATCACCAGGAGAATAACTCAATGCGTCAGCTACATCCTTTCCAAACAGATCATGTGGCAGAGAGCTTCCCCCATATGGCTTCTCAGCAGGCACTAGCCTTTATCCAAAAATGAATTTCTTTTTCAATTCCTCCAAATGGAGAGACTCGGGTTCATTTCTGCACTTCTTCCTCTAGGTTAAGGTCCTTTGACCTTAGTAGATGCAAGGGCACAGCATATGATCTTTTCTGTATTAGAAGTCATAGCTGAAATTCTTCAGGATTCCTATTCTCTAAATTCTTTCACATAGTAAAGGTTTCAACTACACTAAGAACTGTACATCCATTAAGAGGGTTCTTCCCCTACCCTCCACCTTTCATAAGCTGGATCACAACTATATCTTCTATACCTATGTAAGGCAGTGGTCTGTTCAGGCAACCTAGGCCCAGTCGAGTAATAGGTCTGAACCCCGATGACCCAGTTGGCAATATCTTTGCCTGCAAGGGACAAAAGGTGTTCGGCCAGAACTCCTGAGTCTTTGACCCCTGTTTCAGTCACAACCTCTCACAGCTGACCCCGCAGGAGATGTGTGCTCTGTCAGGTAGACAATGCCCCAAGCTCCCAGCATTCTAGCTGGACCCCACCCCCAGTCATCTGACCACAGCCAGGCATGTCTTGCCCCTCAGACATTTAGCCACGCCTCATACGATATGAGGGGTAGTTTGACCCCTCCTCTCTCTCTTGCTCTCTTCCTCTCTCTCCTGCTCTTTATCCTCTTCTCTTGCCTTCTTCCCCTCTCTCTCTTGCTCTTTGTTTTCTCTCTCTACTTCTTGTTCTCTTGCTTCCTTCCTTTCCTTTCTCTCTCTTTCCTTCTCTTCACCTCTCCTTTCTCTCCTTTCTATATGACTAGCCTATTTTCTTTTTCCTATAATAAAATATCTTATTTATGCATTGCTTCCTTTTAAGTAACTAACATGCCGTGTAGCTCCAGGCCTCAGCAGCAGAGAGCTCCAGACAGCAGCAGAGACACAGGCTCAGATACCTATAGGTTAACTAACTGATTAAGTTTTTACACTAACCTTGTACTAAACATAAGGAGCCAAAGCAAGAAGCTAGAGGCATATATAACTTTTGTTAGAGAGATTATGGTTTCTAAATGATATAACTCTCACTCAAATGGAAGCTTTATACAATTATAATAATCAAAGAAGAGTTTTACAAGTATTACTTACTTTAATATAAGTAGTCCAATTATCTCCCAAACTAAAAATCTAAGGAAATTGTACAGTTTATACATCACTGTTTTGAATTTAAAAATGTGATCTCTCTACTCTAAATGTGTTTTCATAAATGATAATATGCATTCTTTGAAAAAGATGAAGTTTGAAAGACCAGTTTACATTGTACATAGCACAATGGTTTTTGAAAATTCATGAAATGCACAATGTTATGAAGAACTAAAGCTATATCATTTTCATAGTCTGTGACCTAAGATGTATAGGTGTGTTATGAAATATCTGTTTACTAAGAACATTTCAAACCCCCATTGCAACAACTTGCCCCCCAATGAAGAATATTGGGAGAACTCCACTGTGTAAGACATTGATGACCACAGCCTTGTTCTAACAGACAAACTACTGCACATTCATCATAACTGACATACTGTTGCTGAGCATTTCTTGCTCCCTACTTTAATTTTCTACATAAATATCCAAATAAAGAAATGTTTTTTTTAAAATAATGCGGTTTTCTTTTCTTTCCTCCTTTGTCTTCTTTCTATATTTATTTATTTATTTATTTATTTGCTTCATTTCTCTATACAATAATACAAACCAAGTACTCTACCTGTAGGCCTTCCCTCACTGCCTCCAGAACATAAGGTACCAACGAATAATTCCAAAGATCCATGAACCACACCCTAGAACTTTCCACATCCATGGGACAAGGAAGGAAAAGCCGAGGACCTGAGAAGACACAAACGATACAATGTTGCAAAAGCACTACATTTACCAATATAAACACACGTTTAGACACATTTTACAGAAATACAAGACACGTATTCCTAGAAAATTCCTAATTTGTTAGCCCAGTAATCATGAAAACATATTCATAGAAGAGGGCCTCCAAGCTTCTCATTTTTCTTAACAATGAAATATTAATCTAAGGCATAACACAGATGCATGAGAAATAGCAAAGTGTCTAATCCAGTACTGTTTTACAAACTGTGTTGAGTTCTGTTACAAATAGATGACTGGTTCATCTAGCAATTATTTGTAGAATTTGGAATCAGTTATTTGCAAACCATGGACTCAGTACAGATATCTGAGCTGAGGACAGAACTCTTGCCTTCAAGGGATCTTTTGATGATTTTATGGCACTGAAAAACACCCTTCTGCACATGAGCCTTAAGAAGGAATAGAAAAACAAACTGCATTGTGCCCACAAAGACACTAACTTGGTTTTATCTTTAAAAAGTGAAACACAAAAATTACTCCATTAGTCCATTCCCTCACAGCTACAGGTGAATGGGCTAATAGATAAAATATTTTTTTTTCTTTTAAAATAAAAAAAAAAAAATACTCTGGGTACTTTTTCTTTTGACCTGTAATGCAATTTTTAGATACTTTACTTTTGCAAACTTTATTTTGCTATCCATAATTGTCATATATAATGAAATAATTACAGATAGAACACTTAGAAAAAGACAGTTTTAGAAAAGAACCTCTTAATCCTTGGAAGCTTTGAAAGGACTAGCTACTCTTGTGATTCTATCGCCCAATCTATTCCCTTTACCCAGTACTCCCAGTGTCTGCAAAATGGACGATTTTAATTTTGGAACTCACCAATGGTGACATCGGAAGAACTGTGTGTTTCCAAAAAACTATTGAGATGGTGCCAAGTCTTAGGAATCCATTCTATAATTTTGACTAGGTCATTATTACGTATATTCCTTTCAATTTCCATCTCTATCAATTTCCTTCGAAGATACCTGCCTAAAAAGCCTTTCACAGGTTCTGTGTGGTTTGCACATAATACCCACCTACAAATAAAGTAAAGAAAACTCAAGCTTATTATTTTGTAGAACCTAAACATTTATTTCCATAGTAATTCTCATTGTAAGATAAAGCACTGATGTTGCCTTGTTAGCTAATGCCCACAGCTTGATGCTCCAAACATTTAGAAAATCTTTTACCATTAGAGTTTTAATGCAGTGACTTTTACTTGAGTGCTTCCAAGAAGCTTATGTTCCTGAGAGCAAATAGGAGCACACACGCTGAGAGCGCTTCTGGAGCAGAATCCTAGACCCTGAGACAGGAGCTCTCTTCAATCTTCACTTGGAAGCAGAGTGCTCTATCTTATCCATGGGAGTAGTGAGCAAGAAAAGAAACACTTTTGATTACAGATTAAAGATCACAGAATGTCTGCTTAAACAGAGTGCCAGGGGAACTGAGAATCATCCTCACAACACAGGTCACAGTGGGCAGGACTGTCAGGAGCCAAATGGAAAAACAACCTTCAAGACACCTTTATGATTAGAAAGAAAGTAGAACATGTACACAGAAGAGCACACACACACACACACACACACACACACACACACACACACACACCCTTTCAAGTCCTTACCTGAAATTATGGTGTAGTTCTAAATTTGGTGATGAAGAGACTCCCTGATTCATGGTTCCAATAATATAAGGACTAGGAAAGATGGAGAAGGAGCATTAAGATGTTCTAGAGGGAAAAGCGATTAAATGTGTCTCAGAAAAACAATTAAGAAAAATAAACACCATTCTCCTTTAACAGTAGTCTTTAAGAGGGAAATTTTATAATGTTAAATTGGAAAGTGACAAAATAATAGAAACGCGTCTGCTGGGGATTCTAACTTGAGATCTAACACTGAGGCAAAGTGGCTTCTTCCTCTCCCCATGTGAACCTAGTGTAGATAGATAGATAGATAGGTAGATAGATAGATAGATAGATAGATAGATAGACAGACAGACAGACAGACAGACAGACAGACAGACAGACAGGTAGATAGATAGATAGATAGATAGATAGATAGATAGATAGATAGATAGATAGATAGACAGACAGACAGACAGATAGATAGATATAGAGAGATGTTGTGAATTTGTTCTAACACTTGTAGTATGTTCATTGGCTTCCCAAAATTGCAGGAGAATCTGCCTGTAAGATGCTGAGGGTCCCTGTCCTCACTTGGTTCTGATTGATAAATAAAGTTGCTGGCGACCAATCGCTAGGCAGAGAGACAGAGGAGGCAGGACTTAAGGATTTGTGTGCAAGGGGACCAGAAGAGGAAGGAATTAGAACCACCATGCAGGGCAAAGGATTAGGTCCTGGCCTGAGAAGTACAGAAACAAGAGCATGCCAGTCATGTAAGAGCTGGAAAAGAGCGTCCCCAGTTCCCCCACCCAACTCCGCACTACCAATTGTATCTAGGGCAGCAAAGATGGAGTATAGATTTTAGTAAAGTAGTAACTCAGGAGTACTGAGTGGGGGGAGGTGTTTGGCACGTGGAGGTTTAGCAGTGGTCCAGCCATTGAGCATCAGTAAGGCATATTAAAATAGAAGGGTGTGTGTGTGTGTGTGTGTGTGTGTGTGTCTTTCATTTGGGAACTCAGAACACTGGGGCAGGTAGTGAGGGTGAGCAGCTGTCTCTGCCAAGTGATTAGAGTAGTGTCAATCAATTAACACATCAGAGAGGGGGGTGAGGATGTGCAGAATAATCACAACAGTTTGTCTATTCTAATTGTTTTGAGATAATGCTTCACTATATAGCCCTGGCTGGCATTGAACTCAGAAATATGCTGTCTCTAAAGTTCTATGATTAAAGGCATATACCACTACATCCAGCTTATGCTAGTATATTATATCTGGTGTGATTATTCCAAAACCCCGTTAATTTTCAGTTATTTTGTGTGCCTGAGTGTTTTGCTCTTGTGTATGTCTGTGCACCACATGTGGCCTGATGCCCATGGAGGTCAGAAGAGGATGCTGGATCTCCAGGGACTAGAGTGATATAAATCAATGTAAGCAGCGATTTTGTAGGTACTGGGAATCAAACCAAGGTCTTCTCTAAGAACAACAAGTGATGCTGCCCATCTCTCCAGCCTTCTTAAACATGATGCTTTGATTCCTCCTTTAACCTTTATTTTATGCTGATCAATTTGTAGTTGCTTGTCACTAGCAAAGACTGATTATTTAAAACACCAATACAATATGGTTAAAGCCATTTATATTGTAGTGTTCTGTATGTTTTTCTCTAGAGACCATTCTCCAACACATATGTAGGTTTTCCCACTGGTTTATACCTTGATTTAATGTGTCTGTTCACTTTGCATAACAAAGAATTACATTATTGGAGGGAGATATAAGGGAATGAATTAACTTCATCTCTAGAGAAAAGTTGAACTGTTACTTTGATAGGGATGGAATGAAAGCATAGAGAGCTTTCTTTTTTTCTTTTTTTTTTTTTTGATGGTTGTACAATATATTGCTAAGTGTCTGGTATAAGTTATTTCACACCCAGACAAGTTTGGTAGTACAAAATTAAATTATGCTTGAATCCCATTAAAATACATAAAATATTTCTACATAAAGCCCTAGTAGTGAGAATTAAAAAAAAGTATTTTTAAATATATAGCAGATTGTCATCAACAGGAACTTATACCAGGAGTGAAAATGTTTATCAACATTATAGAACCCATTAATGGAATCTATTATATTAATACAGGTACAGGGAAGTAACTCCCTTAGTAGATGTGGGAGGGAATGTTTAGTAAAACCTTAAGAAACATTATTTCAAAACTATTGTAAGAGTAAAATAAATGTCATTTAATTGATAATGACTATCTACCATTAAGATTAACTGTGTATAGAAAATACTGAATTGCTGGCAAGCATTCTCTTTAAAAGGAGCTCATGTTAAGGCCACACACTACTAATTTCTCTGTTTTATGTTCAGCAAGGAAACAATGGCATAGAAAATAAATAATTTGTATAAATACAAACATTCACAATGGTAACTGTTTACAGATATCACTGCAGTGTCCATGGGAAACCTAATGACTCAACAGAGGAACTGTGAGAATCAGTACTACATTGTAAGAAAATGATGACTAGAGGCCAAGTGCTTTGCTCCCCTCAAATCCACACATTGAAACATAATATCCAATGGGCTTGGTGTCAGGGAAACATAATATCCAATGGGCTTGGTGTCAGGGAAGGACTGACAGGCAATGCCCATACCCATGGGCTCACTGTCCTCACTGTAGAACCCAGAGGGAGGTTGCTTAGTTATTACATGGCCTAGTCATCTTACCATCTACAGGGGCATTCTAGATGTCCAGTGTGTCTATGGAAACTAACATCACCAATAAAGGCATAATGCTTTCATAAAAGTTCCTGAAGACCAGCTTCAACATTGTGAGGCTGGGTGATCATGTGTGGAATTGAGGCTAACTTGGTTAATAGAATGAAACCCTGTCTACAAACAGTAACACAAAAACCAAAATAGCAACAAATCAACAAGCAAAGAGCAAAAATCCTTCTTGAAACATAGCTGTGGATAGATTTTCTAAAGCACACATACAAATTCTGTAGAGATATAGGGTATCACTAGATATTATTATACTAATGGTATCCACTACAAATATTAAAACATAAAAAGGTATAAAGAAGTAAGTGACATCACTGTTTCTATACCTGATTATTTCAGTTATTTTATGAGCTTACCATTTGTTGTATTTACAATTGAGAAAACCGTTGAAGATATCACTCAAAGAGCCCACATGGTGAAGATTATCCAGAATGATTACAACAGGGAGCTCTACCCCATTATTGTCTGCACTGCATTGTTCAGCCAGGTTGGCAAGATACTGCTGCAATTCCTTAGAGATACAGAACAAACCCATCAAGTAATAAGTCGCCAGCTCCTGCAAGCATTCACATTTTGAGGACGTGCATATGGTGTCCTTCATTCAGGCTTTTCCTGCTAATACTCATAGAAGATTTTATGGAAATAATACACAGAGCAAATTTAAAATGGAGAGGCTCACATTTTAAGAGAAGAAAGGAGCAGGGAAGAAGTCAGGCGATTTCCACAGGCTATCTCAAACTGAAAGCATGGATACCTTTCATTCCTTCTCCTAAGGAAAGCTAGATGAGTTCTAGATAGGAGCCCCCATGGTCAGTTGTAAGTACCAAGTTGCCTTATAGTTTTTGGTATTTCAATGAAGTAGATTTTTACCAAAGTTATTTCAGTTAGAGAGTAAAGACAAAATGACACTTTTTGAGGTTCCTAGTACACTCCCCAGATTTCGACTTGAATTATTTAGATGAGTTGAATCTAACAACATAGCCTCAGCACTCAGATAAAGAAGTAGACAATTATTTATTTACAGCTTTCAGGTGACTGCTACAATTTTAAACACAGAAAGCATTTCTCGTCTTTCACAGGACCATTTTACATCAGCACATGGCATTTCTGTGCTGCCTTTCATTTTTCAGGCATTATTCTTGTCTAATAACTTTGAACCTAAATATGATAACCAGTTCTCTGATTGACGGTTCTTGCAGATGGGGAGGTCAGGAGCAAAATTAGGTTTCTTAGAATTATCCTAATCAGTTGGAACATTTCCATGTGATTTGCATATTTATAATGCCATTTTCAATTTGTAAATCTTGCTCAGGGTTAAAACAATTCCACGATCCCAATTTCTGTCAGTCAGGTAAACACAGGCGCCACACATGCTGGAAGCTTCCTCACTCTATCCATGAAGTTAAGTTAAAGAACTAATGGCTGAGTAGATGTGGGCAGGGCAAGGGAGCAGCAGAGGCCCTGCGCGATCTTCATTCAGGTTTTCTAACGAGCTATAGGGAGATGGCCTATGAGATGAATTGTGAATAATAAGTAAAACTCCAACTGGTAAGTTTGAAGTTATCCATTGTCTCATGATACCTTTATCATGTGCCAGACACAATGGCACTGCGAATTCAGAGACCCAGTTTCTTTGTCCCAAGAACATGCAGTGGATTAGCCAACAACTAAGTCAATAAGAACATCACAATACCATGCAGAAAGTAAAACTCATGAGACAGCACACTGAGAGTTAAAAGAAGCCTGTCATAGGCTTGAACAACAGAATGTAGGGAGGAAAACTGGTCAAAAAGTATTAAGACTAAAAGTTAGAAAGCACAGCTGCAAGATATTTGGGAAAATAATAAGGATCTTGAGGAGTGGGACCCCGTGTATGGTTTTGATATGTGAAATGATGGAAGGGAAAAAAAAAAGAAACTGGATTCATGATCACAGATAGAAATGTATCACACTGAAAAGTGTGGACCATGAAACCCTTGTTGTTCATCTGTTATCAGTAGGAGAGAGCAATTTATTTGTCATAAGAAATATACAATGGTAATATATATATATGTAGTATATATAATTATAATCATATATTATATAAGTTTATATTCTATATAATTATTTATATATATATATGATTATATACATACATTATAATTGTACATGGTATATTATATATACATAATTATATACATATACATATATAGTATATTATGTTATACATACATGACATAAATAATATAATATATAACAATATTATGTAATATATAATAATGAAAGAATTCAAGAAGTTTATAATCTACAAAGAAGTTTGACAATACATATATAACTGTAATTAAACATAAAACAACATTATTTTAATATATTTTGTTTTACAACATGTAAAAATAACCCAAAGCTTCTGGGAAATATTTTCAAGTAGCAGAAGTACTTGTCACTATAACTGTATTTATTTTTAATGATTAGGGAATATTTTAATGTTTAAAACTGAGAGAAGAGCTCCTCACATAGAAAGACAGGAATGGCTACAGTCAGAAATATGAGAATACAGTGTCTCCAAAGACAAGTGCAAAGAGTGAACTTTGAGAAAGAGACATGGAGGCACATAACTTAACGGGAAATTTACAATCTAAAAGGATCACTGAGATAACGCAACATCTCTTGTTGACCACACAGACATATGCAGGAAAGAAATGAGGTAGAACTGGGGTTTTGTGGAGCGGAAAGGAGATGAACCAAGATTGTCAAAGCTAAGGGACACTGTCATACTGAACAGGAAAAGTGTCATATTTTGGGTTTAGTATAAAAAGCAACATAAACCACTGGAGAATTATAATTGAGCCAGATTTTAATTATGAAGAGAGTTTCTATTTCCCATGACGTGAATAGATAGCATAAAGGGGGTTTTTACAGGAGCTCTGAGGCAGAAACTGAGAAACAGTTGTGGGAGTTTAAGAGGGCAGGAGATGGATCAAAGAGAATCGTTCTCTGATGCCCTTCAGGGACACATCTGTCATTTCTACATATAATTTCAACTGATGAACTGGAACACATTTGCAGGTTGGAAGAACACTTTCAGATTAGGGAAAGTAGGGAAAGTAGTCATGGCCAATGGTGATCAGTGGTGAGAGAGAGAGAGAGAGAGAGAGAGAGAGAGAGAGAGAGAGAGAGAGAGAGAGAGAGAGAGAACAGAATGTATTTTTATTTACAGTAGGTGAAGTTGGGCAAGCAATGAAACAGATGAAGAAAGATCTTACCAGGGAAGCAGGAAGGAAAGAAGAAATTAGAATTATGAAAGCAATGCTTTATATTTAGTATTGACATACTATATGTAAAGAAGCAAGAGAATTCAGACCAGCAGAACAACTAAAAGGTATGTAGTGTGATGCTGAAATTATGACAAAAGCCATGGGCCACTCATCTGTACGAATATACTTTTTTTCTCTGTGTAGTCCTGGCTGGCCTGGAACTTTCTGTGTAGAACAGAGAACCACTTGCCTCTGCCTAGAGCACACCACCACCTGGACCACCAGTGCATAGCACAAATAGAGATTTTCACAGCCCCTGGAAAGCACTTTGTGATTCTCAGTCCATTTTATGGGATACAAATCTTAGGTGGATGGACTGATGAACTTGCATTAAGCATTTGCCATCCTTATCGAGGTAGGTAAGAGAGAGCAGAGCCTGAAGCCAGAAAGACCTGGCAATGAGATAACTCTTCATCTAGACCATGAGATCATGGGCAGTACTACCATTATATGGAGATTGAATCCTGGTTTTCTTGGATCTTGACTCTAGACACATTACAAATGAATCTGCCAAGGCCAGTTTTCTGTTCTTTTCCTACCTAACCTTCCAAGTGGCTTCAGCTGGCCACAAACTCTTTTCTAAACCCATTTCCATCCTTCTGTTTCTGTTCTATCAAATGTCACAAAGTGTAATTGTTTGTGTGCTCGGCTCTCAATCATAATATTCCAGCTGGCAGCTTGAGGGAGGGCTTAAAGTGTGGGAAGAGGAACAGAATGTAAAATGAAGAGGTACCCAAAACACGAGGAGGAGACGCTTTTCTTTTTCCTTTTGATGGATTATTGTTTGATATTGTTTTTTCTTTTTTTCTGAGTTAAGTGATTGCTGGCCACATATCCTCTGCTTTGTAATGGCATAGCATAAAACCAAGCAGAAACTATATGGCTCAAAGGGAGGGTCTGATGGAAGAGTGTCCTTGAGACACATCTTTAAAGCATATCTCTATTATTCAGAAAACATCCCCTTTCTTTCTCTCTGATTTCTGGTTACTATGAGCTGTACATCTCCACCTCCCCATGTCCTCTGGTGTCCATGAGGTTTTTCATTGCCAGATTCAACAATGGGCCAGCTGACCACGAACTGAGCTCTCAGAAAGTGTGGGAAAGAATGAATCTCCCCTCCCTCTAAGTTTATCACAGATTTTTTATTACAGTGATAATAATTGACCAACACACAGAAAGGCTTGTCAAGTTGACATCATCCAACTAGGCCATTTTGACCCTCTATCACTAGGACTCTGACAACATAATGGTTATGACAGATGCACCAAGAGCGCTCAGGTAGTAACAGCGGAGATTTTAATACGCAGAATAAAACTAGTCTAGCATTATGAACACTTTAGCCACCACCTGATTCCCATTTAGCACTCTTTATTTTAGTAAATATTGAAGTGCTGATGAGGTTTTATAGCCTCACACGACAATTTAAGAGCAGGCTGTGACCCACCACACATTCTTCACTGTCGCAAACTTCTCAAGCAGAATTTCTCTAGAGACATGATATAAGCAAATTGCTGCTCTGCCAGAGTTTCTGCAACTATTACAGCTATTCCCAAATCAATCAGATTCCTGCAATGCCCCAGTTAATTTATGCCCATTTATTGA
The DNA here is from genome assembly GCF_008632895.1 of Mastomys coucha. Classification (NCBI taxonomy): domain Eukaryota; kingdom Metazoa; phylum Chordata; class Mammalia; order Rodentia; family Muridae; genus Mastomys; species Mastomys coucha. The sequence continues at coordinate 36,833,493 of NW_022196910.1, forward strand.
TGCATAAACCAAATATTGTTTTCTTATAGAGTCTGGCTCAGCCTGTGGAGTTACTCTCTTGTTTCCATAGCACCATAAATACTAGTTCCCATTTTTGTCTAACATCTTGTAAAAATATGTTTAAGGGAAATCAGCAACAGAGGTTCTGATATCTTATTCTGTATAATCCCAGGACGTTTCCAAGTACATGGTAAGTGACTGTTAGTTAAACCAGCTTTCGTATTCACATTAGTTAAAGCAAAGTTTGTTCATCTACTAGATTATAATTTTAGTGGATAATATCAATGGTTATTTTTTTCCATGTGTAAAATGCGAATTGCACAAAATTTTAAGCCCTGATTGGTAAAGACACTTCTGGATAAATAAAAATTGTTTTCTTAGTATCTGTGACTTACCTTACTTGATTTGTGGTCCACATTAAAGGTAGCAATTGCATCTTCTGTCTTTTTCCTTCCAGATTTTGTTATTACATATTCAGCAAGTTTGTTTGCTAAATAGGTCTTTCCAGTACCACTTGGTCCTGAGAGTATAATTCTGTGGTGCTCCATCAGCAAGTTAAAGTACCTTTGGGTAATTGGTTTAGGAATCAGTGTATCAAAAACAAAACTGTCCAAACTATTTTCTTCTACCCCTGAAGGGAGAAACAAAAGGAATAATAGGTATTATTGTTTGGGGAATAACTGAAATATATTATTAAGCCCAAATAAAGCCTCCTTAGTTATAAAAATGTAGTGCTTATAAAATAATTTTGTAGCTCTTTGTAATCTGCCTGTATTGGATGTCATGAGAAAAGAGAACAGATTGATTAGAAGGTACAGCAAACATCTAAGCTCTTTCCTTCACTGCCAGCTGCGTATTTTATGTTATTGCTTCAAAATAATAATTTGTTTTAGAGATGATTTATAGTATTACATTAGAAAGAGAGATATCTAACATTCTACAGAAGCAAGGTGGGGAAATGCCTTCCTGAGGAGTGAGCCAGACTTAGTGAAAGATAATATGAGTTCAAGGCCAGCAGAGACTGCATGCTGAAACCCATTTTCAAAGCGCCAAAACTAAAGAGGACAATCCCTGCCCTTCTTCTCATATGTATTAGTTTCTCTAAGTCATAAAATCACCTTTAAGCTTTTGAAAAATAATTACAAGTTACACTGTTTGGTATAGGATTAAGAAGAGAACAACATTGTTTTCTTTTACTAACCCAATTACTCTCATCATAAAACCAAATATTAATTAATCCCTCTATTATCCCACAGTTTATGTAGACACCTTCTCATTCTTGAATACATTCAAATAAGGAACGAAAGAGTCAAGTCTGCATCGAATGCTACAACCGTTACAACCAGACACAAGAGCCAGAACACAGGAGCAGGTTCATTATACCTGGCTCTTGACTTTCATTCTCTACCTCAATGTGGATGTTTACTGAATATACATATTTTATCTCCAAAATATAGTGATGAGTAAAGTAGTCCAGGAAACACAGTAATTTTCATTGAAAGCTCTTCTTATAAAGATGAGGTAAAAAAAAAAAAATAGTCCAGAAGCTGAAACCCCCCAAGGTACCCTTCTTGTACAAGTCTTGGCGACTCTTTAGAACTTTACTACTGGACTGAAAAGATTAATTTATTGGGAGTTTCATGGTTTTAGTAGGAATTTATATATCTAGACAAACCAATAATCTGGTTCATACCTAAATTATGACAGAGGTAAATACAATTTATAATGTTTTCAAATAAAAAGTGCAAATAAAAAGGAAGGGTCTGGGTAAAGGTTATGCTTCTCATCTTACCTTTCAGGTTCACAGTGATGATATTATTATCTCCAACCAGGTATCCACAAGGTAGCAGTTCAGGCACTTCTAGGTTATGAGATCTAATTAAATCTCCTATACAGTAGCTAGCAATACAGTCAGAGCTCAGACCAAGACTAGAGGATGGATCAATTCGGAACACATATTCCTAAAATAGTCCACAATAAAGGGGGAAAAAGTCAAAATAGAACTTCAACTCATCTGCAACAAATATAAATTCATGAGGTTATAACACACACTGCGCTTTGTCAAGAATTTTGAGTCACAATTTTCTCTATGGTCATATCACCCCAAATGTATGTGATTTCCTCTGATCTCAGAAACTAACTGTGTTTGGGGCTTTTTTTATTCATTAGATGGGAAACCAACCTGGGATACCCAGTGCTGTAGGCTTTTGGGGTGGAGAGATGGCTCCATGGTTAAGAACAATTGCTACTTTTCCAGAAGACCTGGGTTCAACTCCAAGCACCCCGATGAGATCTCACAACCAGCTGCAACTCAAAGGCCCAAGGGATCTGATGTAATTTTTTGGCCATAGATATCACATATGCTTATGGTGGACAGACTTACATGTAGATCACTCAGACACATAAAACAAATACATTTTTAAAAATTAATAAAATGATGGACTATACAAGAATTGTTGCATTAAACAGTACTGGGAGAGAAATCTTTCCATATGGAGATGGGGTGGGTTAGAATCAGATGCATCTAAGCTATGAAAGTTAAGAAAAGGATCAAAAGGAAAATATTAAAATTGTTAAGATACTTTCAATAACTTACCTTAAAGAGACGCCTAATGACACCATCTAAGACATCCCATTTAGTTTTTCCACTAACACCAATGGATCCTATCAAATATGCCTGAGACTTCTGGTCCTTAAGGAAAACAAAATGAAGATAAGATCCAATAGTTTTATTACCTTATCACTATACTTCCTAATTAAATGTATTAATGTAGTTACTGATTAAGATGGTATGTGATGGCTTACATAAAATAAAATTTAACCCAATGAGTTTGACAACCAAACAAATAAATAGCTAGAGCAACAACAAAAAAGAACAAAACTCAGAAGACATGGTAGGCAAAAACTGGTACATAAGTTGCATAGAAGAGAAGATGACAGCTATCAGACAAATGGCTTTTCATAGTGATAGACTTGACACATTCCTCCTCTGAGAGCCTATGCAGAAGGAAGACAGAGAATACAGAATAGATCTTGGCAAACAAATCTAGAACTCTGTCTTATTACTTTATGCTTTTTATCTTTGATAAACTGAACACACAGTGTTTTCAATTTTAATTTTAATTTTACAAAATCAATGTATCATTAACAACTAGGTTACCTATGCTCCTATGGGTTAAATATTTACCTATTTGAAAACAGCTATGATTTTGAATTTGTCCAAAAATTTCTAGGAACCCACAAGAGGAACTTATAGGACTCATTTTGAGGCAGACTTTAATAGTAAAAATGCTGGTCTCATACCTAAATTATTTATAGGGTAGATAATTGAGGTTTTTATTCCCTTAAGAATATGTGAAATTCAAGATCTTGTCAGCTACAAAAGAGTTGTAATATTCTTTATTTTTTGGTTAGGTGGAAATAATTATATGGTATAATATTATGATACCAGTGGTTAGATTTAGTTAAAATATTACAATCCTAGTTTCACAAGTCTAGTGGCCATTAAAATGTAGTAAAATGATAATTGAGCCAAGCATTTAGAGTGCATGGATTCTACAACGTATAACATCTACCACCTCATTAAGAAATATTATCAGAAGTAAATTACTCAGCTGACTTTAACCCTCACTTTTTATTTATAATATTTAATGCAGAAAGTATAAATTATCATCACTTTTTGCAGAGATATAATATGAGTAAAATTGATTTTTTAATATAGAAAAAGTTTGCAAATGTTTAGCTAAGTGGTTTTGATATTTTTCATTTTAATAGTATTAGGTGCTAAGTATGTTCTCCCAATTCATTTGTTGAAGTCCTAATCTCCAATGTAATGATACAGAGCAACCCATTCTTTTGGAGACATTTAGAGTCAGCACAGACCATGAGAGTGAGGACATCAAAGTGGTATAATCTCTCTCTTTCCATCAGAGAACCCAAGAAAAGGCACTATAGATTCAATAGAGGAGATGACTATCACAGTACCTACGTCAGCATCCAAATTGGTTAGAGGCTTGACCTTTGACTTGTCTGCCTCTGGAACTGGTAGAAAATGACTGTTTAAAGCCATCTCTATGATGACACGTTATGAAGGCTATCCTTGCATATAAAGAAACTCTCATGATTTATATTGGGAAAAGATGTTGAAACACATTGTGAGTTAGGTTATTCTGAGTGGGAAATTTTTTTTTCTGCTGTGTTTATAGGACAGTGGAAGTGGGTGCATGCACACTGCTTTAGAACAGCTGCTTTTCAATTAGAAGTAGTTTAGGCTTCACTGAGACCATTAGACATAAATGCCCACTTGTGAAAATCAGGCACAAGTCTGCAACTCAGGCTAAGACTACAAAGCTGGGCTATGTGCAAAATCCAGAAGCAGAATTTCACCTTTAAAACTCAAAGTACTTTAATTCTTTTTAAACTTTATTTTTTTTATTTTTGATTAGAAATACAACTATGTATTCTGGACTACTAAGTAACAATTCAATTAAAGAGTCCTTTGAGTTTTAGGACACAGAGTCAAATAACATTACTTTGAAGATAACATTTGAATACAGAAGTTAAATACTTGCCTGGCCATGTAAGACTATGCTTTAAAAGGACATGGACAAGTGTCATTAAAGGGGTTTGCTCTACTGATTTCAGTAGACTGTCTCTATGGCATCTAAAATACTCAGTGTCTTATAGTCTCCCATCTGTACGATGATCACACAGCAGCGTTAGTGAACCATGCATGGAGATGGCATTTATCTATGGTCTCTATCTTTTTATCTTAATAACCAAGGCAGAAAAGTAGGATATCAACAAGAACAAACCCTCACATATACAACACTTCTATTGAGAAGAGTTCTCATTCCTGACTTATAGAGAATGAGATTATATATATGATTAGCGGAATACCTTGGCTCGACCGTAGCCCTTGCTGATGGAGACTATAATTTTCACACTGCGGCCATCCTTATGTCCAGTTGCATCACCAGTGTCATCTAGCAAAATATCTACAGAGTTCAAAAGAAACAATCACTATGGAGTAACATTAAGTTAGAGTTGTTTCCTGTCCATCTTTTTTCCCTCCTACAACAGAAATATTGTGCAGTGCTACCTGTTTCTCATGCTAACTTATCTGCTTAAAAATCCTCAGTTCTTCCATTGATGCCCAACAAGGCTATCCTCTGCTACATATATAGAGAAGAAGCCCTTGGTCCTGTGAAAGCTCGATGCCCCAGTGTAGAGGAATGCGAGGGCAGAGAGGCAGGAGTGGGTGGGTGTGTGAGTGAGGATCTTCATAGAAACAGGGGGAGGGAGGATGAGATATAGGGTTTCTGTGGGGGAGGAATCAGGAAAGGGGATGGCATTTAAAATGTAAATAAATAAAATATCCAATAAAAAAAATCCTCAGCTCTCAAAAGAATGAGTCATGTGGTGGGACTAATATTTCAGTTTAGGAATTTATTTATGCACTCCAAGGTCTTTCCCTAAGTGTTAGGCCATTGCTTTTAAGTGAAGAAATAACTTTTACTTTATTATAGATAGATCTTGATAATCCATGAGTAACATTTAGGCACCATATAACTGTAAAAAATTGGAAAGCAATTCAATCCCTCATTTAATGAATACGAAGGTGCTGAGACACGAGTGGCCATCAAATGAAACACCTTTCAGGCATGGGGTACAAGATACAGTTGTATTAGCCCTTGTTTCATATATATCATTATTAGGGGCTGATAATAAGCATGTTATTAAGAGTGACATTATATATACCTACACATTGTTCTCCTGTATCCTGTATACTAACAGCTTCAAAACTAAAATTTTGGTTTTAGTAATATTCTAATAGTTACTAAAGTATGCTAATGATTACTTGTATTTATAACACCAGATTTTAAATGTAATTAAATATTAAAATTTAAAATGTATTATAGCAGATAAATGTCCAGCTTGGAGGAGTGATATAAAAAACATCCCATGTATATGTTATTTTCCTTTAGCAATAATGATATTATTGAGTCATACCTAGTTCTAATATGAAGATATTATTCTGTGGGTAAAGATGATATTGCATGTGTCTGATCCATCTGCATAAATAATTTCATACAGACACTGTGATTACTATCATAACCAGATGATTCCTGACAATAGAATGTTTCTATTTTTGTTTGTTTGAGAGAGGATCATCTTCCCTCATGGGCCAGCCTGGGATTCAAGGCAATCCTTATCTTCTAAGTGCTGAGAATACACATAGGAGATACCATTCCTTCCTGGAATGACATCTACTATATCAATAATAATTAAATGTATAATGTCATACAGGAAGAAACAACTTTTAGAGATATGGTATATGTTGTGGATTTGGTCCCCAAACTGCACGAGAAATCTGCATATCTGCACATAGGACACTGAGGAACCCTGTCCCCAGTTGGTTTTGATTGGTAAGCAACGTTGCTGGTGGCCAATGGTTGGGCAGAGAGACAGAAGCAGGACTTTAAGATTCCAAGGGGCAAAGGACTGAGAAAGGAACAGGAAGGCGGAGAGCCTCCATGCCAGGAAAGGAGTCGATGCTATGCCTGAGAGATGCTGGACAGAAAACAAGGTCATTATGTAGGTGCTGGGGAGCTCAGCACAGAGGTTGCAGGTCTGAGTCCAGGGCAGCCAAGATGGAATATAGATTTTAGTAAATAATAAGTTAGGAATATTAGAGGGGAGAGTGTTAGCCATGTGGAGGTTTGGAAGTGACCTAGTCATTGAGCTGTTTAAGGCATATTGAAATATAAGGCTGTGTGTGTGTGTGTGTGTGTGTGTGTGTGTGTGTGTGCATATGGTGTGCATGTATGTGTGTATGCGTGTGTGTGTGTATATGTGTGCATGTGTATGTGTGTGTATGTATGTGTATATGTATGTGGGGGTGTGTGTGCGTGTGTATGTATGTTTATGTGTGTATGTGTGTATATGTGTATGTATGTGTGTGTACATGTGTGCATGTATGTGTATATGTGTGTGTGGGTATGTGTGTGTGCGTGTATGTGTGTGTATGTATGTGTGTGTGCATGTGTGTATGTATAAGTATGTGAGTGCATGTGTGTATGTATATGTATGTGTGTGTATGTATGTGTGTGTGCGTGTGTATGTATGTGTGTATGTGTGTGTATATGTGTGTGTATGTGTATGTGTATATGTGTCTATATATGTGTATATGTGTGTGTGGGTATGTGTGTGTGCATGTATGTGTGTATGTATGTTTATGTGTGTGTATGTGTGTGTATGTATGTGTGTGTATGTATGTGCATATGTGTGTGTGGGTATGTGTGTGTATGTGTGTGCATGTGTGTATGTGTATGTGTGTGTATGTATGTATATATATATGTGTGGGTATGTGTGTGTATGTATGTATGTTTATGTGTGTGTATGTGTATGTGTGTGTATGTGGGTGTACATATGTGTGTGCGTGTGTGTATGTGTGTACATGTGTGTGTATGTATGTGTGTGTGTATGTGTGTATGTATGTGTATATGTGTGTATATATGTATATATGTCTGTGTGTGTATGTGTGTATGCATGTATGTGTGTATGTATGTTTATGTGTGTATGTATGTGTGTGCATGTGTGTATGTATATGTATGTGTGTATTTGTGTGTATGTATGTGTGTGTGCATACGTGTATATATATGTATGTGTGTATGTGTGTGTATGTATGTGTGTGTGCGTGTGTGTGTGTGTGTGTGTGTGTGTGTGTTTGTGTTTCATTTGGGAACCCAGAACATTGGGGTGGGTAGTGAGGAACACTGACACAGGGATGATTTGAGCAGAGTAATTGGGTTCAGCAACAGGTATATAAAATTATCACTCAAAGGTTTATTACTATTTTAACATAATACTACATGTAGGTTGAATTCAGGGCTTTGTGCATTCTTAACAAGTACTCTCCTATGGAGCTCAATCCTAGCCCTTTCCTTTACTGGAAAATTCTAAGTCATCAAAAATGATCTTTATGAGAATTTAACTAATTTCCTGGATGATATTGTCAATCTTTTTCTTTTTTACTTATTCTCTTAAAAATAAGTATTTTTAGTTATAAATAATAATATTTCTAGTTATTCTTTAGCAACAGAAAGGATAACTCAAGGATTATATAATCTATGGTGTCTTTTTGAGTGACAAATAAAATGAAATTCTCAAAGGATATAAATGATTGACATTTGAAGAGAAAGCTGGTGATTATAGAATGCATACATATATATAATTATGAAACTTATCCCATCAAGATAAAGATATATAAATACTAGCTTCATAAAATTGTTTCTTAAAAATTACTTGTTCCAAGTTTTGGAGGTTTAGAGAGCATACCATTGGTTGCTCATATTTAAACTTCTTATAATTCATAACCAAACTTCTTCATTCTCTTGCTCAGTCACTCATAACTTTTTATAAATATCAAGTAAATACTTCGCACAAAAAAGGAAGCAATCTGGATATTGAGATGCATATCAAAGTAGAAACAATAAACTTTTTTGCTTCTCTGGATGTATGTTCTCAACAAAGAGATTTCAGAATGTGCTGGAAATAAACAGGATGGTGAAATAGAGAGGAACTGACAGGAGAAAGCCCTAGATTGATAGAGCTTCCTTCAGGAGGTGGCACTGGGCATAAGACCAGAAGGCTGACAAGCTCTAGGCAAGCAAAAAGCAAGGAAAACTGGCTCAGTCAACAACAACAACATACAGTGAAAATATATATATATATTTGTATTTTAAGAGCTGGGCATGAGGTTGCATAATGGCACATGCCTGTAATCCTAGCACTTGTGAAGAAGAGACAGGGAAATTGGGAAGGCAAGTTCAAACTTAGCTACATGGTGAGTTCAGATTACCTGCTTGGAAGTTCTAGGAACATGCTCGTGACAGAGAGAAGGGAGACACCAAAGAGAGAGCATGAAATCCTACACAATGATGTTGAGTGGGTAGCTGTCTTTCCAATCATATATACCTCGGTTGCTGTTCCCACATGCCTGTCAGTCACTTCATGATATGCTAACACTTAAAAAGTTAAAATACAAAATTTCTCCTGACAACATGGAGTAAACCCACGCCATTAAACAAGTGAACAATGTCTTTGGTTTTATAGAGATAGATAACTAAGGCAAAAATAAGTAAAACCTCCAGCCAGTGATTCATCCAGATCTAGGCTAAAATGCTACTTCTTTAGCTTGCCGGATACATTTTTTATATTGACAAATATGACCACAGTTACTTTCATAAGTCTTGCTTTACTCCTGTGTAAACTGGCGTAGAAAGGTGGGGAACTATTGAAGGAGACTGTTTTTAAAAGCACTCATTTTGCATGGTTCATAAGTTTTGCTGCCTATAATATTACTTCCTTCTCTGTGCGCTCAGTATTAAAGCTCTCCTCTCGACAGTAGGCAGTAGGATGGTTATAGCATGCCTTACCCTGTGTCTTTCCATATCACTCAAGGCAACAATTCCCAGGAGAAAACAAGTTCTAGGCATGAAGTCTCTGTAATTATTCAGTGGAGCAATAAGCTACTGTCCCAAATAGTTAAAAGCCTTGTTTGTCAGAATTATTAGAACTGTTAATTGTTTTTCTAGATATGTAGTGAAGGGAAGTATTTTCATTGTATCTCTTTTATATTATATAAGGCCATCAAAATAGAATGTTAAGTATTTTGACTTTATTTGAAGATGTTATTTAATAAAATTCTAATCAGTTTTAGAGGATTTAATATCACTTTTTTGTATTCCTTCTCATCCTCAGGCCTGTGCATCTTGGTGGATTTGGGGGAAACAGTTTAGTATCTTGTTTCTGACAGTGTTGTCTAGTTACCTAGGAACGTGTATAACAATTGGTTTCCAGTGTCATCTGGTGGTTGTGCCGTGCAATTACCACAGATACCCATGTAAACAATTCCTAAAGGAAATTCGTCAATGATTGAATGTCCCAGGGAGAGTTATACCTTATAATCGAACTATACATCAGATGTGAAGATGAAATTATGTCCTATGATTCTACTTGAAATTGAATCAGAAGTGTACCCCTGTCCTATCATTTGTATGCTGACTACAATAAGAGAATCCAGCGTTTTTTTTCCTTTGTTGAAAATTTAATAGAGCTACAGAATGGTTGATACAGCAGCATTATGCTCTCTAGCCAACATCATGAAGGCTAGTGCAGTCAAATTTAGAAGTTGGCTCTGTACAAGGAAAATTCTATTAACTGGCATGGAGTCATTATTGTTATATTCATGAACACCAATCACCACAGAGAATATTTATTCTCATTCATCCTATTCATAATCATAAGTACTTCACTGTGATTTTTTTTTTTGAAAACTATATCTCTAAGATTCTGTATTAGAGAATGTTCTTGTAAAACTATAAAGTCCCAGGACTTGGGAGGCATAGGCAGGTACTACATTGAGTATTCAGGGCCAGATGGCCTATATAGCTAGGTCCACGCCACACCCAGAACTACTGAGCTAAATAAATAAATGAAATAAATTAATTTCTAGGATATATTGTAGCTATTTCTGAGGATTAATGTGAGGATTTTGAAGACAGGTAAGGTTTTCCTGATCTCAGGCTGCCCTCAAGTAGTTATTAGGAGAGTAAATAATAAACTTGTGGGTATCTGAACACACACACACGCACACACACACACACACACACACACGTGCACGCACAAACACAAACAGGCACTCACACACAGGCACACACAGGTATGCACGCATGCACACACATGCGCACTGACCTACCTGAGGTAACAGACTCTGTGATGTTCAGGTTGTTGAGTGAAAGCCCTAAGGACTGGCGAGAAGAAGAGGAGGAGGCTGTGCTTGAGGATTCAGATGGGGGCCTGGCAGGTTTAGCTGTGTTTCCAGTCTCTGCCTTCAGCCGGTCATTTTCAGCCTTCAATATTTCAATTTCGTTCTATTGTAAAGATGTAAAATGTAAACAGCGTTTGAGAAAATGACAAAAATTTTGAATCAGACTTAATTTGTATGCTTGTTAAATACTATGGTAAAATGTCAAACAAAATAAATTATGGAAACAGGATTCCAAAGAAGAAAAGAGAACCTGTTCCCCATTTCACCTGCATGAGTTGCTGCATTTGTGGTACTGGGTATCAAACCTGGGCCTCCTACATACAAGACAAGTGTTTTACACTAAGCTATATGTCCCATCTTCTTGTCAAAATATACTTTTAATACATTTTAAGGTTAAGGATATAACCCAATATTTGTGTGATTGCCTTGTAAGGTCCTAAATTCAATTCTTAGTACTGTCAAGAAATGGGCTGAAGAGACAGCTGAGCTATTAATTAAGAATAGTTTAGGTTCCAGCACACATGTAACAAACTGGGCATTCTCTGTACACCTGTAAACCCCAGTTTTACACAGTGGCAGAGTCGGGGTGGAGGCAGGGAGATCACTGAGCCTTCCTGGCTTATAGGTTAGCTGTAAGTTAAGGAGAGATCCTGCCTCAAGGGAATAGGCAAAGAGTGTTAGAGAACACTTGACCTTCTGACCTATATGCATAGACACTGATGCACATAGGTGTGCATATACAGCCACACAGACAGACAGACACAAACTAAATCTTAAAAGACTTTGTTATCTAATGACTATGAGAAGAGAAAAGGCTGGCTTTTTCTCTCTCCATTTCATCCCTTGAAAGAGCTGCTGGACAGACCTGCATACGGTTCATGGCTTCACGGATCTGATCGAGATGGTGAGCAGAGCTGAGGGCCTCCAGCCTTATATCTGTTAATTTTAATTCCTTCTCTCTGAGCTCGCTCTTCAACTGCAGAATGATCTCAGCCTCAGCCTCTGTGCACTCGCAGATCCTGATAGAAAAAACAAACACAAAATAAGTGGGCAGGGTGAGAGGATCAGGAAAAGGAATGATTCTTTTAAGGGCTAAACTTGAGTCTTATCCACCAGGTATAGAAATTATTTGTTGCTGGCAAAAAGCTGCAGATAAAAAGAGAGTTTTGCCAGCACTCCTTCATAGGTTCAGAACTGAACACAGCTGTTTTTCTTTTCACCTTTTTGTCCTATTTTCTGAAGTTTAAAAGAAAAGTCTGGTAGGATGGAATGGAAAAGTGAACTTCAGACATCCCTGGTGGCTGATACGGACAGAAGTCACTGTGTATTTGTCATGGGGCTTAACCCTCCATTACAACATGAAATTCTCCCTTGTAAAAGCCAAATCATTATACTCTCAGAATGTTGATTTCTTCTTTTATAAAACTGTGCAAACAATGACCTTATTTGCTGCTGTGCTATCATTCGGTTTCCGTGAAAATCCAATATAAATATTGTAGAAAATAAATTACAGAGATTAGTTTTGGATATTTAAATAATGGATGGACGTTACATAAACTTCCCGTTGGACTCAGAAGACTTAGGCGAGCACAGCTAATGACGCCAAGTCACCGATTTCAACCCACGCTGGCAAGCCAGCTGCAAGCTGTCTCAAGGTCACATGCATTATATGTCTTTATTGCTTTGCTTCGAATTTATGGATAGTTGCATTAGAGAAAAATCTATCAAGAGATTTCTTTATATTAACTAATAACTTCCATTTACAATCTGAGGACTCAGGTAGTTGATCACAAAATGGCATGGTATGTATTTCCTTATATAAGTGATGAAATCACCTAGAAAAAGCACAGTGATACAGCTTTCCATGTCACTGACCATACAGGAAAATTCACATTAAATAGTTTATACAGCACAGAGAATTATCTCACCAGTTAGTTTTTACATGCTGTGTTTTTTTTTCCTTATACTATCAAAATTTGCTTACTACAGGAGTATCACCTTATTGAATGCAATCAAAGACAATTGGATTTTAGGTTGATTTTGAGAAAGTAATGTTAAGTTGTAAAACAAGGAACTACTCAAGGCTGTAACACATGCAAATGATTTTAGAAAAGGTAAAAACAAAAAACAAAACCAACCACCACCACAACAAAACCATGGCTAGGTTAGAACCTGTCTTTACAGTTTCATGCAACACACCATTTTTACCGGGATCTATGCTTGTAGATCACAGGGCCATTTTTTCGTTTCTTGGGTGGCCAGACAAGGGGTGACCTATACATATGCACAGTTACACAGACACATGGATAAATGCAAGTAAAAAAAAGAGTGATTTAGAAGAGTGTAGAGTAAGATTGAAAAACACCAGATGCTAACAAAATATAAGAGAAACAAATATTGTCCACTATTCATAGCAAGAACAGGAATGATTGGTGGAGACAGATGTTGTGTTTGTAAGAGTGAACCTGAATGCATTTAGGATAGAGCCATGGGCTTGGGCTGAAGTCAAGCAGTATGTCAAAATTCTACAAAGGGAAGAGCTTACGCTGAGGCCGACTGCGAGGGCTTCATGGATGAGGAGCCACTCTCGCCAGCATTGTGGGGTAGCTTGGGTGAAGCTGGCAGGGAGGAGTCTGTTAGCTCTTCAATGTCCGAATGCGAGGAAGGTGGCTTGGTGGACTTTTTCTTTCCAAAGGCTTGCTTGAAAGAACTTCTCAGCTGCAAGAAGGACAGACAGTTATGCCTCTTGTCATCTGAACTTGGGGGGGACCGGCATTGGGGCGTTAGTTTGCAGGTGCCATCCTAGCCACTGCCTGGGGTCAGTATTATAAAAGCAGAGTTTTAACAACGGCAGCACAGTATCCCTAGAACATTAAATACTGTGTTCTGTGTTTCCCTTTTGTTCTTGGATTAATCCAGCGCAGCGCAAACATAGAGGGCTTTTAAATAGTGCAAGGTCAAGGGCATTGCCGTCAGAGCACTCATTTAAAACTAAGTACCTTGAAGGGATCTCCGTTCCCAAGGCTTCTCTCTTCAAGGCAATTTGTTTTAAATGGCCACTTTAGCGGTACAATCAAGTTATATCCTGCTGACAGTACAAACTTAAAAAGCAAAATGAAACCAAATTCACCCAAGACTTCATTAATTGTGATTTTTTTTCTCTATTCAAATTTCCAATTCCAAGACTATTCAGGTACAGATTGGTATCCCCTACGGCTCTATTCAGAAAGTGTTTTTTACTTCTCTTTAAAATTTGAGATTAAAATGAAAAGGCACAAAGGAAAGACATACAAGGTATTCTGATTTCTAAAAGGTATAAAAGCCTGCTGCCAAAATGAATAGCATTCATGCCAAGGTAGGGTGTTTTGTATAGATGCATGCCAAATGTCCACCGTTTATATTCACCTCACTTCCTCTAGAGTTCACCTTGCAGAAACATGAAAGAGTGTGGAATTACAAATCAGGGGAAGGAAGGCTGATCAGTATTTTAAAATATTACCTGCATAAACATTTTTTTAAAACAAAAAGATATTTGTTTGCATTATTTACAGAAAGCACCAGTAAAAGTCTCAGCTAGCTTTCAGTTTAACTGAAGGTTTTATCTCTGGGAATGATGACTTTTGTCTTAGGCTACTGATAGAAATTCTGTTCCTTACTGTCCCATAATTTTTGTTTTTTAGTGGCTGATTAATATTATCATAAATTATTCAAAAATATCTCTAGTACATTTCAGAAATGATTCTCTTTTAAAGTTCACTTCAAAATGCCTATTATGATACTTTTCTGTATTCCTACTATACTCTGTTGGATATGAATCCATACACCCATATATGGATATATACCAATATTATTTCCCTATATATACACACTTATATATTAAATATAATATATATATAATCGATAGAAACTAATATAGTTGATTTCTTATGGGCTGGTGTTTGGGTTTTTTGTTGTTGTTGTTTGTGTTTATTTTGGTTTTTTTTTGTTTTTTGTTTTTTTGTTTTTTTTTGGTTTTTCGAGACAGAGTTTCTCTGTAGCCCCGGCTGTCCTGGAACTCACTCTGTAGACCAGGCTAGCCTCAAACTCAGAAATCCACCTGCCTCTGCCTCCCAAGTGCTGGGATTAAAGGCGTGCGCCACCACCGCCCAGCTGGGCTGGTGTTTTATTCACTCTACACTGTAGAATCCAGTGGTTGGGAGGTTTCAAGATTTTTTCTTTACCACCTGCAATCTGCCTTTCCCTCTCCCACCACCATTTCTAACATCCACATCCTAATCAACATCTTCCTCCTGCTCTCCATCATGATAATACCGTCCTGCTCTCAGCCCTAGCTCCAGCATGTGAGCTCTTCAGCACCTTGTCTCCCTATCCTTAGGAGAAGTAAAGGGACTGGGATGCTGGTCGCTGAACGGGGCCCTGCCAACAGCTGGAGATTTCTAAAGCCCCCCAAGGAAGAAAACTAAATCCCTGACCCATCCCAGGTTCTGAATTTAATGAGAAAAAAAAAATGCCTCACCCAGTTTTTCTTCTTCTTTTTCTTGGAGTCGGCATCATTACCACTGCCAATGCTGGAATGGCTCGTGGCACTGTTGATACTAGAAACACTTTCAGAGGAGTGTTGTCTTCTGATGCGGAGATCTAGAAACAGACAGGGGGTGTCACGTTCACTCAAGGTCTCAGTCTGAGGACACAGGGTGTGTGGCTTTCACGTTCACCAAGGCTTTCTACAGCTCACTCCAGTGCAGTTTGGTCTAATGTATTTAATAGAGTATGACCATATTTGTCTTAATTAACAGAGTTGTATACATGACCAGTCAAATGATATTCTCAAAGGGGCCCATGGCACCAGTGGTTTGAGGAGTTCTGAGTTTAGTCCAAAATGGAATGTCTCCGCTCATGACTTTTACCATTACCTAAATCAGACAGCATTTCCAAAATGATTTGTTTCTAAATGACTAGTTCCATGGAGCAAATGGAAATTTACAAGATGCCAAGAGTGAGTTCTATCTTCTTAATATTTATGCTATAAATACAGTTACCAAAGCCAATTCATTAACTTTCCATTTCATGGAATCAAACCAGGTTTGTGCCAACATAATCCTTGTAAGCCATGCAAGTATGTCATCTCACAGGTGAGGAGCCGGGTGAGAAGCGTGCACTGAAAAGACATTTCATAACGTTACCAAGTTTAAATAAGGTGTGAGGAAGAATCTCCAACAGACTCCTAACTAAATAAAACTGTCTTGTGTGTGTGTGTGTGTGTGTGTGTGTGTGTGTGTGTGTGTGTGCGCGTGCTTAACTTCTGAAAAAGCAAGACCTAAAGTAGGCTATTTGTAAATCAAACAGATAATGAGTATAATACAGTACAATTCTTACAAACACATCCTTACTCCCTGTCTAGACACAGAATAGTAATACCAAAAGCAATACTTAGCATGCTCCTGATATAATTTTATTGTTAAAGCAACAAAATATGTTTAACTACTAAATATTATCTTCATATGGTCGTCCAAATGAAAAACCATGGTATGACCATTGGTACCACATTAGTTCTGCTACCTATTACATGTCTGTTTTATAGTTCTAGAATGTATGTATTTCAACTTGGAGAGTAAATTTGGAAGAGAACAGCATTTGGTATCTAATATTTTACAAAGGAATCTACTCATTTCAAAAAACTAGCTTATAGTCATTAGATATATAAGAATTAAAAGTTAAATCGAAATTTTATCTATTTGTAGGACACTAAGAAAATTTATAAAGTAAAATTTGCTTTTAGAACATTAGTAGAATATATTTAATTTGCCTCAAATATAGACTAGCCTGACATTCCAGTGGAGTTCGTAAGATGTCAAAAATTGCTATATAGCATTTGAAAAGTTTTCACAGTAATAACAGCATCAAATAAATCTTTACTAACTTAATAAGGAATAAGAACAGCAGATGGCAGTGACCTGCAAATGGTTGCTTTGTGAGCACAGTGCAGAGAAGTGCATGTATAGAGAGGAAGGTATCTGAGAACAGATACATATCTTCATAAACTTCATAGTTTCATGGTATTCACAAATACCAGTACCTCATTAGTATTTCTCGAAAAGTAATCACAGAAGAAATTTTTGTAGAAGGATAGATAAACTTTTATTTTTTTTTAAATCCTTGGAGTTTAATCTCTTATAATAATTTTTATCAGTAATGATAAAAATGTTTGTTTTTAAATACATAAAATATTACCAATCTGAAACCTAGATCAGTAAATTCAAGGGTGAGGCTTTCACTTGACATCTTTTCGTGTGTGATGCAGGATAATGTTGAGGATCCCATTTCTGCTGCTGTTGACCATGGGCTTAGGTCAGGGGTGGCATCTTCTACTGTGTGATGCTGTTGACCATGGGCGTATGTAGGGGTGGCATCTTCTACTGTGTGATGCAGGATAACGTTCATGCTCCCTTTTCTGCGCTGTTGACCATGAGCCTATGTAAACAAGTTGGAGCTTTTGCTATGGTTTCTCCTAATAATGCTCACAGATAGATCAGGTCAATACTGAAGGGTTCTAGAGCCTTTATTCTATTCAGAGTTCATAAACCATGTTCCAATTCTTTTATCAGGACCCGATTTATAAAGGCATATATTCCCTCTCATCCATTTCCCATTTCTCATCTTCTGCACCAGCCTGCCCAGCTGAAGAGAGCAATACAACTCACTTACTTGTACTACTTGGAGAATACCTACCAAGTTTCTTATTTTAAAACAAGGCTATAGACAGGAGTGAGAAATCTCTTTTTAGAAGAAAAGAGACCACCCTTGATACCTTCCTTTAAACCTCTCAGTAGATTCTAGTTTTAATGAGAACATAAAGGACTCTGCTCCTCAATAGCTCTCTCTGTTCACACCCCTTAGGCATCTGCCGAGTACTTACACATTCAGAAAAGCTCTACACATTTAATCTCGTCTCCTTATTTTTCTTGCATGAGAATCATAAAGTCACCCATCTCCTTATTTTTGCTCCAAGGTCTCCTGGGAATGTTCTTCCTTACACGACTTTGATTTATTTTTTGAGTCTTCTCTTAAATACTGATGTAATGAAAAAGTTCTTTCCTACCTACATAATCTATAGTAAGCTTCCTTTTAGACTCTGATGTTTTTCATACTATTGATCATCATAGACCTATTCTGATATGCATATGTGACTACATGAATGAGTACATACAATCATTTTTATCTGTTCTTCACAGGATAGAGTTCTCAAAGGAGAAAATTGCATTCATTATTTCTTTATTATCCTATTGTTGTCTATATCCAGCACCTTGTGCACAGCATAGTATACTGGAGATAATGAATGCATGGGGCCAAGTGGATTCATTCTAATTGTTTGTTAAACACAACCATAATCTTCTACTACTGTTCTAAAAAATTTTACTGTTAATGATTTTACACACACATATACATATGCAAGTGTGTGTATATATATGTATAAATATATACATATATATTTGAATTATAGTTGATAGTTAAAGGAAAACTCCTATAGATGATATATTTGAGTAAAGAAAAATTTCCATACTTTTAATTTTCAGTCTTTTAATATTTTTGTTATAGTTTTTAATTGTATATACAAATATACATATATTTTTATTCCTTTAATTTAAATGTATTGTAAACTACCTGGTCAATTGCTTGCTCTTTAATATTTATGCTCTCTTTTTTATTTTTAAGAAACAGTAGAATAGCAAGTATAATAATTTAAATATATTTATGAGCAAAGACATGTCTTTTGTGGTAGGCTCACTTATCAGGCTGGTAATAAATATAGTGTATTAATTTAGAGAAGGATGATGGCAAGTTTACAGGTAGGATTTTGGCAGTTTAACCTGTATAAAAAGTGTTGCCTCACTGCATATATTTATCTTAGGGCCAGATGTTAAAATGTAGAGAATATTATATAGTTTCAGAGACAGTGTTTCTTTCTTCTTACCTGTAGAACCAGGGAAAAGCTGCATGCTTTGCACAACTGACTACTTTAAATACAAATGACATGCAGAATTGAATGTTGTTTCAATATTTTAGAAATAGAAATCATTCCATATAGTCAACTGTTGACAGTCTTAAAGGTGTAACATTTTAATATTTTTAATACTTTGGGATGAATTTAGACATAACTTATTACCCACCCTACACTCCCAAGCAAAGAAATCCCTGTATTTAAATTCCAGCAGATACATTGAGCTACCTGTTGCCTAAGATAAAAGGAATCCTTCCAGAAAGTTTTACTTCAGTGACTTGTGCAGTATTAAGGAAAGGATTAAGCCATTTTAAATCCCTTCTGGACCTATTTACGACATGAAGATTTAGAACATAAGCTGCTTTATTATAGCTCTGAGATAAGCCTTAAATATGCAGCAATTTTCCATGCAGCATATAAATCAACTCCCTGACATGAAAAGTTGCTGAATCCTTAACAGAAGTAGCACAAGAAAATGAGTCTGCCTTTCAGAATAACTATACCCCCTTATGTACTCTTAGTAAGTTTAAATTCAACTATAAAATGTTTGATTTTGTTACTATTTTCTGTAAACTTTTAAAAAGCCTCCTGTACCCACCATAGTCACAATAAAAGACTTTCTAGAATAATGATATCAGATCCCCTGGAACTGGAGTTGGAGACAGTTGTGAGCTTCCAAGTGGGTGCTGAGAACTGAACATGGGTCCCCTTGGAAGAACAGCCAGTGCTCTTAACCACTGAGCCATTTCTCCAGCTGTCTCTCGCTTTGATTTAAAAAGGAAGAAGAAAAATATATGGTGTAGAGTACTGGTCTCCACCTGTGGGCCACCACCCCCAAAGACCATCAAGAAAAAAACAGATGTTTTACATTACAACTCACTAAAGTTATGAAGAAGCAAATAAAATAATTTTATGGATGGGGTCACCAGAACTTGAGGAACTGTATTAAAAGATCACAGCATTAGGAAGATTGAGGTTTATTTTTTAATGTGGTATTGTGAATTAGAATTAAAGCCCTGTGCATGATAGACAGGCACTCTGTGACTGATCTATATCACTAGTCCAAAACATAGGAAGAAATTAAGAAATGTAAAGCCTTTGTAAGTGTCCACAGTAGCAGTGCATGGGACTGATGGTAGATAGTAGTGGGTCAGAGGAAAGTGAATGCTCAAGATCTACTGAAGGCATGTAGCCAATAAAACCTGAAGATGTATCCAATCAGAAGAGTAGTTTCATGCTATGTCTCAGTGTAACAAAAAGGTGGTAATAGTATTTCAGATTCAGAGTATCTCAGCAGAGACAAAGGATCTCAAATGGAGGAAACACCAGTGGAAACATGGCAAGTTGAGCTACAGGTGCCAAAGAGAAACTCAAAGACTTCTTAATGGATTGCTATTTTGGCATCAAGAGGTGAGCTTGATAACAAGGAATATTAGATAATTCTTAATAAAACCAGTAATTGTAGCTGGAACAGTTGATAAGTTCATATAAAATCATAAGGTTCAGAATCATAATGGAAGAGAATTTAGGATAATAATATTAAAAATGGATACAGAAGAATGAATAAACACTTAACAACAATAATAACAAAAATGTTAAAAAAGAATTTAGAAAGACTAGAAATATCAGAATAGCTCAGGAAATTATCTCAGCAGTTGGCATATGGGAGTACGTGCTACTTACCAGCTTTGTTGTTTCTACACAACAAAGGAAGCAAAGTAAAGAATCAGCTTATAGAATAGGAGGACATCTATTCCAACATCTAACAGGAAAAAAACATGGAGAATGTATACAGGACTTCAAAAATTAAATGCCAGGTATGAGAGATGACTGTGTTCTTAAGACCACTGATTGGTCTTTCAGAGGACCCCAGGGTTGATTTCCAGAACTCACATGACAACTAGCTACCCTCTGTAACTCCAGTCCTATGAAATTCAATGCCCTCCTCATGCATCCAGGCAAAACACTCATATAAGTAAAGAACAATATGGAAATTTAAAATATATAAAATACCAAAATAGGAGTCATCCAATCAATAAGCAGACTAATGAACTGAACAGGTTTTTTAAAAAAATAGAGTAAAAATAGTCAACAAATATTTGACAAAATGTTCAATGTCATTAGGCATCAGGAAATGCAAATTAAAATGCTTTGAGATTCCTCTCATCTCTGGTCTGAAAAACTATCATCACGATCATCAACACCAAATGCTAACAAGGCTGAGAAGAGGATGTAATTAGTCCATGAAAATAGTATGGAAGCTTCTTATAGAAACAAATAGAACTATCATATAACCCAGCTATACCACACCTACATATATATTTGAATGATTCTAAGTAATCATACCATAGAGACACTTACACAGCCATGTTTAGGTGGCACTATCCTGATAACCAACCTAGACTATATGTTCACCAATAGGTAGTTAGTTAAGACATTCTAGAGCAGATGGATCACATAGTTTTATTTAGCTGTTAAAAAAGACCAATGGAGCTGAGGGGTTTGCAGCCCCTTAGGATGAACAACAACATGAACTAACTAGTA
>NW_022196910.1:36855859-36885273 GCF_008632895.1 Mastomys coucha
TGTGTGTGTGTATGAGTGTGTGTGTGTATATGAGTGTGTGTGTGTGTGTATGAGTGTGTGTGTGTATGAGTGTGTGTGTGTGTATATGAGTGTGTGTGTGTATGAGTGTGTGTATGAGTGTGTGTGTGAGTGTGTGTGTGTGTGATGATTAAAAATGTTCTTCCTAGAGAAGAATGTATGAATGTATGACAACATGAATATCAGCAAAAATTAACATTTCAAGAGGGAGGGTTTAGATATCAATAGTCCAAATTATCAATAAGGATAATCTCTTATCCTGCCAATACAGGAAGTATTTTATGGTTTGAATATCATATAAGTCATTATTGGCTCTGGACAGAATAATTTTGGTGGAAGGGTGGGGATTGAGTATCATCCAGTGGGTTTAATGGTGATTCGTAACTGAAGAGGCTGAAAGAGTGCAAAAGAATTTTCTAGAAGTTATCTGGAAATGAGAAAACAGACAATAAGACACCCAGGATTTAGGACAGGATTTTACACTGGAGGAAGCACATATGTGCTTGAACCTGTTGATAAGTCAGGACATAAATAAATATAGATGATATTTAAAGAAAACAAGACTTAAAAACAATAAGCTCTTCTTCCATAGTATACCAAGGCATGGGAAAGGGTGTAAAGAACCAAAGAGGCATGATACTGATAATTCTTCATCTGATTCCTGGTTACTTTAACACTCCTGGTGATAGGAAATGTACCTTGTCACTGACCCTGTGGATAAGACCTTGATCCTAATGTATGTTGTATCTTGAATAGCAGATTTCTTTCTAGGCTTGATTTGCTTGAAATCAGATATGTATGTATTTATCAACTCTCTCTACCTACTAAATTCAACCTACTAGGTCAAGTAGAAAACAATTTATATGACTGGATACAAGTTCATAATTTAAAAATCAATTGCCAATGAAGGCTAATGGTCACAAAGGTTACAATTTTGAAAAAAAAATTACTTACTGTAAAAGGCAGTTCTACTGAGCATGCGAGACTTTCCTGTAACTAATGCCTAAATCCAATGCTTATTATACGGGATGACACCTGACACAATACCTTTGGGAGGATGGTCTGGGCCATTCAGAGCACCCTGAATGGCTGCCTGGGCAGCAGAGTTCTGGGCCTTCAGCATTTCAATGGTTTCCCGTAGTTCTATAAGTTCAGATTCCTGTGGAATGAGAAGAGTTTGGAAGTTTTATGTCTGGAATAAACAAAATGCATTTGCTCATAGTTTTTTTTTTTTTTTGTCAACTGCATTTGATATTGTGCAGCCCTAAACTCCTGAAGGAGTTGTACACTTGGCTGATTTTGTTAAATTATATCTAATTTTTTTGTTAGCTTAAGAAGGATTTTTAAGGAACCTATCCTATAAAAGTAATTTCAATAGTCCATAATCCTTAAAAGGGGAAGCACATAGCTGATCCCTTCAAAGCAATGCAAGTTAAATTATCACTTATTTTTGCCTTAGCAATACTAACATTGGATATTAAACATCAGTATTTCAACTTTGTATTTTTTTTTTATATTTCACTGTCCAGAGATACCCAATTTTAAATATTGTCTGAAATGCCTTGTACCCTGAAAAACTGATTATCTGTATTGAAGTGTAAATCATGGCTCTTGTTCTAAACTCAGTTCTTTGAACTGTCATCTTAATATGTTTGTATGGCATATTAATTCACCTTAGATATTTTTTCATGCATCAGTGAACAGAAACATTTACAATGCAAAGCCCTTAGATATTACATAATAAAGAATGTCAATATACTTTCTCACTGTCTCCAAGAATAAAGGGGGAAGCCTAAGTAATTTCATTGCATAAAATATCATTGTCTTACACACTGGAATGTCTGGTAACAATCTAATCTTAGTTAGATACTGCAATATCTAGAAATGATAGAGGAAATTAGAATAAATACACACTTGGTGACTCATGTTTGTTTACCATTTCTTTTTCTGAGAAAAAGTTTCACTTGTTGCCAAGGTAACAATACAACAACCCAACCTCCCAAGTGCTGAAATTACAATCTTGAGCATCATGGTGAATTTTGTATTTTACATGTCTATTTTCTTGACTATCTCATATGTCCCTGATAGATACTGGTTAGATTTAAAAATAAACTCGAGGGCTTTAAACAGTTAATAAATAAAAACTTTGTAATGTAAATTAGAAGGAAATAATTAAATTTATACATAGATATTAAAATAATCCACTGTACATATTTATTCCTCATAAAGGAAACATCATGTTGTAGACAATTTATAGCTTGGTTCATTGTAATTACTTAGTCTCCCCAACTTCTGTATCATGTCCCTTGCCCAATTAAGACAGGAAATTTTACTAAAACTTAATGTTTCTACTTGAAACCCTTGAGAGATAAAGTATTTCCTTGAAATGGATTCACATAATTTAAAAATTATTTTTATAACCAGTGCTTAGGTGAGTGTTAAATTTTAATTAAAGTCCTTGGGTTTGGAATCAATGATGCTTATACTGCAGATTTAAAAATCTGCTAAAATATTTGGCTCTGGCTTTACAGGAAGAAGTGGAAATAAGTTCATATGCAAATATCTAATAATTGAACTTAATTTTGAGCTAGCTGAGTTATTTAAGTTATTAAAGCTTTAATCTCTTCTAGAGAAATGCTTCTACAAACGTTTTTCTTTTCTTCCTTTCTTTCTCTATCTTCTTTCTTTCTTTCTTTCTTTCTTTCTTTCTTTCTTTCTTTCTTTTTTTTAGACAGATTTTTCTCTATCAAAACCTATGTGTCCTGGAATTGTCTCTATAGATCTTAAACTCACAGAGATTTCCCCTGCCTCTGCGTCCAAAATGCCAGGATTAAAGGTGTGCACCACTGTGTCTCTTTCTTTGCTATAAATTTATATAGGTGATTAAGAGTGCAATATTAATAGAGTGTTATAATTTTATAACATTGTATTATGGCCAAATTCCATGTGGATTGACACAATCATTCAAATATATACTCATTATTCATTGCATCTGTAAAATGTTATAAATAAAATCCACCCTCAGTTTGTCATTCATGCTACATCCATGACCTTTCTGAGAAGTTCATATGATGTTTACCTTTTGCCTTACAGGTCTAAGTGAAATATTCCCATGTTTGTGAACTCTTTCCCTATCAGAAAAAAATTAAAAGAGGTCTCTTGTATACCATTTAATATAATATCTTATGTAGTTGTTAAGAAAATATTCTTTTCAATTGATTTATGATTCAGTAAATACTCAAGTGATTGTATGAAAAGTTCTGGTCTACACTCAATAGAAGTATTTTTTCTTTGAAGAACAAAACTTCAACTTTAGTATTCACACCTTTAGTTTGTATAATAGTCTGGGCTTTTTTTTCAACTAGGGAGCAGGAGTTCTATATAAATACGACAAAACCTTCACAGCCTATTATAAATAGAAAGTCTCAACATGGCTAAGTAAATAGAAATATTTTCATTTGGTATCAAGGTAATCAAGGTTCACTTTCTTTCTTCCTCAGTAGTAGAGCAGAAATGAACATAATACCTTTTAAATATTTGACTAAGGTATAGAAACTTCCCAATATTATCCTAGTCTTCATTATTTTGGGTCATTGGAGTTGGTTGTCAAAACTATTGCCAAGTTACACTTTTTCTAAGATTTCCGTAATGCATCAAAATTGTAATGTTGCCTCCAAAGAGATATATCCTCTTTGTTTGTCTGTCTGTCTGTCTGTATATGTCTAATCTATCTATCTATCTATCTATCTATCTATCTATCTATCTATCTATCTATCTATCTATCTACCTACCCACCTGTCTATTTACTTGACTTGCGTCATGGTAATAAATTTGGTTAAGGACTATGGTCAATAATGAATTAGAAAGATAGCTATCTACAAAATCATAAACTAATTGGAAATGTCTTCAGATAGTCTGTATCTTGTTGTGGCCAACAGAAAATACTTAAGTCTAGGAGGTCACTGTTAAAACTTCATGAATATATTTGGAGAAATGTTTATGCAGAACAGTTCAGCTCGCCATGAAAAGCAGTCATTCAGAGTCCCCTTTCTCTCTTTAGACATATGAGAGAATGTAGTTCCACCCAATTCCACAGAGATTCTTGAGAATTAAGGTATCAGATCTTATTTCATTGTCCATGCCAAATTCCTGTAATGAATTCCAGAAATGAAGCCCTGACTTCTGTAGACCATATAAGAGTTTGTGCTTTTCTGTATTTTCTAGCTTTGTTTTGTAAAGCCATCTTGATGAACTTGTTGAACTTGATACCTCTTTGGATGGTTGGCATTATGCAGTGCAGGGTAAACACATTATAAAAATTGTACTAGAAGTGCTTTAAAACAAAGCAATTGAGTATTTCCTCCATACAAGCCTTTATAGTGTTCTTTCCCAACCTAATTTCCTAGCTCTATTTGGTCTCTTTCAAAATTTCTCATTAGTAAAGTTCCATTAACCCTCCTACAAGCTTGACAACAAATCTTGTGAACCAACTGAACCTTTCGGCAAGGTTCTTGCATTTGACACTAAATTTGTCTTTAATTCCTATTGATGTCACTTGGTTAATCTCATATTACACAGTTGTGGTTCCCTTGAGAACATTTTTCTCTTCCCAGCCTTCTATGTATTTGCCTCAAAATCTAGCTATTACTTTTTCTTACTGAAAGACCCTGTAGTGTTTACTGCTTATAATTTGGATGAAAAGACTTCCTCAAATCTTTTATGTTTTTAAAATTAAAGATTCATATTCATTTTGTGCTATGAAGCTTTAAGAGATATTGTCAAGTTCTAGAAATACACTTCTATTTGGAAAAACTGTCTGCACACAAAATAAGTAAAGACAAATCAGACTGTATCTTTAGTTTTCTGTGTTGAGTTCAAACATTTGACACTGAATGTTCTCATTTCCAAGATGAAAATTCATGGAAATCTATGTCAGTTACAGAGGTAAGAATGGCTTTAGAGTTAGCATAGTTGTCAATACATGAAACCCATCATTCTCAGAAGATATTTCTCTATCCTTCAGTGACCTCTAACAAGACTAGTCTAGCACAACTTAATACCTATACTCTAATGATTTGAGTTCAATGTCTACAAGCAACTAATTTGATCATCTTTGGAAATTTTTATTCCTAAATATTAGGGTGTCTTACAATAGCAAAGTTGAACAAGATCTCATAGTTGTATTAAAGTTTCATGTGTCTAAAACTGAGTATTTGCAGAATTTTTCCATCTTAATGATTGTATCACAGCTTTCCTTAGTCAAAATTTTGTGAGAAAATTAAGTCTCTTACAATGCCTTGGGTGACACCTCCCATCAATGCCTTGAATGACACCTCCCATCAATGCTTGAGTGTGACACCTCCCATCATTCTTTTGGCTACTTATGCTTAAGGCTGTTTTGTCTTCATGAAATACTACCTAGTATTTCCCTTGAATTAATCTTCTTCATCCTCCCTAACCTGAAAAGCTAGGATGGCCTGGTTCAAATCTTCTGAAAATACTCATGGCTTTGTAGGTCTACATCTCTAGTGGAGCCATAGTTTACAGCCTCCTGAGTTATTTTTATAAATATTTTCTGCTTTCTTGGCTATAAGTATATAAAAACAGTATTCTGCAGGCATGAACATTTGGCAAAAGAATTGGAGTTGTTTGACATCTGGAAGCAAGAAAAATTATTAGGATATTATTAAAAGCAGTTATTTTGGTGAATCAATTGAAATAACAGCTCTATGTACTTTTAATGCTATATGATTTCTAAAAGCATTCAATAAAGCTAGAACATGATTTGAATAATGGTTTCATTTTTATATTTCTTAAGTATGTAACCAAGCACATGTCTAAATCTTTGTCTTTGGTTCTTCATGTAGAAGTATCCATTCTTATTTTTCAATGATCTCATTCTCAGTATAAGTTTATTTACTAGAGTTTGATACAAAGCTGACTCATGTTTTACTTATATATTTTTAAACCTTATTAAAATTATGTATTTATGTATTTATTTAAATGTAGGATTACCCTGTCTGCATGAAACGTACATGCCAGAAGAGGGTATCAGATCCCTTTATAGATGGTCATGAGCCACCATATGGTTGCTGAGGGTTGAATTCAGGATCTCTGGAAGAACAGTCAATGTTCTTAACTGCTGAGCCATCTCACCTTCATCAGCCTCCATATATATGTGCATGTATATGTATTTATATATGTATATGTATATGTTTATCATCACTTGTTATATATCAGAATTAAAATTCCAGGGAAAATATAAGCATTAATAAGAAGATATATGTGTATGATGTCTAGTAAAATCAATGTGGATCTTATGTCTGCATGAACATTTTTATGTATGAATATTTCATATATGAAGAATTAAAAAATTCAAAATAAAATATATCTATAACCATTCTAATATATGAGAAACACCCATGTTCTTTCTGGAGTTTATATTCTAGCAGATACCTATATCTATAAATATAGATAGGTATAGCAAATAACTCAACTATTTTTTTAATCCACACATTTTTCTTCTTACCCCATAGAACTTCAATATAAATTTAGCGAAAGACTAAATGGGCAAACGCACCTTGGAACTCTGGGGAATGAGATTTAAACTATAGTTCTTTCTTGAGGCTTTTGCTCAGGATTGCTGGATCACCAGAGAGCAATATACCCCTTTTATCTTAGTTCCCTGAAGAAATGTCTTTCTTGAAATATGATTAAATGTTTTGCCCTCAGCTTTTAGAAAAATGTCTAAGTGAACAGTGCATTTTGTCTTTTGTTACTCTGTGACCTCAATTTAAGAACCTTGTAATACGTTTATCTTTAAATCCTGGGCCAAGATGTTAGCCTGTTTAATCTAAATTATACTCTTCTGGTCAGACAAAGAAAACAAAACCCACCAAGAAATCTCCTTTTGTCTCTCAGCTTCCTTGAAAGCTGGTTCGGTTTAAGGCTTTGTGGCTGAGCCCTGTGGTTCAGATACCTTATTGTATATATTCATCTGCTGGATTGCATTAGTTTCTGCTATTGAAGTGTGCTATAGTGCAAATCAATTTATAGATCTCTTCAAAGGAAAATATCAACACACAAACTTGAGGTACATAAATAATCACTAATGTTTGTGTTTCTATGCAGTTCTGAATTAAAGAAAAATTACTTTATGCTTAATTTAAATAGCAAAGTCAATTTCATACATATTTCTGGACAATTTAAATAATTATGGTGATATTATTTCAAGGAGATATATATGTATGTATATATATATATATATATATATATATACACATATATATATATATATGTACAAAAATTCTTGTAACAAGGAGTTAAATTTCAAATAGTTATGGATTATCCTCATGTATCATAAGTTAACCGAACTGTGTAATCTTACAGAATTCTAAAAGAAAATTTACTTGTACTCATATAAAAAAAGAGCTAAAGGAAATATGAAGGGATTATCAATTGTCACTATTGATTTTGCTTTCTTCAAGATAACACAATGAGCTGGGCGGTGGTGGCACACGCCTTTAGTCCCAGCACTTGGGAGGCAGAGGCAGGTGGATTTCTGAGTTCGAGGTCAGCCTGGTCTACAGAGTAAGTTCCAGGACAGCCAAGGCTATACAGAGAAACCCTGTCTCGAAAAAAAGCAAAAAAAAAAAAAAAAAAAAAAAAAAAAAAAAAAAACAACAAAAAACAAACAAACAAGATAACACAATGAATGTTAATCATCATTTTCAGAAATATACATGACATGAGCTAGGTATGAATTAGTTTATGTTCTTTGTTCACTTTTACACATGTATTTGTGCATGGTGTACATGCCTGTACATGTATGCACACATTTGTGTGTATGTTTATGTATGCATATGCACATGCATGGGTGGATGTTGATTATCTTTCTTGATTGTTCTTTATATACGTATTTTCTGTCTCTTGATTAACCTAGACATGGTCTGCCTACCCAGTTCATCCTTGGAATTGCCCTTTTCTGCCTTTGGCCCTCAATAGAATTATAAGTAGATTCTAATACCCATTTGACTCTTTTGCTCCATTCTGGGAGTTCTTTACTGTAGATCTCATATTTGCTTGATGCCTGATGAAAGATTTACCCAACAACCGTCCCAGTCCCTTAGGATTTTTTTAAAGGAAAAAATGTATAGAAATGTGGCATTTCTGGATTGTCTCAAAGTATATGATGTAATTGTAATATTTTGCTTATTTTTAATAGTGATCCTACAAGGTGCTTATTTATTGTTGTTGTTGTTGTGACTTTCAGAGATATAAAAGGGAAAAGTAGAATTATCTAATAGCTAAAGCAGTGAATTTGAGTTTAAGCTTTCTCAAGATTAGATAATTCTTAAAGAAAAATAGCCAGAAATTCTTGCTCAGTTTTTGGTTCCAATGTCATTAGATGTTCTTTCCTGCTTGGCTACTTAAAGGGCCTTATAATCCTATTTGCTGGGTTCTTATGGTAGATAGTGATGTATCAATCTACAATAAAGAAGAAAAGAGAAAGGATAGAAAGAAAAAAGGAAGGGATGAGAGGAGAGAGAAGAGAGAGAAAGGGAGAGGGAAGAGGCAGGGGAAGGGCACAAGAGATTAGAAGGGAAGAGAACAGTTTACGAGTTCAGAGAGGTTTCTAGTCGTTCCACTTTGAAGAACTTGGAGCATCATCATGGGCAACAGTCTAAGACCTCGAATAAGCTAGAGGACTGTTTTCTGGTTGTATTAGGTAATTTATATGAGGATATTAGATGATCTCCTTTTTAATTCATCAGTTAATGTATTTTCTAAAAACAAGTTTTATATACTTATAAAAGTTGGTAATACAATACCATGCAAAACCTAACTCAAACCTAAAGCTATATCTCTAGACAGAGAAAAGCACAGGCTGTAAATGTCTAAATATTCTCTGAACATAGATCTGTTCCAGAATCACATGAGGACAGGGATATCTGCCCACAATTTGTACATATGTAGCCTTTCTAAAGCCTTCCCATGAACTTCAAAGTCTATACTGGTTCCTGCCAACAATACATGGCGGTCAAGGACACTGATGTGGCAGCAGAGAAGAAAATTGGTCTTGCTAGGACAGTGGCCAACCTCTTTCTTGATAGATTAGAATATTTAAATGTATTTGCTACTACAAACTAAGTTCTTTTCCATTTTTAGTATTCATTATTCCATACTATATAATCCTTGGCATGGATTTTAAGTTTTTGATGTAACTGAAGTAAAGTTGCTTCAAATAAAAGCAGCACCACAGATGCCAACTAATTTTTATGTAAAAATAGATAGAATTGTCCCTGTCATAACTGATCTGGTCTAATATCTCTATTTTGGTGTCCTAGTGCTTTTCTAGCATCTTTCTTTGGGTATCAACTTATATCCATGGTTTATTACTAAGTTTATGGACAATGTATTTGTGAAAATTCTCTCAAAGGACAATTCTTGTTAACTGTATAGCAATTTGAGAGTATTTGAATTCTCCTATATAAAGCCTTCTTTAACATGTGGTATCCTTTTATAGCTGCAATTAAAAGTAAATAGACAGATCTGTATGACAGAACTTTGTGTGTATTCATGCCTCTATGTTCCAATATGGACAATCTGATCATGTCTTTAAATTAAAACTGGAAAAGAAATGCCACCATATTCTCATCATTTCAGGTTAGCACAGAAGGGATGCTCTGCAATGTTATTTTTTAAGATACTAAGGCCTAGCTGTTATTTAGCATTCTCTGAAGTAAATTACCTCTTTGCAAGCCTCAGTGGCAATTGCTAGCCATACCTTTTGTTCTGCTGTCATGGTTAGACTTTGCAAACGGCCAGTCATATTCCCTAAACTCTTTTCAAAAGCTGCTACAAGGTGAGCCTGCAGGAAAAGAAAATATAGAAAGATGGTTAAAATGTGTCAGAATCTCATGTGGATACGATAAAGCCCCTTCACTTTATAAAGTGTTTAATTTCAGCCATTCCAGCATTTTCAGTAATGTGACCATCACAGCTATTTCCCAGGGGAGCTGCTCCTTAACACGCATCTGCATTTTGCACTTTTAAACTTTGGTTTCCTAAACTCAAGTGTTTCAGTCTTTTGACATTTAATGTGAACTCGCCTTCCAAAAGGGGATGGTATTTTGCAAATAACAACACCTTCTGACTTGCACATCACGCAGCGATCTGACACCCAAAATACCGAACAAATTTCCCAGCTGCCAAGTTTTTAGAAAGAAAGGGCCCAAAAGGAGGTCACTGAAATAGTCAGCGAACAAATGCTCCTCATTTTTCCACTTCCGTGATGACCTTTGAAGATATTGTTAGCTCCTCTATTGTGCGGATGTTCTCCTTCAAGTGTCAGACATCTGCTGACAGCTAGAACATTATCTTTTCTCTTTTGCTACTTACAAAGAACTGCCTGGGAAAGAGTTGTCTTCACTCTCAAATCTCTGTAATAAAAGAACGTTTCCAGATGCCCCCTGCTTTTGATTTCCTTCAATTTAAAGAATAAGAGCTGGCCAATAGAAATATATATGGTCAAATTCAACTTTAAGCTTTGATGGATGGGGGATTTTATTTTAAATTTTAGAGAAGTACATACATTGTAGTATATAACCTTCACACTTATGATTAGGAATGGTTGATGAGACGGCTGTAAGGTAGGACATTTCCTACTATGTTCAACAGCATGGGGGACAAATTCTCAGTATGAAGAGGTGCCTCACCCATTCCTATGATTTCAAGAATAACTGCAGGCATACTGTCTCAAACTAATAATAATTTGCTGTGCTCCTAAAGGGATCTAAAGATTGAGTATTTTCTAATCTTAACATATAACAAACTAGGTCTGAGAAGAATCTGGTCAATTTTGACAAAAGTTTGATTTCTTTTTCTGGAGGAATGGTTTCTACAGAGGAGCTGAAAGGGTGAGGTGCCTCCTATCAAATGGCTAATAAAAATCTCCTAAAGTTACTACAAAAAAAAAATGGACATAGTACTATCTGAGGACCCAGCTATACCACTCCTGGGCATATACCCAAAAGATACTGCAACATGTAACAAGGACACATGCTCCACTATGTTCACAGCAGCCTTATTTATAATATCCAGGAGCTGCAAAGAACCCAGATATCCTCCAACAGAGGAATGGATATAGAAAATGTGGTATGTTTACACAATGGATGACTTCGTGAAATTCACAGGCAAATTGATGGAACTTGAAAACATCATCCTGAGTGAGTGAGGTAACTCAGTCACAAAAGAGCACACACGGTATACACTCACTGATAAGTGGATATTAGCCCAAAAGTTTGGAATACCCAATATACAATTCACAGATTATGTGAAACACAAGAAGAAGAAAGAGCAAAGTATGGATGCTTCAGTGCTTCTTAGAAGGGGGAACAAAAGACTCACAGGAGGAAATGTGGAGGCAAAGTGTGGAGCAGAGACTGAAGAAAAGGCCATCCAGAGAATGCTCCACCTGGGGATCCATCCCATATACAGTTACCAAACCTGGGCATTATTATGGGTGCGGGAAGTGCTTGCTGACTGACATGGCTATCAC
The DNA here is from genome assembly GCF_008632895.1 of Mastomys coucha. Classification (NCBI taxonomy): domain Eukaryota; kingdom Metazoa; phylum Chordata; class Mammalia; order Rodentia; family Muridae; genus Mastomys; species Mastomys coucha. Next base: position 36,867,438 of record NW_022196910.1, read on the forward strand.
TTGAGAGGTTCTGCCAGAGCCTGACAAATACAGAAGTGGATGCTCTCAGCCAATCATTAAACTGAGCATGGGGTCCCCAATGAAGGAGTTAGAAAACAGACTGAAGGAGATGAGGGGTTTTGCAGCCCCATAAGGGGAGCAACAATATAAACTGGCCAGACCCCCTGGAGCTCTGGGGACTGGACCACCAACAAAGAGTACACATGAAGGGACCCATGGCTCTGACCACACATGTGGCAGAGGATGGCCTTGTTGTACATCAGTCAGAGGAGTGGCCCTTGGGCCTTAGGGTGTTCTATGCCCCAATGTAGGGGATTTCCAGGGCAGGAAGATGGGAGCGAGTGGGTGCGTGGGAGAGCAAGCTCATAGAGGCAGGATGAAGGGGGATGGGATAGGGAGTTTCCTGAAGAGAAACCTGGAAAGGGGAAAACCTTTGAAATGTAAATAAAGAAAATATTCGATTTTTAAAAAAAGAAAGAAAAAGAAAAAAGGATCAGGGCTCTGATGCTTATTAGCATAAGCATCTTTGCTCCTGAGGCTCATCAATGAGCTCCTCTTCACTGATTCTAAAATAGAGGAAAGAAGTTGTAGAAAATACTCCCAAACTTCTAGCCTCTTTGAACACTCTTCATTCTCTTGTACATTTACTGGGATCTTTCCTTTCCTGTGGTAAGCATTAGCTCACTTCTATGTTGGCTGCTTTCTTGTCCCTTTTTACATCTAAGCTTGTATGCCTAAGCACTTTGTTTTAATTTGATCAAGTTTAAAGAACACAATTAATATCATATAGCATTCATGACTTTTTCTTTTTAATATTACAGTTAAAATAAACCATTCTTCTTTCTGAATTTACAGTAAATTTGCCCATGATGGCCCTTTGTATTGATTATAATTTGGTTTTTCAAAATAATCCCACAATGCCCATAAAACAAGGGGTTAAATCCTAAAACTTAGCCTTGTCCCATGCCCCACATAGGGTACACTTTGGAAGAAAAGATTTCTATTTGATTTCAAAAATAATCCTGAACACTGTGATATTTTACTTCTCAGAAAGTAGAGAAAGCAAATGTTTAATATTGGGCTGTGGGGCCTTTAATGTATAAATTTGAAGAAAATAATTTTATAATTGGTACATATTTTGTCAATTTAATAGGAATTTAAAATATGAAAATGTTATAAAGAATAGATTATATGCATAAAACATATTGATTATATCTTGTGGTACTAAGAAATGGTAAAATATTTAACATTAGAATATTGTGTTGGCTAGTCTACATCGACTTGACATAAGACAAAACCTTCTGAAAAGGAGGAACCTCAAGTAAGAAACTTCCTCTGGGGCTGGCGAGATAGCTCAGCGGGTAAGAGCACTGACTGCTCTTCTGAAGGTCCTGAGTTCAAATCCCAGCAACCACATAGTGGCTCACAACCACCTGTAATGAGATCTGATGCCCTCTTCTGGCGCTGTCTGAAGACAGCTACAGTGTATTTATGTATAATAATAAATAAATCTAAAAAAAATTAAAATAAAATAAAAAAGAAACTGCCTCTGTAAGGTCTGGATGCAAACAGGTCTATAGAATATTTCCTTAACTAGTGAGTGTAGAGGAAGCGTCCCATGTGGGTGGTGCTATCCCTTGGTTGATGGTCCTGGATTCTATAAGAAAGCAGGTTGAGCAAGTCATGAGGAGCAGTCTAGTAGGCATCACTCCTCAGTGGTCTCTGCATCATCTCCTGCTTTAGGTTCTTGCCTTGTTTGACCTCCTGTCCCGACTTTCAATGTTAAAGATCAATATGGATATGTAAGCCAATTAAACCCTTTTCTCCCCAACTTCCTTTTTGGTGTTTCACTGAAGCAACAGAAACCCTAGCTAAGAAAAATATAAATTTCTAATCTCTATAAATTTGCTTTCTTACTAATTTTTCATTAAAGGCCTAATAATTGGTTGTTAAATATCATTTTGAGTCATGTTATTTTCAATGGAAAGTATAAAGTTAAAATTATATTAGAAAACTATCATTTTATTTTTACATCTTCTTGGCTTAGTTTATGAGATTAACTTTGTGAACTCAAAAGTAAGGACCAGTAAATTTCTCAGTAAATACAAAGAATGATAGAGGAACAAAGGGGTAAAGAGGGGACATTTTTTTCATCAATGATTATTTTTTTTATTACCCTGTATGTAAAACTCTGTGACTTTTAGAAGAAAAAAAAAAAAACAGAATTTTCAAGGTGATGGCAGAGGTTATCGGATTGTAACTGTTTGTAGCAGTTGCAAATTTTCTAAAATAGAGTACAATGTATTAATAAGAGATTAGTACAGAGTCTTGTGAGAGAAAGCATGGCCAGGCACTAAAACAGAGATGCCTAAACTGATGGTTAAGAGGAGCTGCTTTTCATAATGGTTATGGAATTATACTATATAATGTGATTCACACAAAGAAAATGACTGGGATTTTAACAGCAAGATAAAATGCTATTATATATAAAGACTACATTGCACATATTGACATGGAATAAAATAACCATTCATTTTATACATATCTAAATCTGTATAATGTATTATGCATTTAAGGATTTGCATTTGAAAAGTATAGTTGAAGTAAGTTCTACTCTTAATCATATGCAAAGTATTGTATTTCTCTGGTACTGTATAGAATTTCTAATCAGTGTTTCTCACCATTAATAGGTACAGATAGTCCAAGGAAATTGAGATAAACACAAAAGAAACAGCTGGATTATTTATGAAATACATTAAATCAAGCAAACCAATGGAGTACATTCTCAGAAAATACTGGAGCTAAGAAATGTTTAGTTTAAACTATTTATTTTCTGAAGGCAAAATTACCTTTTGTTTTATTATTATATTCATTTGGGAGTGTCTTTGAAAAATGTCAGCAATAGTGGGTTTTGTTTCATGTTTCAAAATTGTCTAAAGGACAAGACTTGTCAGGCCCAAGAAGAAAATAGAGAGGAAAAAGGAAGTGTCCATCCTCTTTGGCATGAACATGTGGCCGAGAGCTGCAGAGGAATCTGGATCATACAGGCATCCTGTGTACCAGCGCAGAGCTGGCGGGGATCTGGATCATACAGGCATCCTGTGTACCAGCGCAGAGCTGGCAGGGATCTGGATCATACAGGCATCCTGTGTACCAGCGCAGAGCTGGCGGGGATCTGGATCATACAGGCATCCTGTGTACCAGCTCAGAGCTGGCGGGGATCTGGATCATACAGGCATCCTGTGTACCAGCGCAGAGCTAGCGGGGATCTTCCTTTGCTTTCTTGTATTTGCTGGAGGGATAATGACTCAGAAGAGGCCAAGAAAGAGCATTTGTCATAATGACCTCGCTCTTTTCTGAGATGCTCTAGCAGAGTAAGCTTTCTATACAGTCCCTGATGGCTCAGTGTAACTGTTTCAGAGCAAGTCTGTAAGGAGTGAAGGCCTACTGTGTGCTGCACTGACTGGAAGTTTGTTGTGCCAGTCAAATGAAAAGAGTGCCCACTGGATTCCTTCCTGATTTACCACTCTGCTCCAGTGAACAATAGCAGAACTAGTTGAAAAAGATTTATTAATGTCAAGTCCCAGCATGGAATACACGGGTCACAAAAAAATGAAGTTAATAAAGTCAAGTCATTAGGATCTAACACTGGTGGTCATAGATTAAGAGTAAGTGAATGTTTTTTTAAATGATTATTAAACTGAAAAATGCTCATCAAAATCTGTCTTTGTAAAGGATACATACTGCACATTCATATGACAATTCTCCCATAGATTTCTTCATATTTAACAAAACACAAAGTTTATTTATAGTCTGAATAAGTTAATAAGTAAAGACTAATGTAGGTAGGAGTTCAGGTCATAGACTATATGACTTTTAATTAAAAGATATGTCTTTATTTATGAATAGAAATTGGAAAACAAAACAATAACAACAACAACAAAGCTAAATCAAACCAAATAAAACCTCTAGGACTGGATGTAGCTCAGGTGATGAAATGTTTGCCTCACGCTTGCCTCATGTATCCATCCCAAGTACCACAAAAGCAGACAAAAACACAGCAGTAAACCATAATCAACATGGATGAGTTGGTAGCTGAGACCTCCACAGCGCAGATGAATGCAATCCAATGTCACTGTGGCTTTTACACTGATCCTTGTCTTCTGCCTACAAATTCAGAACCTAAGCAGTTCTGTATCATTGTAGAAGCAGCATAAAATTTACGATTGTCTCAAAACTATCTCTTTACTATATAAGTTAGAGAACCACAGTGGAAAGAATATTATTTTCTAGCAAGAAAAAAAAAAAAAACCAACTGTATTCTAAATGTTAAGCATCTCCTGACAAGCTTTATGAACAGTAATAGTCTATCTCAAATTAATATTATTTCCCTGGAGTTAAAACATAGTGTTAACTTGGACACAGAGCTAAAATCAATTCACCGTGAGTGAAATGACTTATTTCCTGTGGATTCATATCACAATGTCATACACTGTGGTCCTGCACCTGTTCATTTTTGATAAGTCATGCTTGGTCTAGGAAAAAAAATATCTCCTTGGAGGAGCAAAGAGGCAACAGTGGTAAGAGAGGGAGAAGTCCAAAGCCACACAGCAGGAGCGAGCTAAGAAGACAGAGGGCATATGGCAGCGTAGCAGGGGTTTCTGCACCCGCTGCTGTGCTTCTCACACTATCGCTCCTCGGGACTGGGCACAATGCCACATGCTCTCCCGTGTTATAGCTGCGCTACTCCAATTCCTCCTGAGAATGGGGAAAGACGTTCAATAGAAAAAGGTTAATGTAATTGGTAGTCTTTGTTGTCTCTGTCTCACAAATGTTAGATGCTTTAGTGCCAGCAAATGTGAATTCTTCTAAGCTGCTCTAAGAAGGCAGTCAACACATCTTGAGAGAGCTGCATTTAATGGAGCCAAACCATCCTATTTAGATTTGAGTTGTTTTACTTTAGACTGTATTATAGGCTTTATGAACTGCTGAAAGAGACTGGGCACAAGAATATTATGTCTTCCAAAGTCAAATACTGACAGCCCTTATCACGTTTGGCTTGAGAAAATTTCCTGCTTGTGGAATGGCAAAAGTAAGACACGAAAAGAGGTAACATTTGTAATCCTTATTTTAGTTTGTAATTTTCTAACATCCACACTGTTTGTTGTTGTTTTTGTTTGTTTGTTTTGTTTTGCTTTGTTTATTTTTCCATACTGTCACTCATCTATTGGGATTCATATTCTATTAGTGAGTGGGGAGAAAGTTTCATCTTCATGTGAGTTCTCCCTTCCAGTACCTTACATTGCATAAATTACGAACACTTCAAATTTGTTGATAAGACCATTGCCTCTAATGAGGCAAAACTTTGTTCTGATATTAACAATAAAAAGCAACTTACGTTTGCTGACAGCTGAGATGTAAGGGTGGCCACTTTCTCCTGGGAGGCAACCAGTTCTCTCCGTAGCTTATGGATTTGCTGTGCAATTAAAAAGTCCAATATGCTCAATGAGCCATTAAAGAGAAGGCTTTATTACAAGAAACTAAGTATAGAAAAACACAAATGACTCACTAACAACTCCTTAAAGAGAGGTGAATGCCAGCTATATCACGGCTCACAAGTGCTACTTTATGGAGAGAGGACTGAATTGCTAAACCTTCCATGTTGGGAAATAAAATCTGCTCATCAAACTATATAATTGGTTCAACTTGTAAGTCCTGTAGGATTCATGAAATAGTTCACTGCCTCTGTGGATTCTGTTCCTTCTAAAACATTATTGTGATAAAACCTCAAGCATAAAATAATATTTAAAAATTCATATACATCTACACAATTTTCTTGATTTTTTTATGTAAATGATTCACCTTGCAATTTTTCTGAAAATCTCAGATGCATATCACATGCATTTTAGTTTTCTATATTTTATAAGAGTTTTCAAAAGTATAGTGTATCATGTAATAAACCAAACCTTGATTTAAATATGTAATGAGCCCATATTTGAAAACATTTTTTTTTCTTCTTGAGATAGAATATTATCATGTAACCCAGGCTGTACTCAAACATGCGATTCTCTTGCCTCAGGTTCTGGAGTGGAAGAATTATAAGCAGGTATCACCATGCACAGTAAGAAATAATTTTATGGGATGGAAACTTAATGGAGAATAGATAATTTCTAGCTAATAATTTCTAGAATGACTTTATTCACTGACCTACTATAAGCTCTGAGAAGAAATATTTTATAAGTATTCAAACTATAAAATAAAGGAGAATATAGTACACTTACTACAAGAGAAACATGACAAAATAAATATGAAGTGGTTTCCTTAATATGGTATTTCACTTTAATATCACAGACATATTAACATCATATCATATTTAGCATTTTAGTCAATCACATCTCATGTTACCAGTAATCATAAACAGTGTTTAATATGGTAAACATTATAAGCATATAAAAATTGCTTCGGCAAGTATATTCCTGGTCTGAAGAGAATCTAGTCCTATAGATGCCAAATATTCCACATGGATGCTTCCCTTAAAAAACAAGTCTCTTATTCTTAGAGCTGGACAATTTTAATGCTTTCTGAGGGTGAAAGGACATTTTGGACACAGACCATTAAATGTATTTTCCCCTTCTATACTATATATATGTATATATAGAATATATATATGTATGTATATGTATAAACAGTGATCAGTATCAAGAGGAGAAAAAGGGGTGATGTATGTCTTGATGCACAAATAGTCAACATTTATACAATTCTCTGCATACTGCCATAAAAGAGAGGCAACCATCAATAGCATCTAGCTACAAATCTTATGACCTATAACAGTGATATGCCTGAAAGATGGATTAATGCAATAGTGGCACAGATGTTACGGAAGTAACCAACCACTTCTTAAAATTGGATTGTAGGCCCCCACTCCATTAGATGAAAGCCAGACCCAACAGGCCAAGAACGTGTGACTAAATAGATCATGGGCCTACGGCCCATAATTTTTCAGAATAATCATAGCAATAAAATGGCCTCTAATGGCTATGTCCATACATTAGTTCTTTACTCAATCCTCATAAAAGAAGATTCTTGCAGTAGATGGGAATTATTAGCACAGAAACCCACAAGAGAAAAATAGGCTGAGTGTGAGAGACTTTTGAACACTTGATCCTAAAGAGTTGTTTTCATCAAAATCCTCTTAAGTTTCAGAGAATAGAGGAGAAGAGGAGGCAGAAAGATTGTAAGAGCCAGAGGTGATATATGACTCCAAGACCCAGTAGGAATGATACACTTAGGCAGCATGCACAGAGCCTGCACAGGTTCAGTCCAAACAAGGTCTCACCCAGCACTGCGACAGGGAGGTCAACATGGGGCCCTCCCCATATACAATTTCAGTAAGTAACAATTTTATTGTTATTTCCATTTTTAAAATGGAAATACACCTCAGTCCCAGTGAACATCTGGACTACTTTCATATATCTATACTGGGGTCATTTCATCCCAGAAAACAAAGCATCTTCTATCTTTTAGACCAATACAAACTGAAAGAGGTCTTCCCAACTTAAAGTTTTATTATATAAGTCTTGTTTCTGTAACTTATAACCTGGAAGACTGCAAATCAATTTACAGTACTTATTTCAAAGCTCACGACCTCCTGTGAGCATAAATGACAAAAGGAGGATTGAATAGCTACTACTAAGAAACTCAGGCACATTTCCAAACCTCAGTAGCTGTCTCATGACCCAAACTAAAAGCTCTGTCAGATCTATGTGATGAGAAACAGTTTTAGCTTTAAAAAAAAAGAAAAAAGAAAAAAGAAGTGTGTCATCTATACTCTCTCAGTACTTTTGTACCTATTTTGGAACAAATTTTACACTGAAACAGTGGTTCTCAACTTTCCTAATGCTGCGATCCTTTCATACAGTTCCTCATGTTGTGGCAACCCCCAACCATAAAATTATTTACTTTGCAACTGAAATTTTGCTACCCATATGAATTGTAGTATAAATATATTTTAGAAACAGAGGTTTGCCAATGAGGTCGTGGCCCACAGGCTGAGAACCACTTCTCTAAAAGTTTACAAAATGAATTCATTGGGAATGATTTATTATATGAGGCCATTTTCAAGGTATTCATTTTCTTGGCTCCAGTGTCACTCCACCCTGAATAAAGTTTAAGATTCATGTTTAAGTTCTGTGTTTGTGTGTGTCCATGTATGTTCATAAGAATGTGTCATATCCCTGTGAGTTGGAGCTATAGATGTTTGTGAAGGAAGTGTATTGTGGATCTAACTCAGAAAGGCTTGCCTAGCATAGGATTAGGCCAGTGGTTCAGTCCCTAGTAACCACAGAATTGTGACAAGGGGTTGGGGGAGGACTGGGGAGATGACTCAATAGGAAAGACACTTGTTAAACGATCATGAATATTTGAATCAGCAGAACTCATTTTATGCTGGGTACTGTACCACTTGAATCTAATTCCCATGCTTCTACAGTGAGATGGGCATAAGAGATGGACGAATCCTCTGTAGCTTGTGGGCTACAACCCTGTCTCCAAATGGAAGGTGACTTACATGTGTACTGTAAGGAATGTATCACAAACACATATGCAAAAGTTATTTTTCTTTTAAGATGAAAACTAGCCTTCTAAATATTAAGCTCCCTTGAACTGACAGTTTTGTTTGCTGGGAGTCAAACCGAGGGCCTTTGTGGAGGGCTTTCGCATACTAAGTAAATCTATTGTTGAGCCACACCCCCAGCTCTTCAATAGTGAATTCTAAGTAACCCTTCTACTGCTGAGCTAACCCACCAGATCTTGAGTTGATGGTTTTGACTGTTACACTTAATTCCTGTTCCTAAAGAGCCCATATGTTTCTGGACATCTGTAGTCTAGAGTCTTTCCTGTCACCTTGCTGTGATCTAAAATCACCTCGTAGACACACCTCTGGGCATGTGTTTAGCTGAGGAAGAATCTGCTCTTTATGTGGATGGCGCAATGGAAGAGAACCAACTCCTGAAAGCTTTCTCCTGAGACATGATAATTGGCATTAGGAGCTACACAGTGACTCAGGTTTGTTTCTGAAAAGCCAACTAGCCTGGGTGTGATCACATACACATATAATCTTAACAGGCTGAAGCAGAAAGGGTGTGAGTTTGAGACCAACCTTGGCTCTTCTGCAAAAGCAGTATATACTCCTATCTGCTGAGCCATCTCTTCAGCCTCCATGAATAAAGTCTTAATTTAATTCACCCTGTGCTCCTAAGCTAGGCCATGGGTTTTTTGTTTGTCTGATATATATATATATATACATATATATATATATATATATATATATATATCAGACAAATGTGTATATATATATATACACATTTAAATGGTAAAGAAGAATTTCCTGTCCAAGCAGAAGGTTGATTTTATAAATTGTTGCAATCAAGTATCTGTTTGTGAAATGCATCCCTTATACATAAAGGGGTAAACTACAGCCATATCATACATAAATAGGCAGGGATTATGGTACCTGTGTGGAAAAGACCTTGTGCTTCACACTCCATAGTGTCATTAATCCTAGAGTGTCCCTTAGGCAGTGAGGAAAAGATGGTGAAATGTATATGTGGTTTTACTATGCTGAAACAAAATTCTTTAATCAATTAATGATTGACAGTTAGCATAGATAACTTTCTGGTTGTTGAGCTAAGTCTAGGGCAAAATATGAGAGGAAAGCTTGCTGCTAGAACTTCCTTTCACATTTGATAAGAAGCAACACCTTGGTCACAAAGGAATTTCTACCGCAAGTCAGGTAGCTATGCTAGTGAACCAAGCACCCTCTAGTGGCAATGAGACTGATTTCATCCTAAGCTAAGACTGGTTTTCAAAGGTTAAAATGGTATAGATTTTTACCTCTGAATGAGCCTTCTCTTCAGCCTGTAAAAAAAAAATAAGAAAGAAAACAAAGAAGGATTTTAAGGTTAACTTATTCTATACGTATAAATGAATAAAATACTTTTAAGATGTGCTTACAACTTTCATGATCTAACATAAGCGTAAGCTATAAGTATAACTAATAAATCAGTGTACTATAGGAATAAAATGGATATTTACATATGACATAAAGTAACATTTGACACAAAGTATTTTAAACTACAGGTACATAATACAACTCAAGAGAATGAGAGATTTTAAGATCTATGGGGACCATAAAAAACAAACCTTATACTAAAAATTTATATTGGACCCCATGAAATTAAATGACAAATGGAGTTTACAGGAGAAATCTGGCCATTATTGTTAATAATAAAAAGTAGAGGTTACTAATTCCTGTTTTCTTTAATTTTCCTTAACGGTTATTAAGTTTATCGGTAGACACATCAACTGAACAACAGCGTCCTTCATTTTAAGGTGACAGACAAAAGAGACAGACAAAGAACATTGGCTGTGCAGTTTATGGAAATGAGAATTGGTGTACAAAATGGAAGGGTGCGATATACTTCCATATAGAAGACTCTCAGGTCTTTTTCCCATCTTCATGCTGGGCTAGGAAATGCCACCAAATGAGTTATATGCACCATTACATTTGGAAGGCTGCAGCAATCTGGAAAGAACTGGAGAATGTGTAATGTTGCTGAACAAAATCACTCTGCCCATTGCCACTTGCAGAAAAAGGGCTGAAAACAGTTTTATCACGTGTTCTTGCTTTGGAGACACTTTGTGATTAGTTGATATATAAATGCCGGAATTCTTTTTTGCCTGTCTTCTTCCAAAGGATCTCTCTTTCTCTCTCTCTGTCTCTCTGTCTCTCTCTGTCTTTCTCTGTCTCTCTCTGTCTCTGTCTCTCTCTCACTCTCTCTCCTCTCTCAACCCCCCAACCCCCCCTACACACATACATACATGCTCACAAATATACACACAATGCAAGTAGCATAACTATCTGGCTATATATTATTCACAAGTATCTCTTCTAACTTGAATTTCATGTTTCTCTTTTTTTATATACATTTTAAAGATGTCATGATGTATGTAGATTATGGCATCCATAATCTGCTAACTACGAAGACTTTGTTTTAATAAGAAAGCCATGTATTTAAAATTCTGATGCTTGTCTTGTTGATTTTACATCTTGCTTTTAGCTGCTTAATTGAATTTTTTTTTAAATACTAGTAATTTTAAGTTATTATATGTGGTTTGGTGTTTGGACCTACAGTATAAGCAAAAAATAATTAAGTCAGTAACTTGTTTAAGCCTTATTAACAATTTTCTTTGACTATCTAATATTCTGTACATCATTTTATTTTGATTATATTCTTGTTCATATTACATTAACATTATAAAGGCTTAATAAATAATTGATGTGCCTTTTAAAGAGATCTACCTTTTTTTAAATGAAATAAAATATAATCTTCATACCATCACGTTTTCATTAAAATAACCTCAAGATATGGATATTAGTTACACTTACTGTGCTACATGGCATGGATTTTCTCATAGCTGAGTTTCAAGGCCTATTATTTCCTAAATCCTTGCCTCCTTTCATATTCCATGGTTATTTTTAACCAGTAAGACCTATTACCATAAAAATGGGGCAATGAGACAAATATAATATTCTCTCTCTCCCCGTGCCTTAGAATTGGGTTTAGTGATATTATAGTGGAGTTTGATTATATGATGTTTTTTGGTGACTTTTTCAAATCAAGATTAACATACTGAAAAGGTGGTAAGCAATATGAAATGTCCTCCCTAAGTAAAAATATCATCTGATTTCTGTATTTCTCAAGCCATTTACAGTTATAATTAAATATCACTTCTTGGCATTGTCTTTGTGTTTCTGAAGGATGTGCACAGGATGTAGCATGGTCCTTCTTCCCATGAAATAAGTGAAAATTAGAACATACAGAGGATGAGATCAGTAAACTGTTCATATTTTACCAATGAAAAATTCTACTATAGGGATCATTAATATAAAATAGTATCATATATATATATAAGGTTTTTTTTTAAAAAATCTAAGTATTACAAGCAGATCATCACACAGCTCTCTAGACCTCCCTTTGCTTTGTCATTTTGGTAGATATAAATATTAGGAAATATAACCATGACAACCAGGAACATAAACATCTTCAATGTAAGGAAAAAAAAGAGGAGGTGACAGAGACTGTGGCCAGTCTGAATGCCTTTGTTGTTATCTAAGGAGGACTGCAAATGCAGAGAGATTTGCCTTACTGTCACTTGACATTTTCATTTATGTCATTAATATTGAGATATGACTCTCTATATAGACATAGCTATCCCAGAATTTGCTATGTAAACTAGTCTGGCCTTGAACTCATGAGTCCTGAAATTAAAGGCATGCACTGTCATGCCATCCTTTAAAAAAAAAAAAAAAACCAAACAAACAAGCAAAACAAGCAAACAAACTAAAACCAGAATTCAGAAGTTTACATTTTTAGACAAAAACACACTGATGCCAAACTTTAGGAGGTAACACTTTGGCCAATGACAAGCCTGTGACTTCCAACTTGCACAGATCCTATAGGTAAGGAAGGCAGTCCTTATAGGAACAGGCCATAACATTTGGCAACTTGTCTGACATACACAGTCACTGCTAACTGCACCAGGTAAGAGTGCAAATTTGGTCTTTACCTAGCATTCCTTTCTGTTTCAGTTCTTAGTGTGAAAAGCATATCTGCAAGAGGATCCTGCTATAGAGGTAGAACAAGGTGTCAGATGCCTAAAATTGGAATCACAGATGGGTTTTAAGTCTCCATGTGGGTTCTGAGAATGTAACGCAGGCCTTCCGCAAGAGCGTCCAGTGTTCTTAACCACTGTGTCACCTCTCCAGTCTCCACACAATGGTTTGAACATACAGTTTTTCATGTATGCCTTCTAACCATCAGTTTGCCTTTCCATTCCTACCTTGCTATAGCTTCAAACCCTTTATTGTTGCACTGTTGGTTACTGATGGATTCTGGAGGAAAATTCTCTGTAGTTTATACACACTGCTAAGCCTACCAGTCTTTAACTGAGCGATCCCAAGCTATGGTCACACAGATTACCATGGTTCAACTCAGTAAATCGCAAAACAAAACGTATCGACATGAAAGTAACAAAGAGGTTTATGAGGAAGAAGATTTACAGTCAGAAGGGTAGTGAGACAGGAAAGGAGAGAGATAATAGTGTCTTTAACTGACAATCTGCAATCTAATAGCATATACAAAGCAGGGAATAAGCTAGGTTAACTTATAAGCAAAGGCTACATCTTATAAATCTACATATTTATATGTATGTATACATGTAGCAAAAATAATTGAAAGGCCAATGAAGGTAATATCCAAAAGTAGGAGGGGCTTGGAAATAGGGAAAGGGAGCAACAAAGAGAGTAGTTTATAGGAAGAGAGGACTCAGAGTGATTGAAGGATGTTATACATATATATAAAATATACTAAAACCTATTGTTTGTACAATTAATAAATGCAAATACAATGGGAAAGTGTGTGGACATAATTACACTTGTCTTTAGAGCTTAATTGCTGAGTGTAAGGCAAAGGATGTGACCTTCTCATGCCATTTCACCACAAAAGTAAAAGCTACTCGTGTAACTTCAGGCTAGATAAGACTCATTATCTGCTTTGAACACTTCACTGAAGGAATCTTCGCTATCTTGTAATTTCATAATGGGTATTTAAAAGAGAAGGAAATGCCTTCAAGGACAAACATTCTCACTTTTGCAAAAATTAATTATAATATCTCACACTGGGGAAGCTGAAACACTGTACTCATCAATTGAGAAATAATTTTAAGGAGCAAACTACTTGCAGAAGGTATTTTTTTCCTAGAGGGAAGGCAAACAAACAAACAACAACAACAAATATTTCTAGGTCTTCGAGGTCCTATGAGCACAATCTTTTCTGAGAAGAAACTTAAAAATTAATAACTAAAGAGAATGCTATAAAACAATTATTATCCGTGGATCAGAGAAGAAGCCAAGACACATGGTGGACACAGGGTGGGGCATAAGCATCATTTACAGATTCTATATCACACCCCAACACATTTTATGACATGGTTTTACACGTATTCACTGACCATAATGAATGCACCAAAGTCAAGTGAAAGGCATGTGAGCAGATCACAGAATGCCCCTATTTTACCAGGCAACTGCTTCATAAATATCAGTTTACTTGGTCATCTGTGCATGGCACAGGCAGGAAAACAGAGCATACTTACCGTAGAGTAAAGGGAGGATGTGCTAGAGACCAATGACAGTGAAGAGCCATGAACTAGAGAAAACAGCAACATGGTTAAAAATAGGGAAATCGATGTGTAAACCCAGACTTTTACTCAAAACATAAAGAACAGGTGGCTACAGATATGAAATAACCACAGAAGATGACCGGGTTATGAAAAGAAGTTGACTGCAAAGGTTGTAGAGATCCAACTGTCGTGAGAACCCATTTACATACTGGCAGTATTCACTCACCAACTTATAGACAGAAGTAGTGGGCACAAGGCCCACAGCGTGCTTTTACATATTGGAAGCTGCAAAAATGTCCCATGTAATGAACAAGAGTCTAGAAACTTCTAAAAGGGCTTTGTATATCATGTTTACTGAATATCATTTTCCTAACATGAAGATCCAAGTTCAGATTTTTTTCTCTGTATATTTTCAAGATAATAAGTACTTGATTCAATTTGCTACCTCATTATTGCGATGAAGTGATCATGCCTTTTGAAATGGGGAATCAATTCTTCATAAATTTTAATAACTTAAAGAGCAGTTTTATGTCTAGATAAAAGTTAAGATGAAAATTTCATCCTGACTCATTGACACATATCAAATACAATGTCACCACAATTGAAGGTCTGCCATTACTTCTGAACTTAAAATGTATTAAACCAAAAAGGTAGCTAAAATTATACTTATGTTTGCAGAAAAGTCCTTCTTTTTTTTCCTTATGGAATAATGCTGTTTTTGCCTTGAATTCGTCCCTTAGATAAACATTAGCTGAATACATGCAATACATGACATTCTTGCATGATCCTGGGATCATACATAATAAGATACAACCCTGTGTGCTCAGAAAGAAGTCAAGAGGCACAACACAAAAGATAAATATATAACAGTCATCCACATGCTAATGAGGTCAGTTGCATAGATCAAGGGCATAGAGGGAGATTCTAAGGTTTACAGAGGCCTGTGCAAGCTGTACCATAGTGCTGACCCAGATGGACAAGGATAAATTTTGAGATAAAGAGAGCAAAAATCTTTTCATTTTTACTTTTGGGGTGTGTGGGGTGTGTGTATGCATGTGTGTGTGGGGTGTGCGTGTGTATGTGTGTGAGTGTGTGTGTGTATGTATGTGTGGGTGTATGTGTGTGAGTGTGTATATGTGTGTGTGCGTGAGTGTATGTGTGTGCATGTGTGTGTGAATGTGTGTATGAATGTGTGTGAGCGTGTGTGAGTGTGTGTGTGAGTGTATGTGAGTATGTGTGTGCATGTGTGTGTGAGTGTGTGTGAATGTGTGTGCGTGTGTGTGAGTGTATGAGTGAGTATGAGTGTGTGCATGTGTGTCTGTGAGTATGTGTGTGTGTGTGTGTGTGTGGTCTGTATATATAAGATCAGTGTGTGCCCAAGAATATGTGTGTGAGTGTGTGAGTGTGCATGTGAGAGTGTGTGTGAGTGTGTGTGTGAGTGTATGTGTGAGTGTGTGTGTTTGTGTATATGAGTGTATGTGTGTGTACGTGTGTGTGACTGTATGTGTGTGAGAGCATGTATGTGAGTGTGTGTGTGTGTGGATGTGTGTGAGTGTGTATGTGTGTGTGAGTGTATGTGTGTATGCATGCATGTGTGTGATTGTGTGTGTGAGAGTGTGTGTGAGTGTGTGTGTGTGTGTGTGCGCACGTGTGTGTGTGTGTGTGTGTAGTCTGTATATATAAGATCAGTGTGAACCAAAGAACGTGTGCTGGTAACCAGGGTAGGACATTAGGTAGCTTCCTTTGTCACATCAAGCCAAAAGAAGGGTCCCCCATTGAAGTGAAGCTTGCCTTTTTGACTAGGCAGCTTTCCCAGGGAGCTATGGTAATTTTCCTCTCTCTATCACCCCACACTAAACTTACAGATATGTACAACAACAGCTGGCTTTCTACATGGGCATTGGGGGTTCAACTTAGGCCCTGGTGCTTGCAAAATAAGCATTGTTACCCACTAGACAAATTCCTTAACTTTAGGATAGTCTCTTTTAAAATGTTTATTAGTATATAAAGGTTTATGAAAAGCAGGATGAAAATAATCTCTAGGGCTCGGGACAATACTATTACTTATTCTTTCAGCCATTCATCTTCTGAAAAGGCCTATTCTTTTGATCTCTACATCGCTCTTTAGTGAAAAAAAGTGACAAGAATTAGCCTGAAATACCAGAAGGAAGATGGACAATGGCTCAGAGGAGTCCATTCTCAGTCGCTTCCCTCCATTTGTTCTTGATAGGTCTATTACTTAGAGCTTGCAGCATGGTATCCTTATCTGTCAGTGTGAGCACTGAGCAAGAATTCAATGTAGTCCAAGACTGCCTTCATTCTAGATCACAATTTAAGCAGGGCTTAATGGTTTAGCACTCAATGCATGGGCAGGAAAGAGTTCATTTTGCCCATTCAGGTTAGCTTTCAGCAATTTGTATTACTTAAATTTCATGCATTGAATGTCAAAATTTCCCAGTAACAAACAACATTCTACTGGTCAATGAGCACTCAGAAAAGTCATCCATATGTTTAGCAGAGTAGAGGGGGATGGGAATAGTTTCCAGAGGGAAAACTGGGAAAGGGGATAACATTTGAAATGTAAATAAATAAAATATCCAAGAAAAAGAAAAAGTAAAAATGTATAAGGGGCTTCTGTTTAAGCATATGACACAGTCACTGCTGAAGGACAGGGGTCAAACGGTTCAAATTAGTTACATTTTGTGCTCTATGCTGAAGTATTAGCTGGCCACCTCTCTGTCACAGGGAGCTCATTGGTTTGGATATTATGCCAAAAAGCAGTGGCAAAGGTGGGCAACTGGTGTAATGCTAGCTATTAAATTTACAGTAATAACCTGAAGAACATGCAGCCATTTTGATAGCTACTTTAACATAGTCATAAGATATGTTATGGAAGAAGATACCTTGGAAAAAGGAGGAAGAGCTGTTGTTCAAAGTGACTCTCATCTACATGAGACATCTATGAAGTGAGTGGAACAGAAACCATAGCTCACAATGCTAGGAAACTCTCTTGAGTTCAGGCTGTAAGCAACTGATGGCTAAAGGCTTACCTTCTGGTGCGTTTCAAGGTTTAGGGGTTTTGTGTTGTGCGTGGTTATTAGATGATGGCTTTTGTGTTTGACTTCACTCTAGTCACTTTGGATTGCTGTGCTCAGTTTGGTCGTAGCCTTAACTGTCAGGCGTTCTGATCTGCATGCCATATGCTTTCATCACGGGTAATTAAAAATGATTCATTAAATTAAAGGAAAATGTCTTCAATTAGTGTTGACTTTTAGATAATATATACACTTGGGAACACATGTGCGTTTTAACACGTATTCAGCTTTCTGGGATTTTTGAGTGGATTTGTTTGGTGTATTCATGTGCAACTGTCCAAAATAAGACATGTATTAGGCCAGGTAGCTATCTTATTACCATTAGATGAAAATATGACCTGTAAAATGTAGGTAGAATATAAATTCTAAACAGACACAGTAGCTAACAGATCTTCTAAGAATAGAGGTTAGCAATATACGATAGCTGTACAAAGTAATTCTTTTATGATTTATGTTTCTTTCTTTTCTTATCTTTTGTTTTGTTTTGTTTTGTTTTGTTGTTT
>NW_022196910.1:36885283-36961590 GCF_008632895.1 Mastomys coucha
TGTGTAGCCCTGGCTGTTCTGAACTCACTCTGTAGACCAGGCTGGCCTTAAACTCAGAAATCCTCCTGCCTCTGCCTACCAAGTGCTGGGATTAAAGGCATGTGCCACCACTGCCTAGCTGATTTATGTTTCTTTAAAGCTCTTTAATAAAGGTGTCAACTTAAACATTTGTTCCATTATGTGATGCATATGTCAAGCCTCTCTAAAGCCCTGTACCTACTGGTAGAACATTGGATTTATCCCAAACCATTCTATAGCCAAGCACCAACCTTAAAGAAACTGACATACTTCTCAATATATAAAGAAACAAAGTATCTTTAAATGGTAGCAAGCCTGAGATGAGAATTATACTCGCTGATTCATTCTTTTCCTCAAGGATCCCTATGCCGTGAATAATAAAATGGTCTTCTTTTCAGACTTACACGAAATAACTATTTTTGTCTTCCCCCGCCCCCATTCCCATTCTCATTACCTTCCTCCATGCTGTCTCTGAATGAGCCTGAGTGGCTGATGGCACGTGGCCTTTCCTCCAGAGAAGTGGCACTACCACAAAGCTGGGCATCATCATAGAGGTCGAAGGAGGAGTCCTGGGCGGGAATGCTGCTGGAGCGCATCATACTGGGCCCAGGCAGGTTAAACTGAGACAGGTTGGTGGGACTCACTAGAAAGTGAGGAGAAGAGAGAGGCTCAGGGACTTGGCCACAGAAGAAAATTGGCTAAAACAAAGCAAACACAAATCCCAATTCTTATAAAAACATGAATACTGAGAACTCTCAGTTTGAGGAGCTCAAGATTGTTGTGGATGGCTCTCTGCTGCTTGCTCTCCCAGGAGAGGCTGTCTGGAATGAGGAGTGAGTCACACACTCAGGTGGCTTCTTGTGAACCAATTCCCTAATGAATAAAGGAACCAATCACTGGGTGAGTAGGCAGGACTTTGGGGTTGGACTGAGGAAGAGAGGAAGCTGGAGAGAGTGAGGTTCGTTTTGGAACTGGACAGCAGAAGGGTAAGATGCTAGAGTTTCCTGGTATCATGGCAGGTTTGTAAGAATTCACCACTGAAGGAATCGGATTTTTGTTTTATTTTTGTTTTTGTTTTTCAAGACAGGGTTTCTCTGTGCAGCCCTGGCTATCCTGGAACTCACTCTATAGACTAGGCTGGCCTCGAACTCGGAAATCTGCCTGCCTCTACCTCCCAAGTGCAGGGGTTGAATGAGATTTTAATAAGGTTTACAAGATTAGGTTTTAGTTGTTGCACCCAGAGACTTGAGTTACCATTGTTTCTGAACTAAGTTTATGTTGCATTTTCCTTTACATAGCAGCTCATCTGAGTTCAAGAGAGAAAGGCAAAGCGTGGGTTTGCCAGATGTGCACCACAAAGGCTGTGGGGGATTTGAAGCACAGAGTTAGCTTGGTAACGACTCGCCAGTGGGAACCTAGCTAGCTGGGAGGAGAGATTGTGGAGTTCAGAGTCAACATCTCCACAAGATAAAAACAGGTTGGCCATTGCCAACCAGGGCATGGCCAGTCAGGCTGCTGGGGCAGAGGTTCAAGCGCAGGAACATGCTGGTTCTATCGTTTTTTTTAATATTTCCCACAACACAAGATTCTAGCCGAGAAACATCAGTACCAGAAAGTACGAGTTTTTCCCCACATACTTTCATGGCAACAATCTTGCCAATTTCTAAAGCAATAGAAATCATCACTAAGAAGTCACCTTGGATGTTTTCTGCTAGAAATATAATAACATGATATTTTCTGGTAAATTATGAAAAGAAAAAACATTGTCTCTCTCAAGACTACAGGTTTCTTTTCTAGAAAATAATCATCCCTTTAATGGGAAAAGCATAATAGAAAAGAAAGCAAAATCTAAAAAGAAAAATCCAATCTTCACAAAAAGAGCTCCTTAGGTGTTTCCAGGCAAAGAGTTGTAGTCGTTTTGAACTATATCGATGTGAGTTTATTAGAGCAGGTCATAAAGAAGAATAAAAAGTGTTTTTCTTAAGTAAAATATATATGTTGTCTAGTGTATTAGAAAAAGAATCGTAAAAAAGCCATTTGCTGCTGGGTCTAAGATGAAAATATCAGAATGAGGTTGTCAAGAAAAGCTTATTTCAAAGAAGTATCTTAAGTGCACAATTCTAAATAAGATTCTGTCACCTGCCTATTGCCTTGTGGCTTTTACAACATTCTATGGCTTAGCCCAAATGGTCATCATCAACTTTGTTAAAGATGTGGCTGATTAAGTCAACAATTGCTTCGATAGATGCTAGAGTTTGAAATTTGACATAGGAGTGAGGCAGAAACATCAAGAAACAGCTATCATAAATTTGTCCTATTGAAACTTAAGAATTCACTCTCTTATTTAGAGTGAATTTGTTTTTGCTCTATATGGCACAGACCAGGCTCTGTTAAGCTAAAAAAGAAACTGCTGAGCACTGTTAAACATTGGAGATCCATGTCAGTAATGCTGAATTGGTTGGGGTTTTAAAAATGTGCTATAATGTGCTAGACACATGACATATCTGTTTAATATATGACTTGTTCTCATGATAAGTTAAATTGGAAGCTAGACCTCAAATAAGCAAATGTGTGTATCTACAGCTTACAAGAAATTGGGCTTAATGTGTTACAGTCAACTGAAAGATAAGACACAACCATCTTCTAATAGTTGTGCATTGGAGTTAAATGAAGCCTAGACAAGGAATCAAACACACACATATGATTATATATGTGTATATATGTATATAAATGTAAAAATACATATGTATATATGAATTATAATTAAAAATGAATATGCTATCAATATGTAAATTATATAACTGGAAGGAAAGAAAATACTAAGGAAAGAAGGAAATGATAAGAGACAGAGACAAAGAGGCAGAGACAGAGAGATGGAAAGTCAGGACAAAGAGACTGAAAGAAAGACAAAGGGGAAAGGGGAGAAGGAGGGAGTGACAGAGGAAAAAGGTGATTGAGAGATTTTTTTTCAGGCAGATTTCACTAGCTCAAAGCATTGACCATCACTTCTAAATCATTGTGGCTGCTGATGGGAGCCTGTAGGTTATTTAAAGGGCATTTAAACCTTGAATGCTTATGTTCAAGGTACAGAGATGGGTGGAATACATTAACCTGTCAAGTATGTTCATCATGAATTTCCTCTAGTACTATCGATTTCAACCTGTGTATGTGCATATCACTTTAGACTTCATACCAGCATTTAAAAGGACATGTGTTGCCAGTCTGGTTACTCATATGAATACGAACATATCCATGAAAATGCTCTCTGTACACTTCCAAATAAAACATTTTACCCACTCAAAGTAAAATAGTGGCAAAAGTTAATGTAAATTTTATGGAAAAAATGTGGAATTCATAAAGAATATTGATTATTTT
This sequence comes from Mastomys coucha, assembly GCF_008632895.1. NCBI lineage: Eukaryota > Metazoa > Chordata > Mammalia > Rodentia > Muridae > Mastomys > Mastomys coucha. The sequence continues at coordinate 36,888,677 of NW_022196910.1, forward strand.
CCATTGGAAACATACCAACACTACTTAAGAATGTTCAATTACAGTATTGATGAAAGGTTTGCTGTCTTTATGATTGAACCAGAAGAGAAACATAACATAGTATCTTATTTTATGAGTGTCTACCACAGGAGAGAACTAACATGGAGAAAAGCCATATAGATAAAATTATTTTTAAATAGAATACAAAAAGTAGTAATGTAGTTAGACTGGTCCTTAAAAAATATCTAATTTGGTCAAATATCCAAATATTACTCTTAAGAGAAGGTTGAAAATAATGAAAAAAAAATGTGATCTTTAAGGTCCAGTCACAAGTGAGAGTCACTGAGGATCTCTGAACAGGAGAGAAATAAATGGACCAATTGCTTAATAAAAGGTGACTAGCCTGGCCTTGAGTTGAATACAAAGAGCAAAACGGTTGAATTTATTGAGATTATATCTGGTAAGTGGGAGAACAGGTACCAATGGGAAACTGACTGTGGTTAACATATTTAATTTATTTTTATGTGCACACTACTGACTGTTTTCCCCAGTTGCTGGGGCAAGTTTCTAAATAACTCTAAGACATTCCATATCTTCCCTTCCCTATATAGCTATAAATCAGTGGCATTACAATACTGTCTTAAATTAGAAAATCTTATGTGACCTAACTTTAAAGGGGTGTATGGAATCTGGACATAGAACTAAGATGTCATGGTTAAAAAATCATTGCTATTGTGAGGCAAAGAAGTATCCTTGCTCTTTTAATTGATAACAAAGCCCTGATGCTCTTAAGAATTCAATAGCTCATATGGGACCATGGTAAATCTCATTGTTTTATGACTCAAAAGTCCTAGCACTTATGGTGGAGAAAACTGGAATAGGAATGATTCATTCTTGTGTTCTTTTGGGGTTTAAAGTTGAAAAGTTCAATCTGGTGTATTGTGAATTATTGTGGTGACATTATTGAAACCATGTTTTTTTTTTTTTTTTCGTAAACCATGTTTTTTCACCTGATAGGAGATACAGTAATGAGACTAGAACATATGTGACTTGACAGAAGAATCAATATTAAAATATTAATTATTATTATTGTTATTTATTATTATTATTATGAATGCATATGTGTAGCTATGTGCACTGGGACCTCAGCTGCCAGAGGATATGGGAGGCACTGCATTTCCATGGAGTTACAGGAGACTGTGATCCACTATGTGGGTACAAGGAAACAAATTTTTATCCTTTTGAAGAGCAGCACCAACTCTTAACTGTCAAGCCACCTCTCCAGTCCAAGAAATTGATTTTTAAAATCATCTCTGGGTCTTTTAAATGATAACTGACATATTTAGACATGTTTCAGTGTTTTCTCAGTCTTCTCCATTACTGTGATATTTATGTAAATGACCTCACTTCCTACAAATGATGCTAATGGCTAAGACAGTCATTTAGCTTTCATTATAGTCCTCTAAAAATGTTCACAGAGTTCTGTCTTCAACAACATATTATGCCTGTTGAGCATTCTTATTTCAATCACGTTTCAAGGAATAATCTTGCAGTCACATAATGGCATATTATTTTCAGCCTAATTATTTCTATATTCTCTTTGTCTATGTAACAATCATTAATTTTGTTCAACAGCAACAAAAACTAACATGTTTTACTGAATATAAATAAGGACAATGAGACAGAATGCAAAGGATCCTGTTTTTGAGATCTGGTGTTCTGTGATTTATCCCTGCTTCTGATACTTATGTCGGTCTGCTTTATATAGCTCAGCTTTAGTCTCAAAACAATAATAATTATATTAATTGCAATTATTGAAATTAAACATTTGTTCCAAAAATAAGTGACATGCTCTTTGGAAATTATTCTGTGTACAGTAGGCATGATGCTGAGGCCTTTTTTTGTTTTTTCTAGGTTGTCATCAATATCCCCGTGAGAATAGGTTATGAAAGAAGTGGAAGAGAATTGACAATGTAGAATATTTTACCCAAGTTGGAAAAGTGGTATTTTCCTGTGGCTGAAGATGACATGGCAGAAGGGGAGACCAAGGGAGACTGGTTACCAGTATCCTGCAGCCCACCAGTGGAATGCGAACGTAGCCACTCTTTGCCTTCTTCTTGGTTGGCCTGCCGAGATGATGGGGTGTATCTGCAAAACAGCACAGCTGAGACACTTCAGCACGTCCACAAGGACAAGGCAATACCAGGACAAGGAAACAATCAAGAGGAGCTTACTGCTCAGACGGAGCCGCAATCACAAACAGATTGGATCTAATTACAATTGCTAGTTCCTCCAGATGATTTGGCACCATCTGCTTGATCCCACAGGGAAAATAAAATAGCGGCATTTGAGAAGAAAATGATGCTTCTGTGCGATATGGACTTGAAAGTCACAAGCAACGAGCAGACAGCTAGGTTAACAGAGAAGGACCCCCCAAGCACTGTGTTTGGAAGGACATGAGGTGAGAACATTCATTCAACATGGCGGACCTTGGTAGGGCAGAAGCCAGGGGAGGCACAGTGACATCACAGAACAGCATAGGAAATGGCACACACACTGATTGCTAGAGTTTTCTTTCAGTTCTTCAGTTAAAATGACACTTTTTGCACTCATCACACTGTTCCTGTTAGCTCTTTTCTCTGCATCTTTTTCTCAGGAAAAAAAAATATATATGTATGAGATAGGTTCATGGCCATGAACTCAATTTTCATTTTATTATGAATTGAATAACTATTTAGGACTTGCTAAATGGCATTAGATTAATTCAAATTTAAACAGATTTAGGTAATTAATAAAAGCAGAAGTGGAAAGCAGATACTGGGACTGAGTTTTTATAAAATAGTCTGTAAAATAGCTCCTTAACTACCACACCTGCCCTGTGATGATAATTATTTTTTATTGCATTTATAGAACACTTTAATCTTTCATGCTTATTTTCACAGATGTAGACCATATAGTTTCATTTTTAAATATGTAAAATGTTGTGTTTCTATATATGTATGGATGTCTATTATATGCATGTGTGTGTCTCTGTGTGTGTGTGTGTGTCTGTTATGTGCTTACATGAATGTGGATGTCAGAGGAACAAATTGGGCATCATACTCAATTACTTCTGCTTTACTCCTTTGAAATAGGGTCTCTATGATCTCACCAAACCCAGAGCTATGTGAGCAGACAGGCAAACAAGTGGTTTTCCTGTCTCCATTACTGCCCATGTTGGAGTTTCAGGCCATGTGGCCACACTCAGCTCTTTTATGTGGGTGCTGGGATTTGAACTCGTCTTCATGTTTGCTTAACAATCATTTTTTTTTCCAACTGAGTCACCTCCCCAGTTTCAGTTTTGAATTTTTTTATCAGCATCTACCTCCAAGGTGAAAAACCTGCAGAAGTTAATTTATCTTAATGAGAGGGATTGAATTCCTGCGTCCTAACACTAGCTGCTCCCCTCATGAGCAAAGTCACAGACAAGCTCTTAGTATTTCATAATCGTGACATCCCTACTGGGATTTGCTGGTGTCACTACCTCCATCCTCACTGGCATCTCTTCCTAAGGAAGCCAGAGAAAGTGTCAAGACTAAAAGTGATTATACCTCCCGTGTCAGGTGCTAAGTAGCAAACAGATGAGAAGAAAAAGAGACAGCACAGAAGTTTACATAACAACAGAAAAGGAAGCAGTTGTGCTGAGAGAAATATATACCTTAGTCCCTTTTTGGGTAGTGTATTTCTGTCAAGCTGCATGCTGTTAAAACAAAGAAAACCCCTAAGGACATAATGCAAACAAAATTTCCAAATCATATATCCAACAAAATGCATCCTCTGAACTATACAAAATAACCACCTGCGAATACACACATGAATACTGAACTGACTGGAAAGGCCAACTGGGTGACTGGATCTTTGTCATGGTGATAAATACAGAATTTCTTTCTATCCTAGTGACATTCAAAACAATTAGAAAACGCATTCAATCTTAAGTCACGTTACCATCACTTCCCTGTGGATGCTGTGGTAACCCCCTTTTCTGTGCAGATAACTAAATTTTTGCTGCAACTTCATATGCAGGGGAGTCAATGAGAAAACATGATACCTGCTGTTAAAGGGACAAGACCCACTAATAAGAGAGGATGAAAAAAATCACATAGTACTTGTATCTTTCTTTTCTAGTTATTTCTAATAAGAGTAAGGGTCTTTGTCTTCCATGGACAAATAAGAGATAATTTAATATATAACAAGTATTTTCTTTGAACAATGTTTATAGTATAATTCATTGAAATATTTTTAACAAAGTGAAGCTATTTCATCTTTCATAAGTCATTGATTGGGCATTAAAAGGATTATCTACTTTACCATCAGTGTTTTAACTAATTCCCAGTCGGTCAGACATAAGGCTAGAAAGATGTGTCTAGATAAGAGCAAAAGGACTCCCTGAAAATGGAGAAGAGAGGGAAGATCCATTCTAATTTGTAGCATGCAGACTAGCAAAGCACAAAATGAAAGTCGGTATACATAATGGTTGCTCGTTTGTTTAGAACATCACATGATCAGAATTAAACACACAATGTGTGCACAATGGGGATGACATAACATGAATGCAGACAGACTGACTTAAAATTGAATCACTCAAAATCAAAGCTAAAATGTTTTCTTCCACTGGCACTCCATCTGTTATATAAGGTATAATTATGATGCTAATGAGTCATTGGTTCTGGTCATATATTGTGATTATAAAATTTCCTAACTAGTAGGAATAAACATACTAAAGGAATCATACTATAAAATAAGAAATTTCTAAATACGAATTAATTGGGCTGTGTATTTATGTGATCTAAAGCCATTTTAAAGATGATTTCTTTAAAATATTTTAGAAAGTGAGAATGTTACTATTATTTTGCCATTGTTGTATAAAACAATTACTTGTTTATATGGTTGTATAAAAAACTACTTGTTTATATGTTACAGTGAAATAACAGAGCAAAACATTCCCTTAATTTGAGTAATATAGAATCATTTCCTAACCTCTAGACCAGTGAGTTTCAACCTGTGGGTTGTGACCCTCTCAGCAAATGTCTATCTCCAAAAATATTTAAATTATGATTCATAACAGTAGCAAAAGTATAGTTACCAAGTAACAACAAAGAAATTTTATGGTTGTGGGTCACCATACCATGAGAAACTATAATAAATGGTTGCAACATTACAAAGGTTGAGAACTGCTGCTATAGTCATCCATGACAATGTTCTGTTGCCCTTTCTGCAAAGGGCCAAGAACTGCCAACTCCAATATCAGCAATGGCTAGGGAGGTCAGGACAATGAGGACAGTGGGAATGTCAATCCATGCACTGTTTGTCTACAGCCAAGAGTTGTAATATATAACACAGTTGTCACAATTCACATTTAAGGACAAACCAGAAAATTTTAAGGTTGTCTATGACTTTAAATTACTTTAAAAATATCTTTTAGTCACGTAAAGTAGAATAAAACGAAGCAATGTGGGTTAGTTATAGTCAAATAACCACCAATGACTAACTCTTATATGCATGGAAATATGAAAGAAAACTATTTCATTTGTATTTGTTCATTTTCTTACTTTTTAAATTTTAGGGAAAAATAATATGTAAAAGTTAGAATTAGTATGAAAACCCACTGAATTCTTAGTTCTTGGATATGAAGATCAAGGTATAACAAGAGAAGTCAAGAACTTACATATACCTCAAAATCTATCATGTATGTCTCAAATTTATTTTTAAAAAAATCACACTTTAACACAGTATTATACTTTCAATTTAGTTATGAACTGAGCAGTTATGTCAGGATATGCACATAAGATTTTCTTAAATAGGTCACACGCTTCCTCATATGTACTCTTAAAGGTTAAATTCTTAATGGTTAAAATAGAGATAGACTTTGAAGTTTCCTTCCAGGAAAAAAAAGAATATACACCATGTTTTAAATAATGATAAAAAAATTTTTCAATATAACCATTTGCTGAAAGGAACTGGTTACCATCAGTCTTATATGTTATTAAGATATTCACATTCAATTTATATTATTTAATATCCATTAATACACTTAGAGCATATTTTAAAAGTCTTTATTTTATTATTTTAATATTGAGTTAAAAATTAATCTATTTCCATTATTCTATAACTATAATAGAATATTATACTGTTTGCTTTAAAACAGTAAATAAGTATATAGTTATTGCTGTATTTCTATAATAAACATTTTTATAGAGTAGAGCTAAATATGGAAGAATTTATTAAAACTGAATTCCACTATAGCTATAGAACTTGTTGATCTTAAAATGTAGTTCTGATTTGACAGTTTCTTGATTAAAACTACACACTTGACCATGTTTCTTAGTATTTACTGTTTGAATACAAAAGAAAGAGATTGAAATCTATGTGATCTACTTTATATTTTCATGTTTATAATTTTAAAATTATTTGTATTTTAGAGGTTGATTATGGCTAATGAATTATGATCTATTTGCTTGACTTAGATATTGACTCATTTTTTAAATACTTCATATATGTTTATAAAACCAGGATGCATTTATTATTCAAATAAGACTATTAACACATTTTAAATATAATTTAAATTGTCATCTTATTTGTCATAACTTTTATACATGGCATGTGATCATGCATATTTGCCTTATAACTACTGAAACTAGAATCTGAGATGCAATTGAAAGTCTAATTTTTTTGATGGATGAACCAGTTCCCATTCATTTTACATTGAGTGTTCTCACCAAACTAAAAGGGAAGTGGATGTATTTAGTATGTAAAGCCCAGTTGCCCCAGCTCAGATTTTTTGTGAATGAGGAAATATATATTCTGTAGTTCTAAGATCATCACAGTAAATATTGAGCATTAATGGGGCAAATACTTTTATGTGGAGGAAGTGCCATTTGCTAACTCTCGGTGTGCACAGAAGTGATGGAACATTAAGAGTCTGTATTTCACTCCTAATTTTGAATTTCACAAAAGCAAGAGAATCCAGAAGAAAATACTTGGAAATAATCAGTTAATGGACAATTTGGGCATTGTAGAACATGTCTTAATAAGAGATTTAACTTATATTTTAAATTTTCAAATAATTCTGAGACCATAAATGTAGAATCTATTTGAACTTGGTCGTTAACAAAGCTTTAATCATCCCAAGGAGCTTTGTTGTCTTGAATCTCAAGCCAACCATTAAAAATGTCTTGAGAAGATATCACTCACTGCATGAATAATATTTTATATATTTATATCTTGATATTTATATATTATCCACATATTATGCAAATTGCCTACTCACTAAAAATGTAGGCATTAAGAAACTTATCCAATCACCCTATCTTAAATGACTATTCCTTTGCAAATTTGATAAAAAGAGTGGAGAATAAAACTGGCCTCATCAGTATTATCTATAAATTTAAGTTCAATTTTATGTCAATGCATAGTTTTATTCACAGTGGGGATCAAGGGAATTTAGTAGGATGGGGTGCTGGGCACAGTGCAGGAAGACGGGGATAAGGACTCATGGATGCCTCCAGGAAAGCTCACCTTTCTGAGAGAGTAGATCTCACACTACCCGTTCTCATGAGCAGGCTCTGCACCTCGTGAGTGCCTGTGGTCAGTCCAGACAGGGAGCCATGATGGCTGAGGGGCAGGTCAATGGACTCAGAGCTCGTATGGAGACTAGTCATGGACTGGTAACTTGGAGTGTCCTTGCTGCCGGCAGAGGAACTGCTCAGATTGGCAGCCCACACAAGCCCACCGGATGTGAAAGAGTGAACCGACGCTGGGCTGGAAGCCAAGGAGTGACTTAAGCTTATAACATCTGTAGTTAGGTCTGAGGGTTTATTGAAGAGAGGGCTGCTGCTGCCACTCAGCCCACCAGCACTGCCCATGCTTCCCGTACCGGACGACGGTGACTCCAGACTGCCTTGTCGGGCTAAAGAGGTACTAGGGCTGGGCACTACCGAGGAGGATTTCACCCCCTCGGTATTAGGTGCGGAGGCAGATTTGCCGCCTGCCTTGGCACCGAACAACCTAAAAGAAAAACAAATAACAACTTGAGTTGTTCCAAGAGACTCATATCCACGTTTCCTAGGGTTTCAGTCCACAGAGCCAAGTGTGCTTCGGAGTAGTGAGCTACCAAGCACGTCCAGCCTCTATGTTCCTGAAGGTGATATGACTGGCCTTTGATTAATCCACTACTTAAAAAAAAAAAAAATTCTCTTACAATCTCTTAAATAAGCACTGGACTGCAACCAATGTGGGCAGCAGTGGGCAAAAGTCAAACATGATTGTGTTTGACTTTTACGCTTCTAGTGATCAAAGGACTTTCAAATATTTTGGCCGTTTTGGCATTCCCTTTCTACAGAACCATTATAATGAAACAACTTCTACGCATTCGGTATATGACGCTTAAATGGATTTTCCTCTTTTTAAAAATAGATTGTCTAAAGGGGACATTTAAGGAAAGGTTCAAATAAGTAAGGTAATGTCTAAGAGGCCTGAGTGGCTAGGCTGGAAATATTGGATATTGCTGGGCAACTTATGGATTGGTTTGTATCTTCCCATGGAAAGACCACAGGGATTCCTGTCAGTTGCCAGAGCTATTCAAATATATACTTAAATACCATTTGTTCTAAGTTAGGTACTGGAGTTTAGTTCAGAAAACATTTTAGTTTTGTAAATGAAGCAGATGAAATAATCAAATTTATGCAAATATGGAAATAAAATGATATGAAGAAATGGCAGAATGGTTACTAATTCAGCTGCAATGAAATCCATATTTCCTGCAGTGGAAGAATTCTATGGCGAATATGAGAAATTGTTTCATAGGTAATGGGCCACAAGAGGGCGCTCCTGGTTTTCACCCAAGCAATGAAAATATTTACTCTTGCTGTAAGCTATAATTTATTCTTTCCAAGAACTGTCACTTCAAATCATTCTTCACAGTTAATAATTCTAATGACAAACTTGACTGCTATTTTTCACATAGTTATGTTTCTAAGGTTACTTAAATTTAATTTCTTCAAGACTCTTTCTATGAGATCAAAGTTATCAGAATAAAAACAAACCTGAAATATTTAACAAGTAATAGGTGATAAATTATACTCTATCATTTTGAAGATGAGAAAACAGAGTCAGGGTTATTTAACAATTTGTCTTAACTCATTCACTAATTTTGACCCCTGCTACTCTTAAGGTATTTAAAATCAGGTATATTTCTAAGCAGAACTTCATATAATTAATAAAGTGATAATCCTGATACATACATCAGATATTCTTCTGGTTCCTATCGAAGGACATTGATGAAGACTTATAAAAGTCACCTCACTCCTGAGTTCCTGCCCTATGTCAAACATCTAAATGTTTTTAAATTCTGTGATCAGATCATAGTTTGACAACTTTTGTTGTTGTTGTTGTTGTTGTTACTATGTTAAGGTCCAATACTGTATAAATTGGTCCACTATAAACTGTTAGAATATATCATCAATATTCATAACTGCCAACTCATTAAGAGTCAGGAAGATAATATACACTAGAAGTAAATGTGTTTATAAAGATCTATACAGTTTGCTTTTTTTAATTATGAAAAGGAGAGTTGAAAATTGCTGAATTACTTTACAAGCTATCACTTTATTTCTATGAATAGTCAGCCATGTGATTTTACGCCCATTACACATGGTGTTTGTATTTTAGTGTCACACTGACTGCACATCTGAAGGGCTAACCACTCTCTGAATGAGCATCACCTTTTCCACTAACAACAGGTTACTCCATAGAATTCACTATATTTTAGACAAGTCTAGGATACATAATCTTAGAATATTTAGGATACATTAAAATAACTTTATGAAGAATAAATGCATGTTATATACTACCTTTTACGTTTTCCCAGCATCTCTTTACGTAACCTTACCTTCGAAACGTAGGCGAGGCAATATCTGGATATTTGGACCCTGGCTGTCTGAGCCCTTGAGTACCACAGGCACTGGCAGAGGTGGGGCTGGATTTGGGGGAACCTGACAAGGAAACACTCTCTGAATCCGACACTGCTACTTTCTCCTTTTCTTTGTCTGTTTGATTGACAGTGACTGGACTGGAGCGCCCTGAGCCGATCTTAGTGGGTTCTCTCAGTTTGGAGGTGGTGGCCCCAGCTGACTTGCTGCTGACATTGGAATCAATGCTGCTGGTGCTTGATCTGTGGCCACCTCTCCCAGGGATTCCGCTGGTGCTGGACTTAGAAGGGCGGGGCAAACTGCGGTACTGGAGGGTGGTCTTCGAGCTCACGTGCAGGACAACATCATCTTGATTCTGGGACCCATCCAAGCTGGTTTTCCTTCCTGCATTGGACTTCCCACCAATGGCAGTGGATTTGGGGATTTTTCCCAGTGTAGCTGAGCCGCTTGTTATAGTAGCACCGCTGCTGGTAATCATAGTAGAGGCCCCTACACCACTTGGCTTCTTATATCCAAAAGAACTGCTGGCGGTCGATCTTCCAATGCCTGAGGGTGGCTTTTTCCCTTCATCCCCGCTGCTTTTCCCTGCATCTGAAGGAGACCTTTGCAAGGATGATCCCTTAAGAGGAGTTTTCCCTTTCTCGGAAGCTTTGGCATCATCTGTCTTCCCTGATTAAAGAGAAACACTCAGATATGTTCATTTGAATATTTTGACTTCAGAACACTTCCAAAACCAAATGTAAATCATGAATGCTCTTTAGTTCTTTCTATCATTTCAGTTCTAAAATATTTCTTATTTCAGATCCAAACAGGCATGCACTCTAATAAAATGAGAGGATTAAGGGCAAAGCTAGAAAAAACATGGCTGTCAGAGGCACTATGATGATCTTGGAGTAACAGAGTGAAAACGTGACTTCCTTATTTGTTAATGTCTTATATCTTATGACAATGTTGCTCAGAGGGCAACATGTCACTTTTTCCTCTCTAACTATGTACCAGACAAAAAGTTATTCTCAGTACCTTTAATATGATTTTATTCCAAGTTCTCCATTGATACCATACTTCAATTTTCAAATTGATGACACTAATTATAAAATATGGGAGAGTCCTAAAAGGCAGATGGTGCAATTGAGCAAACTTCTTTCGCTCTTTTCCTTCATAAAGCTGAATTCACAAACAGAATCTGCAATGCTGAACATTGTAACTCTCAGGTTAGGTGGCTGCTTTCAGCTCTCATGGTTGTAGGTAGTGGAATTCACACAATCGATACTAAACATACTATTCATTAACAAGTCAGGAGTCAGGCAGTGGTGGCTCACACCTTTAACCCCAGCACTTGGGAGGCAGAGGCAGGTGGATTTCTGAGTTCAAGGTCAGACTGGTCTACAGAGTAAGTTCCAGGACAGCCAGGGCAACACAGAGAAAACCAGTCTTGAAAAACCAAACCAAACCAAAACAAAACAAAACAAAAAACAAGTCAGGAAAATAAGTTATTTGTAGAGAAGTTTTGGGGCTGCCTTCTAGAAATTTGGCCAGAATTTGACCTTGGGCTAGGACACAGGAAGTAGGCTCAAGATAATACAGTAGAGGAATGCATTCTTTGTATCTTGTTAAGACCATGACTACATTAATCAAATGAGACCTTTGGGTCTATGCTTTGTTCCTTAGCTACTTTGCTTATGGCCTATAACTGACCTTATTTTTTGCATGTACTTAAAATGTTATAAAAGCAGACTGGAAAAAAAAAAAAAGTAAAGCCACTTCAGCTTCAGCACTGGCTGGAGTCGTGTTATAATCTCGTCTCATTGTCTTTTTCTTTTTAATACCTCGCTGCTCCCCGCCTTGAGACCTGGTTGACTGCCTGAGCTGGCTTGGTCACTTATTATTTTTCCAGAACCAATACTTTACCTGTACATGACCTAAGGTGACCAGAGTGAAATACGGCGCATACCAACCCAGTGCTACAAGTATGATTCCCATAGGAACCTTGTTTTTAAAGGGAGATCTAATACACATGAACACAGATGTCAAACCTGACCACAGGTTAAAACTCTTCAGCAGAGAAGATTTCAAGTGACAAGCCTACCAGGGGTCTTGAGTGCACTTGTGCTGGTTTTCTGCCTAGCTGGCGTTCCTCCCTGGGCAGACATGCCTCTCCTCCAGGAGCCTGTCTGAGACATGGACAGGCCAGCTTTCTGCCCAGTCTTTTCTGAGTCTTCAGCAAGTCCAGAAGTAACACCCTTCCACTTGGCACCTCCATCACCATGGCTGTCAAAATCTTCCTCCGTTTTCTTCAGCTCCTCCGGACAATCCCAGGTCTCATCTGTTGTTGAACGTTTCTCTGCATCTGTTTTCAGCTGGAAAGAAAAACCTTCCCGTGAAAAAAAACCTATAAAGCGTGAACCCAGAGCTGAAATGCACTTTTAGATAACTCGTAGGAAAAACCATGAAGCAGTGATTTATACTTCAGAAGAATGCCAGAGATGATTCTATTTTTAACTACGGTCTCACTTACGTTTCATCAATTTGAGCTACAGAATTTCCCTTCTTAGATATTAGAGAATGTCAGGATTAATAATGTTCAGAAAAGCCTAATTAAACTACACATGGAAAGGGATTCTTCTATAACCAACTTGACAGGAAAAGCCAAGATAAGCTAGGATATATTCAATGTTCTTTCTTGATTTACCAGTCACAAGTGAGCCTGGTAATTTGTTGTTGTTGTTTTTTTTGTTGTTGTTGTTTGTTTTTAGATCACTATAAAATTAACCAAGAAGAATCCAATGTTAGACTATTTTTAAACTTGATTTTTAAAGAAATCAGTATTAGAAGGAGGGAATATGTCAATGTGGTTCTTTCTGGGTTTGATATCAGCAAATCCACCTAAGCTGTTTATGAACTTCAAAAGAGGCTGGGATGAGCATTGCTATAGTTCTGAAAGGTTTAAATCCAGGAAAACGAAATAAACATACTTCAGATTCTAGTGCTGGTGAGTCTTTATTGTATCTGCTTATTTGACTTATGAAATACTTCAGATTAAGGAGTTGAACCACAACCTAATAAAATGCTAAAAAAAAAAAAAAAAGAAAAAAGGAAAAAATTGTAGAAAGAATAAGTAGGAAGAGAGAGAGGAAGGCTCTCACCTGAGTGTTCTTCCTGGAGGGAACAGTGATGTTTGAGTAAGAGCTGATGGAGGATGTGGTATTGAGGTCGTCTGTGCTAATGTTGTCAAGTGTATCACTGAGACCACTGCTCACGGAACTGCTGTCATCCCAGCTAAAGAAAAGACATAAAGCAGCAATGAGCCAGTCCCTGGATAAAGCAATGTAAACCGCCCACATTTCCACACAGTGTTGTACATTATAAAGGCAGAAAACATCCTCTATTGTGAGAAATTTCTCACTGTCCCTTTTGGAAACATATTTATAAGAACTGAACATCTGAGAGGTTCTTCTAGCACCTGACTAAGACAGATGCAGATACTCAAAGATTGAGCCCGGGGACCCCAATGGAAGAGTTAGGGGAAGGACTGAAGGAGCTAAAGAGGACTGAATCCCATAGGAAGAACATAGGAAGAACTAACCAGACCACCCAGAGCTCCCAGGGACTAAACCACCAACCAAAGAGTATACATAGAGGGATCTATGGCTCCATACATGCAAAGAGTATACATAAAGGGATCCATGGCTCCATATGTGAAAAGAGTACACATAGAGGGATCCATATGTGCAAAGGATGGTCTTGTCAGGCATCAGTGGGAGGGGAGGCCCTTGGTCCTGTGGTTGCTTGATGCCTCAGTGTAGGGTGAATGCCAGAGTGATGACACAGAAGTGGGTGGAGGAATACCGTCACAGAGGCAAAGTGGAGTAGGGGAGAGGGGACATGGGATGGGATGGGGGGTTTGTGGAGGGGAAACTGGGAGAGGGGATAGCATTTGAAATTTAAACAAATAAAATGATGATGATTAATAATAATAATAATAAAAGGACTAAATATCTATTAAATAACAGCCATACTGGTATTTCAGAAAAACCAGAAGACATGAGTTTCAGGCAAATATTTGCAGCATGAATAAAAACACTGAGAGAAGAGTAAGATACCAGCCTAATCTCTTGGCCCTAACTCACAAAGACAACCTGGAATCATAACATATCCCAGAATTCTTTGTTCAAAAATTGTTTGCTTTAGCCAGGCATATGAAAAACATTACTTGCTTTTCCCATCTTAATATTACAACCATTCAACCATGTTTAAATATCAAAATTTACCCAGTCACATTATCCCTCACAATTCTAAAGAACAAAAGACAGCCCCCATCTGGCCTTCCTGTTTTTAGCCTTTGCTACACAACTTCAAATGCTGCTTCTGAATGAGTGATCGAAAGGTCATATTTGGGACCTGGGGAGATGTCTCCTCCATTAAAAGAACACACTGCTTTGGAGGACCCAGGCTCAGATCCCAGTACCCACAGACATCTTAAAGCTGTCTGTAAATCCACTTTCAGAGGATCTGATACCTTTTTCTGGCCTCTGTGGATTACAGTTGTACATGTGGTATACATGTATGCATAAAGGCAAAACTATTTTTGAACATTCACACACACACACAATCTTTTTAAATAATCACATCAGGTCACTACAGTGCCCTGCTACAACCATCAAAAGCTTTTCCTGCCTTATGGTCTAGCTTTCAAAACAAAGTGTGTTTCATGGGGTGCGGAAGAAAATCTACTAGAGGGATAAGATGAAGATCTGAATCCCTTAACATACTTGTTTGATTATCTAAACAACTATAAAATAGGCTACAGTAATAACCAAGTGCATGCTAGCTTGGACTTCATTATTCAGTCAATGTGTTTGATGTGATGGCCCATAAAAACTTCAAGATATCTAGATAACTTGAAAGAGAATAGGGATTTCGGTATGTACGAGGGAGACCATTGTCTGCTCATTTGCTGACTGAATTCCAGCCTGTTGATATAGTACTACTCACCTGTGCTTTGATATATAAATTCATGCACCATAGGTATACCTACTCTATAGAAACCAAACGTAAGTCTCATGAAATGAACACTTGGCTTTAAACTCATTCTACAAATGATCCAAAATATTGAAGGTACTATTCAAATAGTCATCATAAAAGCACAAATAAAACATAAGGGGCACAAAATAAATATACTATAGAAGCCCCATCCTATGTTGCAAATAATAATGACTTAGGTACATATGACACAAAAGTAATCATTAAGAAGAAAATTGAACTTACCAACATAATATATTACTACCAGAGATCTTTATAAATCAGAATATTATCAATAACAATTGTATCTTAATGTGGACAAAGTGTATTTTATACCATGAGAGAAATATCTGAGTTTTATGAGTGCCTAAATTTTTAATACCTTAACTATATATTATTTTGTAACTTTGCTTATTATTAGCTACAGCATCAGCAAATGCCTCTCATGTCTATGCTTCCTTGCAGAACACTGCCATACAGTGTAGGTCCTGTCTATCAAAAGGGAGAAAAAAAAAACCCATTTTTAGTAAGCAAGTCAGTAGAAGTGAGTCCTCTCTCAGCTGGTATATCACTCAGTTTTTCTCTGGAAACATTGGTAGTTTTTCAAGTCCAAAGTACCTGCATTACCTCCCAGAGGTAGCATAATTTAGATGCATGGTTTCCTAAAAGCCAGAAGAGGGCCTATATATCCCACCATCTCCCAATTCAAAGAGCCTTCTAACATTCTTTAGATCCATAAATTAGCAGAAGTAGATCATGTAATTTTCAATTAAGAACTTAGTCAATACAATTATGTTTTAAAATAGTTTATGGTTTACTTATTATCTCTTTTAATATTTATACTATGTATGTTGAATATATGAATATAAGTTAATAAAATTATATCTTGAAAACTGCTATATCAACTTAAAGCTCATCCTCAAGTTCCTTAACAAGTATATATCATATCAAGAAAATAAGTAGATAAGCTAAAGACTGTCTGAAAGTGTTAAATTGTATTTAATAAGGGGTTGGCATGCAGAAGACATTCATATTTACTTATTTATTTTTACACACACATGCATGAGTGTGCATAGGTATGTGAGTGTGTGTATGTCTGTGTGTGTTTGAGTGTGTATGTGTGTGTGTGTGTATATTTGTATGTGCACATATATGCCATGGTTCATGTTACCATATTGTTTATTAGGGCTTTATGTGGGCCCATTAGGAAAAGCAATTTTTCTAGCTTAGATAGAAATCTAACATGCCAAGCTACACAAAACATGAAAGATTGATCTAACTGTGTGTCTATCACCTAGCCAAGACATCACTCTGAAGGTGAGAACACCATTAGCAATGTGAAATCATCAAAAACTATGCTAAATAGATAAAACAATTACCTATTTAATGATATACTGTACTCTTCCTTCCCAGAATTCCCTCTCCCTAGTCCAGTTCCTATAATCCAAGACTGTGTTGGGCCCATGTACCTTATAAATACTAATTCAAAGAGTCTAACAGTTTATGTATTTGATGTCTTGTTTCCCCAGGTGCTCCCAAAGCTGAAAGCCTGCTTTCGGGAGCTCTTTAGGCTTCTATATTCTTTTATAAAGTTCCAGTTCCTGCCATGTATCTCCCTGCTACCACAAGGCTGACCCGCATGCTTTTACAATCAATGGCATGGCTTATTTTCACTCTCTTTCCCATTCTCCACCAAGGAGCTTCCAAGATTTAGAGGTTGAGGACTGGAGGAAGTTTCCTTGAAACTCTATTAATCTTTTTCTTGGGCTTTTGTTTGAGACTATTCATAATTTTCTTATTAAATGAGACTAAGAACTCCAAGAGGGTATCTGAATCCTGTGGTATCAAGTGGTGACCGTGGAGAGAAGACCCAAAATTTCCAGGAACAATCAAAGAACAAGTAGTGGGAGTGAGTTCCACTCTGTAAGTTCCTTCTGTGGGATGGGATGCACATCTTAAGGCTTCAGGGCAAGGACCTTTGCCTGCTAAGACATCTCAAACGCAAATCCTGGCCTCAAATATCTTGTTAAAAACAAGATGGCTGCTGTGATCACAACAATCAGATGCTTCTTTAAATGGCAATACAACACAATAGCCTTAGGTTAGACTTACAGAAGTGATAATCCAATAATATCATAACATTCCAATCCCTCCTTGAAGACTGAAAGGAAGTCCTCATTGAGACAATATAAGGGATATGAAAACTAAATTTCAAGTCAGGCTTGATACAATGAGACTAAAATGGACACAAGAGTCCTGCTGGGACTATTGAATGTATTCAATTTTATTGGCATACCTCCCTTGAAAACTGCCCCCTTTTTCTGCTTCCTTTCCCATCCTTTCCTGAAATGTGCTCATGACCAGCATTGCATTGTCTGTCATCTTCACCTGACTCCTCTGAGGTCGATATTATTTCTTTATTCTTGAGAACATTGAATTGCTCACTATCTTGCCCTCCATTATGTTAACTTACCTTAGAGTACTCTTTTGGGCAATAGTCAACCCTTCCACAATTGTGGAATCAAGGCTAGGATTTGTAACCTCAATCCTTAGCTAACTCACAGTTCTTTCCTGATAACAAGATCTAGGTTGTTAGCCTTATTTGCAGTCTTTCTTATTATGGTTCAAGAGTGTCCTGTCATAACCTACTCTATGAAGTTTACATTACTTTTTTTTCCCCGAAAATTCTTCCCTTAGTTCATTAGCATTTGTGGTGGTTTGAAGATGCTTAGCCCATGGGGTGCTACTACTAGGAGGTGTGGCCTTGTTAGAGTAGGTGTAGCTTTTTTGGGGAAAGTGTATAACTTTGAGGGTGGACTTTGGGACCCTCCTCCTAGCTGCTTGGAAGTCAGGATCCTTCTGCCTGCCTTTGGATCAAACTGCAGAACTCTCAGGTCCTTCTCCAGCACCATGTCTGCCTGCATGCCTCTATGCTTCCTGCCATGATGATTGTGGACTAATCCTCTGAACCTGTAAGCCAGCCCCAAATTAAATATTGTTCCTTGTAAGAGTTGCCTTGGTCATGGTGTCTCTTTATAACAATGGAAACCCTAACTAAGACAGTATTGTTTTGTCGATCCTAGATCAAATATGAGGCCTCATTCTCAGTGAAGTTGTCACCATGGCTGGCCACTCTTTTTCTATATACATTTTCCTTTTTCACTCAATGCTTATTTCAAAAGTATTGCTAAGTATGGGTTCTCACTCATGATATATAAACTACATGTCCTCAAACAACTCACTGTTTACTAGGATCAGTAGCTGTGATAAATGGACCCCATAGAAACTAGTAAGAACAGTGACAGAGGTTAGTAGTAAAAACGGATGTTATGATAGTCAAGATTAGTCCTCTGTAGGGTTGGTATCTTCAGGATGTGATCATGGCAACAGTGAGCAAGTGAGATACTATGTTAATCAGGCTGCTGCTATGTGTTTTCTGTCTTCTTTCTCATACTATCAATAGTGAACTGTGCTTTATCTTTATGGATCCAATTGACAATGTAGTGTCTGTTGTTGACTATGCCTCTAAATTTTATTGTTAAAATGAAGCTTTGCTTTTGAAAACTCTGCTTTCTACTAGGTGACTTTAAACTGGGTTAATAATAAATAAAAAATATTGTTATTTTATATGTATAAATGTTTTGATTTCACTATATGTGTATACCACATATGCGTGTGCACGAGTGTGTGTGTGTGTGTGTGTGTGTGTGTGTGTGTGTGTGTGTTACTATAAATGCCAGAAACGTGTATCTGATTTTCGGGACTGAAATTGCATAAGGCTGTGAACTGCTATGTGGGTGTCGGGAACTGAGCCTGGACCCTCTAACAGAGCATCAAGTACCCTTAACCTCTGAGATACCTCTTCAGCTCCATGAAATGAAAGTTTTGAGCAAATTTTGTCCAACACAGTTCTTTGTAAAGCAAACTTAAAATAATCCCTTTGAAAGATAGTGGAGTTATTTTTTCTAATCTTAAGTTTCCACGACATTTGACTTTCTTCATTGATTTTGTAGATAACAGAATTCTCCATAGCAACGATGCAATTAATTCTGTTGATTGTCACACATTTAATTAAGTTAAAAAAACTTAATAGAAAATAGTTTTTAATGAAAGAATTATCAGCATAATTAGCTCTGAGTAGTAGGTCTCAAATCTCATCAAATATTTTTCCATCCTTTCATTTTTAATTGCATTAAGTTCTATTTTAAGTGTCCTTAACTACATTGTACAAAAAAGGCAGCTCTTTTGAAAATCACACATCTATAGTTCCTCTGAATTCTACCTTCACAATCCATGAAAATTTCATAAGTTATGGGATTACTACTCACATGGTTTTTATTTACACATTGTATGATTTCTGTCTTGAAGTACTATAAATAAAATTATTGAGAACATTCATAGACAAGTCTTCGCATGGACATAGTCTTTGGGTCACTGAGTCACAAAGCAGTCCTGTGTCAAATGGAAGAAAAACTACAAACTCTTTCCCATTGACTGTATATAATTTTGCATTCCTTATCTGTTCCTGTCTGTCTGTCTGTCTGTCCATCTGTCTGTCTGTGTCTATGTCTGTCTGTTTCTATCTCTGTCTGTCTATCTTTCTTTCTTTCTGTATGTGTGTGTGTATGTGTGTGTGTGTGTGTGTGTGTGTGTGTGTGTGTGTGTGTGTGTGTGTGTATACTGGTGTGGTGGATGCATTCACCTTTTGAGGTTCATGTATGGGCCAGAAGTTAAAGTTAGGATACCTTATTTCTACATCATTTCTACATCTTATTTTTAATTTTATTTCCATTTGAGACAGGATCTCACTATGTAGCTCTGGCTGGATTGCAAATCACCATGTAGCCCAGGCTGCTTGATCTCACAGATATCTCCCTGATAGACTTACAGGCATTACCACCATGCCCATTCAGGATATTATTAATAGTATTTATCACTATTCCTATGGCTCACATTACATATAGACTGGCTGGCCAATGATACTCTGAGAGCTAGCTATTTTCTTCCTCCAGTGCTTGGGTTTCAGAAGCCAAACACCTTTCCTGCCTTTTATGAATTTAGTTTCCTTGGCATGTTTAGGATAATAAACAAGTTACTATATGCATGTTGGTTGATTTCAAGGTTCCTTATTGGTTCGATTCCTATGGGCATTTTAGTGGATAAAAGCTACGCCACGCTGTAACTTTACAGTAAGCCTTAAAAACAGATCATGTAAGTCTACCAGACTCAAGCATCTTTTACAAAACTGCTATAGCTATTTTTGTCCTTAGTATTTGCATGTGATTTCAGCAGTAGCTTCTAAGCATCTGCAGAGAAGCTTCCGGTTACTTGGTCTGCATTTTATTAAATATAAAAATGTATTGGGAAATACATCCTTTCTCAATCCACAAACAAGGAATAGTGTTCAATATGCTTTTGCTTTCTTTAATTTCTTTATGCAGTGATTAATTCTTTGAATCACAGAACTTTGAAAAAAATAAACTGTGGTATATTGTGGCAGCTGTTGAAAAGTTTAAGTGTTCATGTTTGATTTCATTGTTGTTGTTATTTATATATCAAATATAATCAAATTTTAAACCTTGGCTTTTTATGACATAATCCTTTCAAGTTCACTGATTGGTTTTATGGAGCTCCAGGTCTAATTTTTTAAGAATAATTTACTTTATTATTTCTGCAGGTATCTCCACTTATGTGTACTGTGAAGACACGAAGTTTAGCATTTCCTTTCCATATGGCCACTCCAATATACTGAGCACACCAATATGAGAACAAATTGAAAGCTTTTCATTTATAACAATGATAACAGAAACATCCAATCATGACAACAATGTTGCCATCGTCCTTAAGACCAGGAAGAACATTAAAGAATGAACATGTACTAAATTATAGTGGAAATGGAAGAATAAATATTTAAAAGGCTGGTGAATTTTTTAGCAAGTATCAAGAAACTCTTTGGCATGAAAAATATGAAATTAGGATTTTATATCAAATTATAAATTAATTTCCAAATCATGCAAGAATGATAAGTAGACAACACGGAAAATATGAAGTTTCATTCTTTAGAAGAGGTTTTCAATCACAAACCAATGAAGTTCATAAAGATAACAACTAGACTTTATGAAACAATTTTTCTTATTGAAAATGTGACCTGAAAGTAAATTGAAAAAAAATATATACAGTTATTGAGTAACACTTAAAATTATTACTCCCTGAAGGACAAATGAGTAAATAATAATGATAAATATTTACAAAAAAACAAAGAATCTTAATAAATAATATACAAAGAAAAATCCAAACACCTCAACACAATATGAAGAATTTTAACTTTATCAATATTTAAATATTTGTGCTAGCTAACAACCAGCTAGTGTGTATAAAGTCCTCACTAGTGACTAGCTATTCTTCTTTGTGCTTTCTAGTAACTACTTCTTACAGCAACCCAGCAGCAATGGATATAAGATCATTCCTGTATTATATAGACAAGGAGACTAAGGCACAATTACACTAAGTAACTCACCCAATGTCTGACATACTAAGCAGTGTGGTTTGATCCAGATCTGTCTAGATAGAGAGTTCAGCTAGTTAACCCAACCAAAATAAAAATATGCTAACAGTGATTTTTTTTTTAATATTTCGAGATGATTGAAGTCTACATATTTATTTAGTCTACTATTGTTGGTAGCTAGCAATCTGTCTTAAATTAAGTACTGGACTTGTAAACCAAGGTTTATTTAGAAAACATTCATCTCAGCATCCTTATTCTTCACAGTTTAAAAGAATAAAGCATTGACACACTCAGTGACAAAGATCAGCTGAAAATCTACTGTGTGTGTGTGTGTGTATGTGTGTGTACATGTGTGAAAGTACATTTAAAAGGCCATGTGCTGCATGATCCCATTACTCTGATAATTTAGTGATGCCAGTGGTTAGTAATAAAGGGACTTCTCTGTTGGTGGGCTTCATACACATGTTGAAACTCAGAAATGTATGACAGTAATACAAAAATTATACAGCCTATAAAATAAAAATGTAACCAGTTACCCTTCAGGCAGACTCCTCCTCATCTACTGATTAGAATATCAAATGAATGAGAAGGCGATTTTGTGGGGGGTACTTTCTACTTTTTAGCTTAGCAACTTGCAAAGCTAACTGTGGCCCACAATCACCCCTGGGCATGTATTTGAAGGCAAATCTGCTTGAAATAAATGTGCTGTGTTTATTTTAGAATGGAGACTTCTGAAATATTAAGTGAGTAATCTGTATAATCATTTCAAAGATTTGAAACAAGGTCTAGAAGGAAAAGTTAGCCCAGTGATTCCTGTTATTGGTAGGTCACTGTTCAGTATCCCCCTGGGTTGAGCATAGCACACCTCACATAGCAGGTCTTTGCTATGCCAACTGCCCAACCTTAGCATGCACAGTAAAGAGATATTGTTTTAATACAGAATGGATGTTTTAACCTCAGGCATTCAAAAGTAACCTTAATTTCAATTTTGTACCTTATTTAATTTCTATTAATGATATAAAAGAATATATCTTATTTCTTTGGATACACTCCTCTTTTAACACATTTTTGCCACACAAAATATTGCCTACTAAGGGGGCCTTATTTTTAATTTCTACCAA
Source organism: Mastomys coucha (assembly GCF_008632895.1). Lineage (NCBI taxonomy): Eukaryota > Metazoa > Chordata > Mammalia > Rodentia > Muridae > Mastomys > Mastomys coucha. The sequence goes on from NW_022196910.1 coordinate 36,911,266, forward strand.
AAGGTTCACTGAGTATTGAGTTTTAAAACTTTTGCTTGTACATTGAATGTAAAACAAGAAGTATATTTGTAAAATACTTTAGTTCAAATTTGAATGGCTTGATTATATATTGTAAAATTATTTAGAAACTGTACCATGTATCTTATATTTCTCAATATTGGAGTGTTCTTGAGACAATGATATAGGCAAATATTTGAAGTGAATGAGTAGGTTCAGTGAAAATATGATATTCATAATCTGGGTGCTTGCATGTGCATACATTTATTCTGCAGGAATGCGGCCTTCTTACTGAGGTCTGACTTAGTCTTATAAAAAATTATCACACCCCTTACCACACATCTATGATGTATCACCTTCTTGCCCTTGACTCTTATATTACCAACTACCATCATTCTACATATTATTCATTCAATTAATTTACATTTATTTTCTTTACAGAAAAACATTATAGCAGTTTCTGATAGCCAGAGAGGCTTGTTTATTTTATCCATGGTTGCTTTTCATGCTATCAGGGGAAAATATCCTGACTGTAAGAGGCACTAATCAAAGCCAGCTTTTATAAATACATCTTTAACAGTCACTTTCCAGCTTAATTCTTATTGCTGACAGTAATCATTAATCATGAGTAGAATAGTGTGTGCTGCATTTGATTTTTGAATACCACACCTCCTGTGTATTCCAGTTCTTAAGACACTAGTTTGATGTACTACACAGGTCTTGAGCCACGCCCCAATTTCTTACTAGGCTATATTTTTATTCTGAATTCTAAATTAAAGCCTGTGTATAGTTGGCTCCATTTTTAAGCAATTCAGATATTTTTTTTTAAAAAAGTTAATAACATTGAAAATTACATGTGAGCTACATACAAATTCTACAATGAGTTTGTCATTAGAAAGCAAGAGAGACATGGATTTAAAATACCCATTCAAGTTCTTGAGGTCTGTGCACCATCTCCAACTCTATTGGACAATACACCAGACATTAGATGTGTCTAGAAACAGCCCAGTGCTTTCATAAAAACAGAGATGGACATTTAGTGTCCTTTCTATTGCTGTGATGAAATACCCTGACAAAAATGCAAATTAGAGAGCTAACATTCTATTTTTGCTCAAAATTTCAAGTTATATTGCACCATAGATTTGAGGGAAAGTACTTACTCCACATTACTTCAAACATTACTTGTTCCACATCTACACTGATGAGCAGAGAGATAAATGGATGCATGAATTTATCTGTTTGTCTTGATTATGTTAGTTAATGTGAGAAGACACTGTGGGTAGCAGCAATCCTTGGATTTAAGTCTTTAAGTCTTAGACTGTATTATTGGATAAAGTCACCTGAGTACTTAACAGCCACAGACAAGTCAAGCCTTTGTCAACTATTCCCTTTTTGGTTAACTCCAGGTTATGTCACGGTGACAAATAAAACTAACCACCACAGGTATTTAATACAAAATCAGAGATATTTAACTGTAAGATACATATACATGCATATCTATATGTGTGTGTGATATAGCTGAATATATATGATATATATATATGTGTGTGTGTGATATATATATATACAGAATATATTTCATACATATTATACATATCCTAATACATACATGTATTGAAAGAGAATTTAAATCTGAATACAAGAAGATACAGGTTTTCAAAATCTAAAGTTTCATATGAATGTTAGAAAGTCCAATGTCAGCATTCCCAAGAAAAAAAGTCAATGACTATAAATATTTTATTTTAAAATTTTAAATAATTCAATATTTAATCTTTAATATTTTAAAGATTTTTACTGAATATTTCTTAAATATGAAACTAACTTCTCTGTAAGAAGGAAAACAAATAAACATTAATGATCATGGGATAATTTCTTAAAGTTTTTGGATTTTCATCCTGTAAGAAAGAAAAAACTGAATAATATTTGCACTGCAGAATTGATTCACTCAAAATGCAAACATATTTTAGGATATATTTTCCTATATTATTATTTAAATAATGAGATGCATGTCACTTTGAAAACATGTTCTAGATACAATGAACTTTGTAATAATAAAATGTTGAGAATTGTCTAGGTTGTAAGGTTTAGGATCAAACGACTAATTCTGTGACTTTTGTCCTTCCAAGTACATGAACATGCAACTTCATAGTCCTGTATTACACCATTTTACCAGTAAACAAAATGCCTGCTTTGGATATAAGAATTACTGAAATATAAATTTGTTATTATTTCAGGGTCATTGTTAGAAAGCAGTGTAGAATTATTTCAAGACAGATAATAAAGCATTTCCCCTGAAAATATTTTATTATAAAGAGGAGACCAAGTCATCAGGGAAGATTTCAGAGCAAAAATTCATATACCAATGTTTAAAAGTAACACAGACTAAATAAATAATCTTTCAATTCACAAACTTATATGACTTCACTACAGTTTAAATAAAGTTCCTTACACCTTTCAATCTCATTTTTTCACTGCCTATTATATTTTTCAATATATTTTAGGATACAGTTGAAAATTTTCCTTATAAGTCCTCCCACTCTTTCTCAAAATTCACCAATTCTTCCATATCTGTATTTGCTTCTATTTTTCCTCCAATCTTCTGTGACATCCTGCAGACAGCTGTTCTAGTCACAGAATTACAGCCAAAGAGCAAAAGTTGGCCCTTAGCCTCAGCCACAGAGCCCAACACAACTTCAGCCTGGTATAGTTCCTTAACATTTATAGACTGAATCAGAAAATGCATCCAGTGTCAGAATGTCACAAATCACAGCCATGGCATGGAAACTGCAGGCTCCGATCTGCAAATGTGCGCATAATTCTTAATCGCTGCCAAAACGAAGGGGAAAGAAAGCACAGAAGCAAGTGAGGTGGGAGACAAGAAAGTCTGATTGCTTGGGGGTATCACATTGAAGAAGAGCAAGTTAACAGCTGAGAGGTAAAGTGTGGCCTTCTGTAACACAGGAAGAAGATAACCCTGCAAGAGGGAAATCCCAGAAGTACCCAAAACTCAAGAGACATATCGGACTAGTGTGGTTGGCATGGGAAAAGTCCAATTGAATAGTGAGTTTGTGAGGGCTGAGTTGCTACTGGAGGATTGCATGCATCGAGAGAAGAAATTAGAGCTTGCTAAATAGATTTCAAAGAATTATAAGCAGTGAAATGAAGTGTGTGTGTGTGTGTGTGTGTGTGTGTGTGTGTGTGTGTGTGTGTGTGTGTGGTATATGTATGTTCATGTATGGGTATACACACATGCATACATGTATACATGTGAAGGCCAGGAATCTTTCTTGATCTCTCCCCACTTTCTCTTCTGAGACAGAGTCTCTCACTGAACATGGAGCCCGTTGCCTTAGCTAGACTAGCCAGCAAGCCCCCACCTTCTCCTGTCTCTGCCTCCCCAGCAACAGGATTACAGGTACATGTCGCCACAGCTGACCTTTTACAGGGGGCTACAGAAAAGACTCAGGTCCTCAGACCTGCAAGATAAGCACTTTAATGACCGAAGCACCTCCCCTATCTGAACAGACACAGTTTAAAATTATGCGACCTTGGGGGTTGGGAGGGGATGAGACCTTCTAGAAAGCACCAGAGACCTGGGAGGTGAGAGACTCTTAGTTCTCAAAGGGAGAGACCTTCGATAAAATGCCTAACACTGAGAAGAGGGAACTTACAGAGTTCACCTCCAGTAGAAAGGCAGGGCACCAAGTGGAGGGATGGGGTTGCCATCCCATAGTCAAAAACTCTGACCCAGCATCGCTGCTCCTGTCTAAAAGAACTTCAGGGACAAAAATAGGAAAGAGATTGAGGGAAAGGAGGTTCAGTGACCCGCCCATCTTGGGATCTATCTCAAGGGGACGCTCCAAGGCCTGACACTATTACTGATGCTATGGTGTGCTTACAGACTGGCACCTAGCATGGCTGCCCTCCAAGAGGCCCAGTAAACAGCAGACTGAGACAGAAGCAGATACTTATACCCAACCAGTGGGCTGAAGTTGGGAACCCCTGTAGTTGAGTTAGGGAAGGGCTAGAAGAAGCTGAGGAGGAGGGTGACCCCATAAGAAGACCAGTAGTCCCAACTAACCCAGACCTTTTAGATATCTCAGACACTGAGGTACCAACCCGACAGCATACAGTAGCTGGTCCCAGGTCGCAGACACTGTGGGAAGGGGGACCAGGTAATGACTGGACTGTAAAATAAAAAAAGTAATAAAAATATGCAAATATGATGGATATATTAGAAACGAGGCAGAGAAATGAAGCTTTCTGTTACTAAGGAAGAGCTTGAGATGGCAATTCTTAAGTTTTAAACCAAAGATGCATGTAAGATAAAAGGAAGAAGTTACAAGAAACATTTCAAAGAAAGCATGGTCGAGTTTGCTGCTACATGGAATGTGGGCAAGAGAGAAGACAAATCTTCTATTGGAAAGAATGGAAGACTTCTGGCACAGTAAGAAAATAATTCATCAAGACAGCTCAGAAAGGCAATCCTGGACAGATAGTCTTTGAACTGGCAACATTTGTTTTCCCATGTCAAAAGAAACAGATCTAAGTTTGTTATTTAATATCTAGGACCATAATTCTTAATAAACTGGCAATTCATATAAACAGGTTGTTTTTCATTTTTATAATTTTAGTGTGTATATAAAATTTAATTTCACATAAGAAATATTAGGACACTATTATTAATATGCTGTGAATTTGGAATTCATAAGCTACACACAGGCCTTTTCATTTCCTTTTCTTATCTCTGGAAAAGAAATAATAAAGATTTAGGGTTGTTTTCTTGAAACATCAGATAAGACCAAATAAACAACAAAATGAAAAGCCCTCACTCTTTATCAAAGAAAGCCCTAGGTAATCTCTGTCTAATGTAATAAATAGTGCTAGTTTAAATTGAATTTATGCAGTTTGGCAGATTTTTATATTTTAATGATATTTGCGGCACAGCAGAAAAATAAGTATTTTTTATTGTGTGAGCTGAAGTTACAAGAACAATAAAATAATGTTATTAAAAATTCATTCACCACATTACTAGAATAATGAACCCAAAGGTTTTGAGAACTTATTTCAAAGCTCATTTTTACAATATTGCCATATGGATGAAAAATTATGTATCTTACATTTCTGATAGGTATAGAAATTATGGCAAATATATATACACTAAAATTAGAAAACTAAAGATTTTAACCTGTTTATATAAATTCAAGAATTCAAAAAGGCCACTAGTATATATTTTTTAACATACACAGATATAGAAGCCAATAAATACTTGTAAAGCCTAATTTGTACTGTCTACTTGACTGAATTTAGAATTGCTCACAGGAACATTTCACAGTACATATCACAGTGCAACTGTGAAGGAGTTTTGAGAAAAATTAAACCAGAGAGGGAAGACTCATCAATCCCATAGGCTAGGGTCATGGGTTTGCCCCAAAAGAGAAAAGAACAATGGGTTTAGCATCACTGTTCATTCTGCTTCCCCACAGTGACCTCTGTTCTTGCTGCCATGCCCTCTCCATCATAATGAATGCCAAAATCATGTCTGGCTTCCTCGAGTTGCTTTTGCTAAGTATTTTGTCAGAACAAAGAAAAGACTAATATAATACAGTTGAGAACTGGACAGGTCAGAAATATAAAATCAGGACAGAATTAAACATCTGTAATATTCCCAGAAGTAGTCATCCTTAATATTTTAAATTTTTTTGAGTCATTCTAGATATATTACACATATCCACAGAAAAACGTCCTTCCTACATTCATGGTCATTATACTACCTGTATATGCATTATGCTTTTATGTTATATAATATTATGAATATTTTAATTTGTTTTTAATGCTGTCTAAATCATCATATATATTTACAATGACTACACAATATAGTATATTTAGTTATCTGTAGAAAAGGTTTATACATTTCTTCAATCATAAATAAAATCCCAAGGAATATGGTGGCCTTATGTGCCATTAGTCTTAATCCTGGCTATTATTGGGTAGAAAGGTGTCCTTAAATAGTTCAAAACATTTGAGATTGAAAAGAATTGAGAATTAAAATTTCAGTTATAATTATCAAAACTCTAGCTTGAATTTTCTATAACTTGATCAGCTATCTTCCTTCAGCAACTTTTTACAGTTTTTTAAAAGAGATTAGATAATATATTTATATTATTTTATTATAACTTTTCTTTATCCTTGAAGATTTCATAAATAGAGTCAGTGAAATATGATCATATCCTTCATTTTCTTCCTGTAACTTTTCACATTTTTCTTCTAGCATGATTCCCTTCCCAACTTTCTTCTTTTTTTCTTTTTCTTTTTTGGTAAACCACTAAGTCTGATTAGTTTTAGTGAGGTTTTTACATGTTTAAATATTTCAAATATTTCCCTAGTATATTACTTTTGTCATTTTAGTCATTTTAGTTAATTTTATAAGATATCAATATACTTATATTTTGTCAAAAGGAACTTTGCACAAATATTTTGATTTCTGATTTTCTTTTATTGTCTCTTTTTAAAACATTTATTTTTATTTTAATGAGTATTTTCCCTGCATGTATATGTATGTGTATGTGTGTGTATGTATAATGTATATGTATATGATACATATGTATATGATATTTATGTATGTATTTATACAACACATGCATATAATAACTGTGAATGCCAGAGAGGGTGTTGAATCCCCTGAAACTGCTATTAGAAACTGTTGACAGCCTGTGTGTGTGTGTTGTGGGAATTTACCTTCTGTAGGAGCAGGAACTCTTGACCATAGAACCATTTATCTATGCCCTAATTTTCCATTTTAACACTTAAAGTGGTTCTCAGTCATCCTAATGATATAAACCTTTAATACCATTCTTCATGTTGTGGTGATCCTCAAGCATAAAATTATTTTTATTGCTACTTCATAATTATAGTTTTACTACTGTTATGAATCACAATACAAGCACTTGTGTTTTCCAATGGTCTTAGGCTATGGCAGTGAAAGGGTTGTTAGACCTCTAAAAGGGTCAAGACCCATAAATTGAGAATCATTGACTTACAGGAAAACTTTAACTTCTAGCTAGAGAATTCCTTGGAGATAATTTAATGAAACCTGCTTTTCCTCTTTATTATTATGGTTTACGTATGCATGTTCAGCCTGTAATAATATATGGACATTTTACTGATCACCACAAGTATTTCACTAATGTTCCTCTTTTAATTTAAAGTAATACTATGTTGTTATAAATATTACAGAAATGAAATGATCTGTGCAATGCAGATTACAATTTTAGAATAAATTTGTATTTAACTGAGAATGTCAGAATATTAAGAATTTTTAAATTTAAATTTCATATTATTTTAACTATTATTAACATATGTATTCATTAGATCAATGGATCATCATATGACATGCACAGAAAATGTATAAATAAGATGTTATAGAGACCTAACATTGACCTTAACTTTGATAACATATAATTCTCACTTTTGGGAATTCACAGACTGTTTTTTGGACAGCTGAACACTTCGTTACTGGCACTCTATTTAATCACAATCATAGCTATTAGGCCTTAGCTAAATTGTCTCCCTTCTGAAAATCCTCCTTTCTCATTTGAAATATTCTTGGCATTAGCTATGTGTTTCAGAATAATAGAAGGGCCCAAATGACTATAATTTCAAGGTTGAGTGAAAAAGAAAACATTACAGAGAAAGAGAAGCTTAGCTAATGCTCAGCAAGTTGGCTACAAAGCTATGAGCAGGATTTGAAGTACAATTCCATTTATTTCTATCTTGCTTAGAAGAGCATGTATCCATCCAATAGCATAATAACATTTTTAATTTATATAGACATATACCACTAATAATGAAACAGTATGTTCCAATATAAAATATGCTGTGATTTATAAAAAACAGAGCTTTTCGTTAAGAATGTTTAGAACACTGCCTAGTCAAGAATATTCCTTTGTGGGGTGTCTCTGACTCTTTTGCCTATTCCTGGAACCCTTTTCCATTCAATGGATTGCCTTGTCCAGCCTTGATATGAAGGTTGATACCTAATCTTATTGTATCTTGATATGTAGTATTCAGTTGTTATCGCTGGGAGGCTTGCTCTTTTGTGAAGGGAAATGGAGGAGGAGTGGATCTTAGAGAGAGGGCTATAGTGGGGTTGGGGTGGGAGAAGTACAGGGAGCAGAAACTGCACTTGTGTTTTATAAGAGAATAATTAAAAATAAAAATATTCCTTTGAAAATGTAAAAGATAGGAAGGAAGAAAGGAAGGAAGGAAGGAAGGAAGGAAGGAAGGAAGGAAGGAAAGGGCCACTTGAGTGACCCTTGACTTCAGAGGTGAGGGACAGTTCAGCATTAGAGAGGCATATGCCAAGAAAATTCCCCCTCCCCTCCTAAAGGACACCAGACGGCCTTAATGACCAATGAAAGCTCCCAGCACCCTTTCAAAACTTCCCTCTGTATATTTTAACACAAAGAGCCAACTGCTCTCTCCTATTGTACAATAATTTTAGGATCAAGGGGAAAACAAGAGAATAACACTTAAAATATCTTAATAGATTTAAGACTGGATTACACTGGTGACATGAACCTGGCTTGGCTGTCATCTTAGCTCTCTTACATCTAAGCTAGGTTCTCATTGTTGTTCCATGACCCATACTCAGGTATCATACATAGCCAGCCACTTGCTCCAGACTACTGCCTATCTTTTAGCCCCAAGGTCACTACTGAGTTCTCTGTAGTAACCCTCATGCTTCCTTTTGGAAGAGCATTTCTGTGTGAGGATTGTTCTTGCTCACCTGGGCCCACCTTGTCCCTTCATCAGGTACATCTGATTCAGAGCACACACAAAGAGACAGGGTCAAGGCCAAACAGAAGCAATCAAGCCAGGGGTCACAGAGTCCCTGCACTCTCAGTGGCTGTAGGATTTAAGGAACTGTGAATCTTCAGAACTTTAACATGTGAAATGAGATAAACAACAAATGCCTTTGACAAATGGAGTAGCTCTTCTTCTCAAACCCAGGCATTCACAGCATAAGAGCAGAAAGTAGTTTTGTGGGATTTGATGGTAGGAAACAGAAGAACTTGCTACGGGCCAAGGTAAAAAAAGGGATGAAAAATAAAATGTTTTCACCTATGAGCTCACAGGAACTCATATCATTGGTGAAGGCAGGATATCTGATGAGATGACTTGCTAGACTAACCTAAAGAGTCAGCCCCTTCTTTGTGAATTAGTATCATTACATTTACTTCCAGCATGTGCAACGCTGAAGAGTCTTCTCAGGTAGATAAAAGTCAAATGATTTGATTCAGGAAATTAAATTTATCCATAGTTGTGATCCCAACCTATGTCATCTCTTATACTTTGACCCACAATGATGGTATTATTTAATGAGGTAAGTATCTAGTTAGTCCTCCAGTCAGGGGATTCTGCATATGTGCAAGGAATTAATTGCAGGTTGAAAATTCCTTGGCAAAGCACAACTATAGCAAACATGGTCATTAGAGCATACCAGTTATCTACACAGCACTTACATGTTTCCACTTGCTGTGATATAACTATGACATAAAGATGCATACAGATTATGTTCAGTTATATCCTTTTTCTAATCAGTGGGTCCTGGAACAATTCCTTATAGATAAAGAAGAATGATTAGTACTGTTTGGATTTCAGCTCTGTAGCCTCTCACCTATCCATGCACACCTGGCGTGTCAACCCTCTATCACCAGTGTACACTGAGTACTACTGTGGAACCACTTCCCTCAGACAAAGACTCATTTTCCTTTAGCAAACTTAATGTCAACTGTTATCTAAGCTATCTGTGATCTTTCCATCTGCATTGCCAGTAATCTCGGCATTTCTCATTAAACTAGAGCTGAGGGTATCCTAATTAGTCCCTAAGCCTCTGACCTGGGTTTCTAGTGCATCTTTCAAAGAGCCAGAATAAATTCTGAAACTCAGCATGGCCATGACTTCAAAGTCAGTTCTTGGGTGACTTAGCCTACTTCTCCTCAACTCCCTACACAGTGCTACACTGGACTACTTTGAGATTTTCAGTTGTCCTTTCAGTATTATAAATCTATATTTTACTGACTCTGTTTCTCTATGTATATGTCTTCTCTTGACTCTGACAGATCCTCTGCTAAATAATTTCTCTCTAAGAAGCCTTCAAGAACACAATTCTCTTAAATGACATTGCTCTGTAGTTTGTGAGTATACAACTCTTGTATTTATAACTCCTGCTGGAGTGAAACACTTCTCACTGCATTGATTTTGCTTAAGTCATCTGCTATTCAATTATAATCTGCTTATAAGTCTTTATGGGTAGGTTTCTGATTTCATATATATTTTGTAAGATTTTTAAATTTAAATTCAAGTAAATTGACTAATATATTTATATAAGATTAGAATATTTTTACTCTTATAGAGCTATAACATTCCAAGCCTCAGAATCAACCCCATTGTCTTTATTAGATAATTGAAAGATGTTGGTAATTTGTTAGTGTTTTCTCTGTCACATGTCAACCCAGAAAAGGACTATAGATAGAAAATTCAAGGAACACACAGAATGAAATTTTTGTATTTATAAGTTAGTCTCTCCAATAATTTAACCTTTCCTTCTCAGTGGCTATTGTGTAATGACATTCAATTCCCCTTGGATATTGTAGTTTTTCAATACAGTTCTATATAAAAGTATCTACTGAGAACCTATAATATGATAGATGAACAAACCTTGTGGTGCTAGATATTGTATCTAGGTCCTCATGCATAGTAGGGAATGGTTCTACCACTGAGATAGAGTAGCAGCCCTGTAAATAAATATCTTTAAAAAGTTATTTTATTGTTAAATTTGTGTGAGTATTTTGGCTACATCTATTTATCTGCATCATCAGAGTGTTTGATGCCCATAGATGACAGAAGAGGGCATCAGGTTCCTGGAACTGGAGTATTTGATGGTTTTGAGCCTTCCAATAAATATGTTTTAAAACTCTAAATCCTCTATTCTTATATGTAAGAGATATTTTGATCCCAGAAAACTGCTGTTTATAAATACAAGTCTTAAAAATGTTTTTAAGTTTACTCCTGTTTTAAGGATAATATCTAAAGTGTCAACTTGGGATATAATTAGAAGATTAGATTTCAATGCTTTTTTTTTCATGTAGGATTTCAAATAAAAATCCCTGACAACAAATTATTTTGAAAAGTCTTGAGACTATCAAATATTTTATAGCTACAATATTCATATGTTCTTTATGCCAAAAGCAATATAAGAAACACATATTTCAAATATCTGAGGTATACCTTTACATATAAGTTATAAAAAAATCATCTGTTAGTTGTTAACTGGATATAATGGTGTAATATATTAATGAGAAGATAAAATAACTTCCTAACCTGAGAATTATATATTGTAATACAGTAATATTAGCAATTATATTATCATGAACATTCTAAATAATTTAACCTTTTGAGATCATAATTATTTGACATTAAATATATAACTATAAATATTTTTATTATTGAGAAAGAAAATCTAAAGAGTGTGATAATATTGAAGAAAACTAAGTGTAACCTTAATTTTAAGGTTATAAATCAGAAGTGAATAATGGTGTCTAACATTATTTCTTACATGTCAACTATTAAAAACATTATTACCTTTGTAACATAACTGATGTCTCATGGAATACATATGTTTTGTTAACATGTTATCATAGCCCAATGCATTAGATCTTTGTAAAGACTGTATATAAATTATACAAATACCCTGTGAAGATATGCTAACTAATGAAGATGACTACACTTCCTTCAATTCATGCTCAACTATGTATTTTCAAATGACAGCAAGAAAGAGAGACAGGGCACGAGAGGATCTGAGTGAGTCTGAACAAAGTAGAGGTGAGGTCATCCTTGCATTTTCTTCTGCCTTTGTATTTTCACATCTATACTTCAAAGTGTGTGTGTGTGTGTGTGTGTGTGTGTGTGTGTGTGTGTGTGTGTAGCAGGAGGGTTGTTTTTGAGGATTTTATATTTCAGGTGTCACTGGCCCTTTGTAGTATATGATAATATTGATTCGATCACATTTGATTCCAAGGCACTTTCAAGATTTCAGGCATCACTGGCCTTTTGTAGCATATGATTCAATCACATGAGACTCTAGCACACTTTCAATTTCCTAATGAAAATTAAGATCTTTCCTCTGTTCTTTTAATGCATAATTGGGTAGTTGGACTCTATTTTTCTGTTTCACAGGTCCCGTATTAATTGCAAAAAGTGAATTAAAGTAGTCTTTTGTCTTTACTCATTAACACAGAATCTATAGAAAGACATGGTAAAATAACTGCAAGTGAAGTTCGTTATTTTAGTCCATTGAAACCCAAACACTAGAAAAGTATAAATATATAATGTAAAGGCTATATTCAAAGTTACTTGTTCCCATAACAAGCAGTCACATGTAGAATCATAGATATGGAAAATGTTGTTTAACAATTCATGTTCATTTTATCATTGGATCATTCTCATTGCATTTATTCATTTACATTCCAGGGATTTTTCTGGGTCTACACTGGGCACTTAAAAACTGACTGAAAGAAGGAAATGTCCTCATTTTAGGACATTTTAGGATCTGATTAGATGAAAACTGTCACAGAAAGTAAACATTAACAAGTTTCTCCAGAGAATTTAACCAGTCAACTCAGTTATAACTTAAGAGCCAAGAATAAACCTTACTATGTGCTTTGTAACAAGGAATGCACACAGACACACACAGACAGACAGACAGGCACACACACACACAGAGAGAAAGACAGAGTTAACAGATGGAGAGAAAGGAAGAGGGAGATAGATGAATGGAAGGAAGGAAAGAGAGATTAAGAAAGAGAAAGAATGAGAGAGAGTTGTCACAGAACATGTGTAGTAATATTACGGGTTCACCATAGAATAAATTCATCAGTGAAATCTAACTGTGTCATTTAAAATACAAAATCATCAATACTCACCATGGCTGTTCATTTTAGCATGGCAGGAGCCAATACCACCTCTTCAAGTAATCTATTATAATTTTATTATGAATCTAATTTTAAGAACATAAAAGGAATTATTTATTATTGTGACATTCAGCTGAGTTCTTACATTTATTAGTGAAATCAGGATCTACAGTACCTCAACCACATATATTAAATAGACTCTCTAGATGTTGGTTATCTAAATAGACAGTAGCATCTCACAAAGAAGTTTTTAAAATACAAACTGCACGTACTACAAAGAAATAATATTTAATATACATGTTGAATAAAATTCTAAAATTTGGATCAGTGTAGATATATTCACACATGGTATAAAAATAGATCTGACACTTTGACAAATACCACATTTCTTTTACTTTATTTTTAAGGTTGGATGTGAAAGAACCAATCCTATGAAAAGACTGTTAAGGAATGCTCACAGCTTCTTGACTTTTATCTCTGTTGTCAGTGCATTTTAGAAGTATAAAAGAGACTATCATAGTAGGCTTTAAAATTTACTTTAAAAAGAGGTCAGAAGGCCAGTTGTATGATTTCAGCACAGCCATTCTTATAGGAAAAGAATTTTGAAAATAAGTGTTGGTAATGTTAAGCTTAACCTACTAAAAAATGCATAGAAGTTATGGTGTTATAGAGTTAAGAATATGTCAACAAAGTTTCACTCCCTTTTCTGTTACCCTTTTGTGTCAAAGAAGAAATATGTGACATAAATAATCTGAGGATTTAATTTGGCTCATGGCTTTAAAAGGTATCAATACATCAATGGCTTAGGGGACATGGCAGAAAATAGTAGTTCACAAAAGAGTGGCCAGCCGGCAGAAAGGGCAGAAATGTAAGAAGGGACCAGAGCAAGACAGAGCCCACAAGGGCACACTTGGGTCATCTATTTCCTCTACAGAGGATTCACCTTTCATACTTCTCTTCATTTCTGGTATCATATTATGAATCCATCTGGGAATTAATCCATTATTTGAATCAGATTCACAAAGATCCTATCACTTCCCCAAACCTATCAGTCCAGCATTCATACTTCGAAAACATCTCATACTCAAAACAGAAGAGGTATCATGAAAATGGGAAAATATTCCCAGAAGCTCATCAGGGTTCATATTAATATGGTAATTTGAAAAGATTTAAGGTAAAATGTCTATTGAGAACTTGTAAGAACCAACTTCAAATAACGTGGCCAAGGATAGTGTAGTGCAGGCTTAGGGAAGAACACTCAGGATACTGCATACATTTCTTAGTGTATCTGAATTTTACATTACCCAGCACGGTAGCTTGCAGGTTAATGTGCAGCACCAGCATTTGGGTGCATGCATCTGTTTCCAAGTGCACGTGAGTGCTGGTAGGCGTGTATGGAGGAGCTAGAGGTGAATATTATGTCTTCCTCAATTGTTTTCCATCATATTTTTTGAGAAAGGATCTTCTCTTGAACTTAGAACTCAATAATTTGGCTAGGCTGGCTAGCCATCATCCCTCAATTTTATACATTTAAAATTTTATAAATTGTTCTGTGTAGGAAAAGAGAAAGGTGAGACCTAATATGTTATAATAAAGTAATACTTCAGACCATAATATTGACTCTATTATCAGGAAATATCTAGAAGTTAAATATTTCAAAAAGCTGAATGGTACATCTCACTCAAGAAACCATCCAACCCCTAAATAGCCACTTTTCCTTTGCATGACTATCTCCAAGAGTCGCTTTCCTGTCACACAGACTCTAGGGTTTCTTGCTAATATACTGACTGTCATAGAACCTCCTCTGCAGAGCACCAGGCAAAATACACATATGGTCACCAAAATGATCTCTAATGCTCCCTGAGGCTGTCAGTTTTCAGCAAGAACTCTGATTTCTAGAATTAGCTCATACATGTCAAAGTCTGTTAAAAAATCAGCTCTCCTAGAAAATTTATGTATCTTGGCAGCTTAACAAAGAAATCCTCGATTTCAGTGAGATCAACAGAACCATTTTTAGAAAATTACTGCCAGACCTGAAGCTAATTTTCTCTAATTCTACAACATCTGTAAGCCTCCTATAGAAATCTGGATTTTAATAAGCCCTGGGGCCTAACAAATGGCTGGTGATGCTTAAAGAGAATAAACTCCAAACACCATTTGAAAGGAAAACCACAAGATAGCATAAAAGAGAATATGGGATACAGGCTTTTGAGTACTTGACAGCTTTTAAAACCTCACAGGCAAAAATAGGAGCAAAGTATTGGTGCTATAAGGGAAATCTTCATTAAATTGTTCAAGTATTATGAATGATGGCCAGTGACACTCCTGGGACCCCAACATAAGACACCCAATGCAAAGAGGAGAAAGTACATGGATGGATAACATACGATGTGGCTTGGGAATGCTGCTAAAGCAATGGCTTCTTCTAAGATTTTCAACCACCACCAGTTTTCAGGTTGTTCTGAAAATTACAGACTACATGGATGGTCCTCTGTAGAGAGTGATTTTTTTAAAACCAGTGTTCATTAACATCTGACACCTCCTTGGGTATAAGATATGAAAGGGTGAAGGTAAACAGGATCTGCATTGATTTAAGAGCCTTTCCCAATATCACTGTGATAAGAACACTGAGAAAAAGAATGTGTGCTGCCAGTAATATTCTTTGCAATGATCTAGAACTGAGCATTTGGAAGAATAGTTGTCCCTTACAGTGTTGCATGTATCAGATAATTAAATCTAATCTTATTTGCATTTTCCTGATATTGGCTAACGATATAAATCCCAGACTTCCTTAAGTTGTCAATATGCCTAAGAGTAGTAAACCAAGAACACATGCTTTATCAAAGTCCATGGTTAATGCAAAGGTAAACGGGGCTAGAGAGAATATTTGCTTTGAGGTAATTGTGTTAGCAGACTTCTTTACAAGTTGTATTGAAAATGAGCCAAGGCCTGTTGGAATATTTTCCAGGCATTTCCTGTAATCCCTCAATAGTTCTGCAAGGGTAAATGCTATTCCCAATTTCAAAAAAAGAGAAAGAAAGAAAAAAGAAAAAAGTTAGAGCCAAACGTGTAGTAATGTACCTGATATTATAAATCAAATACTAATATATTCCTGGTTATCAGATTTATGGTTTTCGTGAGGGTGGAGTTTAAGATTATATATATATATATATATATATATATATATATATGTATATACATATATATATGTATATGTGATTTTATATATATGTATATATAAAATCATGCACATACATGTGTGCATGTGTGTATGTGGGTGTGAGTAGTTTGCATGCATTTGTGTATATATGTGTGTGTGCATTACTTTCATGCCTTGTTATCATGGATGCTAAACAGTGGTGGCATCAACTACCCTGAGACCAGTGTCACAGATGGTTGTAAGCTGCCAAGTGGGTGTTGGGAACCTAATTCAGGTCATCTGATAGCCAGATCTCCAGTACTTTTTCCCCAAGCTTATGTTTATAATTCCTATGCTATCTCATTTATATAGTGAATTCACAAAACACAGAACCCATTGTGAATGACCCTGAAATATTTAAAAGCAGATCAGCAGTCTACTAGATTATAACTTACTCAACCTCTGAGCTTTTGAACTGTCTTCTCTATTTTCTGTACCTACATAGTTTTTGTCCCCCTTCACTGATAGGTTTCCAAGTCTCAAGTACTGGTTCTTGGATCTATTCAGACTCTTCAATGCTGACCTTTTTCTCCAGTGCTAATTTCTGTTTCAAACTGCCTGCCTGACATCTCTGCCTGGATGCTCAGCCCACACACAAGATGGTTTTTACTGACTTCATCTTTCTTCACAACCCAGTCTTTTACTACATCTTCTGTTTCTGTCCATCATTTTTACAGTCCTTTTAGCAGAACAGACATAGTAAAAAATCATTAAAACAAACTGCATCCTTATTTGCAATCATAGTACATAGCACTTGACTTTTTTTGATGACTATACGTGTATGTCCCTTTTACTTTGATCCTGCCCTGCATATCTGCTCAACAGAATAGGAACAGAAATGATACTAGCCACATTCAGTGCAAGCTCCTGCTGAATATTGTATCCATCCCCTGTCTTAAGAAGAGAGGGCCCAATAGAGATGTCCCTTCTCCTTGGGTCTTAAAATGACAGAACAAGTAAAGTCAGACTGCAGCCACACACTCACAGCTATGCCATACATCACAAACTCAATGGATGCTTAGTAGTGGAAGCCGTTGGTACTGGATAGTAGATAGTTGTCGTAATGAAAAAGAGGGTTTTTATTGACTCGCACCTTAAGATAAACTCAGTTATAGTGCTCTTTATATTTGTCCCCCTTATACATTTTTAGTCTTAAAGATATCTATGATTTTGATTGTCAACCAACCATTTTATATTATAATTATTTCTTCCTTACATGCACAATTTGGGATTTGAATCTCGACCCATGTAAATGCCAGGCAAGTAATCTACCACTGACCTATTTCCTTCTCCACCTTTTTCATTTTTATTTTGAGATACAGTCTCATAATGTTGTTCTGAAGTGACTTAAGTTCTCTCTGTAGCCCAGGAATGTCTTCAACTTGCCTTTCTCCTGTGTCAGCCTACTATAAAGTGGTCTATAGTAGATTACAGGTTTTAACTAACATGCCTAGCCAAACACAGTTATAATACATGCTTCTTTTTCTTCTAATTTCTTGCTAATCATGATGATTCCATTTGAAGACAAATTTGATTATTTTATCCTATTCCAACAACATATATGATTTCTCAAGTGCTCAAATAATGAAATAAATGCTTAATTTTTAAAATATGCTCTTAGAAAAATAGGTTATCATCAACTAGAGCCACTAAATTCTGAGCAGTCTTTTCTCATCAATTAACACAATTGAGACAATCTCCCACAGGCATACACACAGGAAAATTCAATCTAGACAGTACTTCATTAAGACCCCCTCCCAGATAACTCCAGACTGTGGCAAGTTGACAATCACAAGTAAATATCACACTAGGCTAGCATTCTATGACTGAGGAATAGCCACACCCCTTCCTTTTGAATCACTTTTAAAAATGTTTATGTGGTTACTTTTAGATGGGGCAAGCAGCGTAGATGAAATATCAAGTTTATCTCTGCATCTTAGTGTTGTTAGGCAAACAAACAAACAAACAAGCAAACATAAAGATATGTCTGGTAAAGAATAGCTACCCAAGATGGAGTTTAAAAGGTTTATGATGAGTTATGGAGTCTAAGCTTCACAAAGACAGTTCCCACCAGGCAGACACCTCCTTGGCATTCACAGGCTGTGCTGAGCACAGATATCTGCATCCCCATCTGCACTGACTCCTGCAGTACTGACCTGCTAGGCTCACTACCTGTGCCTGTGCAAGAATAATGAAAGGACTGAGAGTCTTCTTAAAAAGAATATTCTGTGTGTCTAAAAAAAAAAAAAAAAAAAAAAAGTGTTGCTTTTGCTTTTTCCCATTATAGTGATGGAATATTCCAGGAGATCTCAGAGACATCATTGCAAGGTGATCTAATATTTCATATAAAACATTATAGACTCATATAGCCTAGTATGTTTATCTCTTAAGACATGAAATTCCAACTCTCTATCATCTTTTTACCATTGCTTCTCTTATCTCTTAGCTTGCCATGTGAATTCAATCTCTAAAAGCCACCACACTGCATTCCAGTTTGTGATTCCTAAATCCCCCTGGACTGGATTTTGAATTAGTCTGTTTGTTGTTCTCATGCCCATGTGTGCAACCAAACAAGAACATAAGGCAAACAAGCTTGAGATAATTAGATGGGCCTGAGGATACCTACAGCATGCACTTTGCCTTTTTGATTAATTCCACTCTGTAGTCGACACTTGTCACTGAGTTTATAAAACTTGGCATCATACAGGGACAAGAGTCCAGAGTCCTCTATGACCAGCAGAATCAATCTGAATACTATTACCTTGCTATGAGTAATTGGTGCGTTATCTTGGCAAGACTCCAAAGTAGCAGCCAATCACGAATTATGATCTATTTTAGAAAGAAACTAAGCTATCAAGAGAAAAAAGTAAGATGTGAACATCATAATCAATACTGACACCCACTGAGTTAATGAGTTGCTGTCATTATAATAACAATGGAAGAAAAATGGCAAGAAAAGAAACTCTTTAGGCTGAGGTGATTAAGCCTCTAAGCCTGAGAACACTTATGCAGGTGAAATCTATTTTAAAAGCATGCTTCAAAATAGAAAATACTGAAGAGTTCATTTGAGATTCATTCTCTGCCTTGCACAGACAACTTAATCTTACAAAAGAGTTCTATTGATCCTCAGAAATCAAAGATGCCTACCTACTGTTCCTGCAGCTTCGAAGGAGATATTACACTCTAGATTTCTAGTTTCTACTGGACCGTGTACTTCTTGATATTTTTTATCCTTAACTCACATTATGTGACTCACAATATGAGAAAGGTGTTTGTCCCTGTGGCTATGATTTGACATGTTATTGCCACCAAAGTGGGTGGGTGCAGGCTCATGAGGCATTTAAAGTATTATGATAAATGCTTTTATTCCCTGTGCTTCTGTTGCCTCATTGAAAACTACAGAATAAAGTATCTTGGATTTTGGTCAAAGAGAATTTGGCACTGTATCTGTTATATATTTAAGCAAAAGACAACATTCTTCACTCACCTATGCAAAGAAGAGAGTAGCCATCCCACAGGCATAGGGTTGATGGACCCTCCATCTGATTCACAGGATGGCCTGGTATCTCCTGCATTGTTCTTAGATGTGGCTCATTCTCTTCCACATGGTAGGATCAACACATCTGGATTTTTAGTTATTCTCTAATTAAGGAAGCCTCAAGTTTGGCTTTTTTTTTTTCATTTTTATTTCAAAAATTAACCCTGGCTAATATGTTCTTCTAGGCAAAATGGCAGAATTATGGTCATACTTTATTAATGTACATTTAGTGTACTAGCTTATGTATTTTTTTAAAAATGAGCAGGCTCTTGATCCAGACCCTTGAGTATGGTGAGCAAAAACTCCAGAGATGATTTACATCCTCAGCTCCAAACATAAATATTCACTCTAACTCCTATGAAAGTAGATTTGAGATCATTCCTGAAGACACCATCAATATCAAATAGCAAACACAAAATGCACTGTCAAGTTTTTCTGATGAAAACATTTTCAGCTTTGACCACAGACAGATCAATGGCAGATGAATAAAAGTTCAGAGACCACCTTGCCTCAATGAGACCAGAAGAATGACAACATCAATAGACATGCTAATGCAGAGTAGGGTGGAGGGACTTCAGAATGCCTACCCCTAGACAAAACACTACAAATAATTAATGACTATCAAAAGAAGAGAATTATACTCTCCGTGGAATGAGCCCTTTAATTGGTTAGCCAATTCAAAGTGGTCAGTTCTGAAATCATTTTCAGACAGACAATGTGAAATGGACCCAGCATCTCTCTCTCACACCCACATCAATAGTAATCAAAGAAAAACTGCCATCACTTTTAGAAAGAATAGGTGTATGGGAGAGGTAGGATGAAGGGAAGGGAAGGGAAGGGTGATGTAATTGTAATTTAATTCATTTTTTTCTTTTTAAAATGTACTTTATATCCAAATCACAGGCCCCTCCCTCCTCTCTTCCCAGTCCTATCCTTCCCCCATTTACCCCTCCTCTTCTCCTCAGAGAATGGGAGCACCCCTTGGGTAACACCTCACTCTGAGACATCTAGTCCCAACAAGACTAGGCAAGTCCTCTCCCCAAAAAGAAGGAGGAAAAACAAAAACAACAACAACACACCCTTCAGAGAATAGTGATATCAGGCTTTGTTTGAAAACACATTTATTTGGCCATTGAGAACAATGGGCTATTTCTACAAAAGGTAATTGCAAACAACTAAAGTATAAATCCTTGTGTCTATGAATGCTACACTGCATTTTCGTTTAAAAGACCAGACCTGTGAGAATCTTATGCCAGCCCACCCTTGGGCAGGAAATAAGACTGAACGATTAAATCAACTGTACATGCTGAGACAGAACTAGCTGCTGAAGAACATTTCCAACTGCAAATCATGTTCACAGCTGGGAACTGTGAGTGACAGCTTCATTTGCAGCAATTCCTGAATGTTGTGTGGCTATGGAAGTCTGTTATCCTTGAAGACTGTTTTCTTGATCTATTTACAGAATCAGCATTATGATTGTCAAAGGCTGGCAGAAACACTTGTGAGATTTATGATCAAAAGTACTTTTCTTTTAATTGAACCTTTCTAAATACTACTTCTCTGCTGCTAAAATGCCTGGGCATCTATAAGGTGGCCACTATTCTGTAGCCAGGAAGCAGTGGTCTCAGAAGATCACTTTTGCGTTGCTTCAGTGTGATTCTCTTTGTCTGTTCTTATGTATGAGTGACAAGCTATGGCTTTATAATAGATGGGAGAAAAAAAGAGCGACAATTCTCATACTTTTAACTTGATCTTCTAAGAGAAATCAAGTCTGATACTGTGCCCTGAGAGCAAGAACACCTTAGGTTGGTTTATCAGTGCCTAGAACTCATATATTGAAGAAGACCTTATCATTAGTCTTCATGAGTCAAATCTCAGAATTTGAACTCATTTGGAAATGAGATCATTATAGACATATTCAAACTAAAGTGAGCACATGGAAGTATGGCTTAATCCAATATTATTGGTGTCTATATAAGATTGATGTTTATGTTAGGATATAGAAGAAGAAAATATGAAGATGTAACTAAAAGACTGGAACAGATCCTTCCTCCCTATGGAAAACACAGACTGCTCATACCTGGTTTACTACTTAGAAAGCTGAGACAAGAATATGCTGAGTGTGAAGCCAGCCTGGGCTATATAGTAAACTCTTATTTCTAAAAGAAAAACAAGGAAAAAAAATCACATCCTTCTTTTCTCTCTCTCTTCCTTCAATAAATTCTTATTGTAGACAAACTATATCAGAGACCTTGTAGTATGAACTAAAAATCTAGAGTCACACAATATGGAATAAATACTTTTAATAAAAGCTAGAGTATCAGTTACTATAAGTATTAATTATTATGCAAAGAAACGTATAGTGGAATGAGACTTTAGAAAAAGAGATACATGCTTTGTGACAGGAATTATTTCTGATTTAAGGGGATCAGAGAAATATGGGAGATAGTTTTTGCTCAAATAAACAATGAGTATCCTAGCTATAACCAGAACCTAGGAATCTATATTCTAAACCCCTTTGTAATAAGCTAATTTATGGCAAATCCTACCTCCAAGACTCTATTTTCCTTAAATGTGCACCAAATGGTAGGGAGTTAAGAATTTGAACCTATGCTTGGAGGCAAAGTCTATAATACCAAGAATCAAGAAAGTGGGATGTAAAGGTTGCTATAAGTTCAAGGCTAACCAGAGCTATACATATGAGGATAGACTGGAGTACATAACAAAATAACCAAAAGAACCCCCAAAAAAACTAAAGAAAGAAAGGAAAAAAGAAAGAAGGAAAGAAGGAAAGAACCAATCAATCAAACAAACAAACAAACAAAAAATACAAATGTCCATATGATTAAGCACATATTTTCAGGTATGTAATAGGGTAAGTGACAATCTTGACTAGAGACAAGCACATGTAGCCTGGATCCAAATAGAGAGAAGTGTGGAATGTTACGACTCAGGTAAACATTAAGTACCCCAGGATCAATGGTGTCATTGCAGAGCCTTGGTTGTAGTACTCTCAAGAGGTTGTTGTGAAGTCCTCCGCATAGCCTCATCTGCTCTCTGGCTTCCTATGTGAAGGCATGATTGCTTCTCAGAAAGTGTCTCCACTCCTTCAACCCACCTGATGTGGCTCAGTCAGAAGGGTCTTCACCCCAGAACTGAAGCCACACAACAAAGATGCCCTGCAGACTCCAAAACTGGGAGATAACTTACTTTTATTTTAAAAAAAAAGTTACATAGGCATTTTATTACTATAATAAAAAGACAATTAACCTATATGTTGTTTATTTATATGTATGTGTATAGGTATGTATGCACATATATGTATATTTATGTATGTATGTATGTGTGTGTGTATATGTATATATATCTAAACTATGTAACTAGATACAAAGTGGGCAAGACCAAGGGAAGTATGTTAAAGCAATAACCTTGTTTGTCCTTAAGATGGGGAGAAAATGGGTTATTTTTATATTTCCTTTTTAACTTTTATACATGGAAATTTTCTTTAATACTCACATGGAAATTTTTATAAGAACAAAACAACCAATGTCTTTCAGAAAATAAGCGCTCATCTTTAATGAAAATGCTTTCACTTACAATTTATCTGAAAAACCATATGGGAGTTCTGTGGACGCCGAAAATAAACACAGCAGCTTATTGCAAATAACGTCAACCGTTTCAAACAAAAATTAAGTCAAGCAGAGATTTAAATGGAGGACATATGACACTAATAAATAAATTGTGGCCACCCACTCTGTGCAGCCACAGAGAAGACAACACAGACCTTATCAGGTGCCAGCAGAAGTCTTCAATTTAATGATCCTGGGTTGGTGTCTCACCCCATTAGCTAGCCCATTAAAAAAGGAATTCACCCCAAGTACTTGAAAGAAAGAGAAGAGTTTCGTGCATTTGTGGAACTTACTAAATAAAATTTTACAATTAAATTACCCAACACAATGACTCTAATTTTATTGCTTTTCATTAAAATATTTCTAATATTAGAAGTCTAAGTTGCTTTTCTATTCTTGTTCAATGCTGCATGAGGATTTGTCTGCATACACCAGAAGCATGTCCACCTTCCCTCTCACCCCTACTGTTCTGCTTCCTTCTCAACACTTTAGAAATATTTCCACACAAATTCAAGGTCAAGATCATGACAGACTTTTAAATGCATAGATCGGGAAGTTCAAACCTGAAATCTCAGCACTCTGGTGGGGAAAAAAAAAAGAAAGACTGAAAGTTTGAGGCTAGCCCAGGCTATAGAGGCAAACCATGTCCCAGAACAAATCGCCAGCATCATGACAAAGAACAAAAACCCTGTAGTTTGCTTTCCCAGCACCAACCAGTAGGGTAGCTATCCTTTAGAGTCTTGGTTCTTAGCCTTTCTAATGCTGCAACCTCTTAATATAGATCCTCACATTTTGGTGACCTCAACCATTCAATTATTTTCATTGCTATATCATAACTGTAAATTTGCTACTGTTATAATGTAAGTATCTGTGTTTTGTGATGGTCGTAGGTGACCTCTGTGAAAAGATTGTCTTTCTTTCCCCAAAGCGGTTGTGACCCACAGATTGAGAACCACCTCTGGAGACACTCCAGAACAATCAAAAAATGTGTCTTCTATGTTTTTACATTTTATGCTGAACTGAAAAAGTCTGTTCATAATTCTAAGGAGATATATATTTAGTATAACAGGGAAAGTTTTCACAGAAATCAGAAGTTGTCATTAAGACATAACGAGAGTCTTGAACTAATTTAAAAATTTAAATAACAGTAAAAACACAGGAACTGGGTTCAAAATAAGTCATCAGGGTTTATTAACAAACTCTTTAGGAAAATTACTTGCTCTAGGAACTCTTCCTTAGTAGTATTTATTATACTATGGCTAATATTTAGTGTTATTAAAGGGTAACAATAAAAGCCATAATGGGTCTATTATAGTGAAAAAAAATCTATTTAAACAACATAACACAATTGCAGTACAAACTGGGTCTTCTGTGTCATTTTTATTATAACAATTTTAACTCTTATCTTTCTTCTATTCTCATCATTAATTGCCATTTTCCAAAGGCTCAATAATAAATCATATTGTAAACATACAGTGGAGAATCCTATATAAACTATGAACATAATAACATTTATTGGGAAAACAATTATAAAAAAGACAAAGTTAAATCTTGGTTAATTTTAATATTAAGACTATTTTGAGACAGGGCTTTTATGATTTAGCCCAGGCTATCGTAAATTACTCTATGTAACAGAGTTTGGTCTTTAGTTCATAATCCTCCTCCCCAATCGTCCAAAATCCCCAAATTCCCAAACTCTGAAAGTATAATTATGTATGCAGTACCACCCTGACCCAAACTGATCTTTCAAGATGAATTTTTTCATATGTATGTACATATGTATGTACTTATGCATGTATGATTGTATGTATGTACACATGTATGTATGTATGTGTGTGGGTATTTTGCCTTCCAAACAGGTCTTTCAAAAAGGTCATGTAGCATTTTATAACACTTGTATAGTTGCATTCTTATTATGAATGGTACTGAAAGAAATTCCAATTAAGGCATATCTATGACCTGGGCTAGTTGCACTGTTCATATATTCTTTGAATCAATGATGTTTAAGATTTTCACAATCCTGATTCCTATGCCCTGTGTTAAGACTGTTGAAGACAGTATTTCAGTATATATGTGGTGTTAACAAATTCTAGGGTTTCTTCCTCACATGAAGCTTATATGTTTGTTCATTATGAGACCAGCCAGCTCTCAATAATTGGGGGCAGGGAAAGTTCAACAACAGCACAGAAGCCTGAGATATGAGCAGAGTACCAATGAGAAGATAATGGACATCAAAAATGATTTTTATACATCCCTAATATCTGTCATTTAACTGCCTCTATTTACAGTTAAGATCTATGAGCAAAATGGTTGGCCATCTCATTATGCAATGAAATAATGACATTTAGTTCATCTATTTTCCTCTCAGCCGATTAGTGTTTACTTACTTTTAATTACTTTGGAAAGCTAATAAGCTAATGAAGGAAATACTTAAGGCATGAGAATATACTGAATCCAACACTAAGCTAGAGCAAACCAATATAGAACAGAATGAGTCCTTACAGTGTACATAGACTAAAGGCAAGAATAATGAATCTGACCTATAAAATATTTGCTTGCCATCCTAGGAAAAATATGTTGACTTTATTTTTTCTGTTTGGAGCAGGTATGGGAACAGCAAAGTCTTCCTATATTCATGCATGGTTTTCTATACCATTTGTTTATAACATCTTATGATTCTCTTTGTAATGGTAATGCTCTGTATGTTATTATCAATGGTAGACTTAGAGACTCAGCGTGACTATATGCTAAGGGTGGTCTTGCTTCACTCTATTAAGAGGCTGCTGAGCATCCTGTCTCTTTCCATCCTTTCATTAGACATACCTATGAGTTATATAAATATTAGATATAAATATAATACTTTATATAAATATATCTGAGTCATAAATGGTCACATATGCCTTTAATCTCAATAATTCAAGACAGATGAGACAGTACAAGGTTAAGCTAGATTATGTTCCAATACTCTCTCAAAAACCAACTAACCAACAAGACAAAATATGCTCTTATTAGACTCAATTGGCCAGTTTTCAATCCTGGGTAAAATTAACTGTATGCTTTTTCTGCTCTTCTACACAAGCTACCGAGTAAGGCACCAGAAAGCATGTCCACACTTGAGTTTACTATAAACTAACTGTTTCAAGCATTAACTGCCTATCCATAGGTTGTACAAAGAATCCTTATACAATGAAGAAGAATAAAGTACAAACAAACGAATAAAATACAAACAACCACATTTAATATTTTGTACTTTGTATCCTTAAAACAAGAAATAGAAATGTTAATAAGTCATATTCTGACTCTTGCAAAGGATGTGCATATAAAATATATTTAAAAATACCCAAAAGATTGATATATTAAATATTTCAAGAATGAAGCCACATATCTACTAAAAGTACTTATAAGGAAGAAATGGAGCTATTACACATTTCTGAGAGGAATGACAGTATGTGGCAATTTGGAAGACAGGAAAAATTTTAAAAAGTTATTCAAATGTCTCATAAAACCTTGATATTAAAGGTATCAATAAGAGAAAAATAAAAACATAGATTCCCATAAAGATTTACCCATGAATGCTTATAGTAGGTTTATTCTAGATATTTTGAGTATGGGAATGATTAAACTGTCCAACTGATGAATGGAGAACACTTTATACCATATAATATCCATTTAATGGCATACCACTGGGCAATAAAGAATAATGTAGCAATATATACCACCTGATTGAATCTCAGTAGTATTATTATTAAAAGAAACAACAGGCAGATGACTATGCACTGTAGGAACCCATTCATATAAAATACACTGAAAAAGGAAGTCTGTAGAGACCTAAAGCACAAGAGTAGTTGAACATGATTGATTATCCAAGAAGAGATTGGTTTCAGTAGACATTATGGACCTTTCTGGGGTACAAGGATGTTGTATAATTGGATGTGAGCGGTGTTTGTCTATATTCACTAAATGTCATTGAACTGTACATTGAATATGGGTAATTTTGTCATGTAAATTTGATCTCAATGAAGATGATACCATTTTAACAAAGCTTTCAGCATCTCTATGTAAAGGTTATATCTTTCACACCTTCATTAATGTTCAGTCATAATTGTAAATAAGGATTAATCTCTCAGTACTCTAACATCAATGTCAGTATAATTGAGTTTTTACAAATGGAAAAGAATTAGAAATTCCAGGTATTTTCTCACCAATCAATGATAATGTTAACAGCACCTTTTCTACACAGCTACACCTTGCTTGTCTTTCCAGTATTCTACGACAAAATACCATAGACTTAATGGCTTTGAAACAGTGTCTTAGTTAGGGTTTTACTGCTGTGAATAGATACCGTGATCAAAGCAAGTCTTATAAAGAACAACATTTCACTGGGCCTAGCTTACAGGTTTAGCGGTTTAGTCCATTATCATCAAGGTAGGAGTATGGCAGCATCTAGGCAAGCATGTTGCAGGCAGAGCTGAGAATTCTACATCTTTGTCTGAAGGCTGCTAGTGGAAGACTAACTTACAGGAAGCTAGGATGAGGGTCTAAAGTCCATGCCCACAATGGCACACCTACTCCAATAAGGCCACACCTTTTAAAAGTGCCACTTCCCTGGCCAAGCATATTCAAACTATCAAATACAGCATCAATTTGTTTCTCAGTTGTAGGGCTTGTTTTTTTTTTTTTTTCTACATAGAAATTCTAGTATGATTTTAGTGTGCACAGTGCTGATATACATAGTATTTTAACACATTTTTAATTACTGCTAAAATAAGCGTTAGGCAAGCTCAGGGCCAGCTCTTCTGAGAAGTGCCCCATTGTCCATGGAGACCTTAGATTTGTTTGTTTGCATTAAACTATAACTGGAGACTGAGATAACAGTTTCTCACAGTTACGCACACTTAGTGGGTAGATTCTCCCAACTGGTAACATCACATTCCAAACAGTAGCATCATTACCAGCTGTGTTGCTTACTTTGATTGGCTCAAGACAATTTGTTGTAAAATACAATATTAGTATGTGCTTTTACTTTGTTATTTAAAAATGAAATAAGATGCGAAAAAGTCTTATCATTTACTATACAACCAAGCCTGATACTCTATGTCCTTTATTTCTTGATATTCCTACTTGCTCTCTCACTACACACTGTCTTATTACTGGCTTCTTTTTCTTTTATCCTCCTTTTATAGACTCTTTTCTCATAAAGAATATCCTGAGTGTAGCTTCCCTTCACTCTACTCCTCTCCCTCTCTTCTAGATCTGCTTCCTTTCTGTCTCTCAATTAAAAAAAAAAAAGAAAAAGAAACAGGATTCTAAGAGATAAAAACAACATCTGAACATGGCAAAATAAAATATAACAAGAGGAAACAAAAAAATAACATATTTTATGGGACAAGGCAACCAAGCAGACAGAAAAGAGTACAAGAACAGGCACAAGAATCAGAGACCCACTTGTTCATACACTCAAGAGTCCCATAAAAATACTAAGCTGAAAGCTACACTATATTACAGTGGTTTTTAACCTACCCAAATATCTATGTTTTGTCATGGTCTTAGGAAATCTTTTGAAAGGGTCATTTGACTTCAAAGGAGTCAATATCAATAGGTTGAGAACCACTGCTATAATATATATATTATATTATATATATGATCACAGGACCCAGTGTAGACCCTTGCAGGCCTTATGTTTCGGTCTCTGTGAGCTCATACACACCTTGCTCAATTGAGTCAGAAGGCCATGCTTTCCTAATGTCCTCCATCCCCTCCTAGACCAAACGTTTTTATGCTTCTTTGTTCTCCTCCCAATTCCTTCTGATCTCTCCTAGGATATGTGTCAGAATATCTTACGCCTTTGTAAAGTAACTGTTTAAGGTACACTGTTTGTAAGGCCTTCTTTACACACTTGCTGTGAAGTTTATTAGCAGAGAAAGCTCTTGAAATTCTCAACCTGTCTTCATTGACAATCATATTCTCTAATCCTGGTGATAGAGGATATAGAGCTAGAACAGGTTTACATAGAAAATAGAGGAACTATCATGGCTTGAAGCAATATGATCCTTTTAAACACGTCATTGCTAGTTGCTGCAACCCCTGTTTTTCAAGAGGGACATTCATTTTCAATTTAGAGGCGAAAGGTATGTAGCTACTCTTTACTGTCTTCTCATATTTTAACCATAAGTTATTTAAAAATGAACCTACAGGATTTACCATAAAAGATTTGGAGGCTAGAACTATGGCTTAATGGTTAAGAGCACTGTTTTTTAACTCCAGAGACCATGAGTTCAATTCCCAGGAGCCATCTGGGGCTCACAGTCATCCGTAATTCCAGTTGCAAGGGATCTGATGCTCCGCTCTGGTACAGAGACATGCATGTAGACAAAATACCATACATAAAGTAAGTAAGTAAGTAAGTATATAAGTAAGCAAGTATGTAAGTAAAGAGATAAACATTAAAAAATAATTTGAATACAATATTTTGCTAATTCCAGTCACATGGTTTTGCTGTTATTTCAGTATATTTTACTTACATAGAACTTTTTATAAAACCTAATAAATATAAGTGCTACTGAGTTGCAAAAAAAGAAAAAAAAAAGAGTAACTTAAACAGAAGGATTTTTAGTTTTTCTATCATTCTCTATAGTATGTGAAAACTCTTTAAATAATGTGATTATTTGTATGTGTTTGGCCCAGGGAGTGGCACTATTAGAGGGTGTGGCCTTGTTGGAGTAGGTGTGTTACTGTGGGCATAGGCTATAAGACTCTCATTCTAGCTGCCTGGAAGTGAATCTTCTAGCAGCTTTCAAATGAAGATGTAGAACTCTCATCTCCTCCTGCACCATGCCTGCCTGGATGCTGCCGTGCTCCCACCTTGTTGATACTGGACTGAATCTCTGAACCTGTAAGCCAATCCCCATTAAATGTTGTCCTTATAAGAGTTGCTTTGGTCATGGTGTCTGTTCACAGCAGTAAAACCCTAACTAAGACAAACAGTATGACAATATTTCCAGCATTTTTCTTTTGAAGCCACTTTTCTCAAGTGGTACTCTGGTCTAGGTTCTACACCATTATGGGGGGTGGGGGTAGGCAATCAATGTTTTGCAAGACCAAATTTATTAGATAATTGAATTTATCTGTTGGTCTGAAATTCATCAGCTAGAATGCAGTATAAGCCTTGAAAGTAAAGAAACATGTTGGTTTCTTTTTTAATTCTTTCCAACCCAAAGTCACTATTGTGTTGATTCCTGGGTTAGTCCAGCACAATGCCAATACCTTTAGCATTTTCCAACTGTCAAGTAGCAAGAACATAGGGAAATAGGCCTATTATGTAGCCCATACTTTGGATGTCTTTCCCCATAATCTCTGTCTCCTCCCCAATAATCCATTCCTTTTCCATAATATGAAGTACCTGGAATCTTGCCTCAACTTATTTGCTTACCATACAAAGAGCACCCTTCTAGCCAAATGAACTACAAACACTCAATGAATAGATTACCTAAGTTCACCAAAACTGCTTTTGTTAAAGCCTCAACATATGACAATTTTGACATTGCATTGATCATCACCTATTGTAAGAAAGATAGAAAGCATTCAGGAAGAAGTATACCTTGATTTACTGTGATAATACTTCTCCAAGAACATGACCTTGAGCAGATACTGCAGGCAAAAAAGACAAATGATATAGCAAGGAGCATCCCAGGCACAAAAGCAACAAGACAAATGTTAGAGTTAGAAATTAGTTTAGATTGTTCAAATGGTGGGAAAAAAATCCAGGAATAACATTAGGGCAAAAGTCAGTGAACAAATATGTTTAAAAAGAAATTCAGACTGGAGAGGGGGAGAAAAAATTTCTCACATAGCTACATACTTCATATGCACACACAAGCATGTGAACACACACATATACACAGAGAGACTCTACACACTGCATTAATGAGCACATGAAGATGAATGACCTTAGATGGCTCTTCTGCTTAACACTAGATTTAAAGTATTGATGAGGTATGGATCAGAAATAATACTGAAGACTAGTATCAGAATTCACTACTGTATTAGTCAGGGTTTCTATTCCTGCACAAACATCATGACCAAGGATCAAGTTGGGGAGGAAAGGGTTTATTCAGCTTACACTTCCACATTGCTGTGATCACCAAAGGAAGTCAGGAAGTCAGGACTGGAACTCAGGCAGGTCAGGAAGCAGCAGCTGATGCAGAGGCCATGGAGAGATGTTTCTTACTGGCTTGCTTCCCCTGGCTTGCTCAGCCTGCTCTCTTTTAGGACTCAAGACTTCCAGCCCAGGGATGGCACCACCCACAAGGGGCCCTACACCCTTGATCACTAATTGAGAAAATGCCCCACAGCTGGATCTTGTAGAGGCACTTCCCCAACTGAACCTCCTTTCTCTGTGATAACTCCAGCCTGTGTCAAGTTGACACACAAAACCAGCCAGTACAACTACCTACCCTTTGGAGTATACTAAATATATTAAATTGTGCACATGCTTATTTCAGAATGTGTATAGATTAATTTTAAGATATTAGTCATAAATACTCAAAGAATTATTCTATGTACTGATACTTAGTTATAGAAATGAGCAATATCTTCTTGTTCAATAAAATTTAAAAACTGGAGTGAAAGGCTAAATAAATCAGGAACAGAAATATATTTTATATATTGACTTAGATACTAATCTCAAATAATGATGACACTGATAAAAGTCAACAGAATAGTTCCAGGAAAAAATGACTATGCCTGATATGTACACACACACACACACACACACACACACACACACACACACACACACACACACCCTTAAAGAGCTAGAGATAATGGATAACAAGGTTTTAGCCTAAAGCAAGAGCTGTATGTCTTCAAAATACTCTCAAGAGGAACACCAAGCTTATTGTGCTTATTGTAGTAGATGCTATGAAATACATTTTTATACATGTATAATTTGCCTCCAGTTAAATTCAAATGCATCTAAATTGACAGAAAAACATTAACAATGTTTGTTTCTTTTAAATTAGGAAAATGATTATATGCTTTTATAGTTTCTCTTATAGATACAGTTTCTCTTTAAGTGTTCTCTATCACTAATATATTCTTTTCAGTATTACAGAAATGGTCTAGCAAATGAAACTGCCTTTTTTCAAAATATTGCAAAAGAGAAGTTGTAGTGACACTGGAGCTCAGTTGTGACCTTACGTATAAAATAACTTTGTGCAAGTCAGCATCTTCTGTGCTGATGGGATTACCTGTCTGCATCCACTGTCACATCGTGAACTCCTCTCTGGATGACATCCCTAGAAGCTGCTGTATCTGGTACTCGGTTAAGACTTCTAGTATATAGGTTGAGCCCACCATCTGTCATGTACCTGAAAAGAATTGCCAACACAACATTAATCAACAGAAAGTTAAATGACCTTATCCACATGACACAAGATAATTACTGTATTGGGAATTTTCAATAACTACTCAAAAAAACAACTCTACTAAACCATTTTATTTATAGATACTCTTATCAGAAAGAAGTAAACTTTATTTTGAATTTTATTAAAATAATCAATATTCTTTACTCTAATAGGTCAGTAGTTCTTTAAAAAAGTTGCTAGACATACATGCCCCCACACAAATACACATACACAGATACACAGACACACACATGCCATGGTAGGCATGCACCCCTACACACACACACACACACACACACACACACACACACACACACACATATACACACACACAAACATACACACATGCTCATGTGTCTTCATGGGCACATGCATACACACATGCACAGATATACAAATACCACAGCACACACTAAATATATAAATGTAAAACCTTGTTGAAACTGTTAGAGTAAAAAGTTGAGAAAGTGTTCAAATTACAGGAATAGGTAAAAGCTTCCAGTAGGTAAAAGGACTCTAGTAGCACAGGAGATAACCACAAGAAGTGAGCAAGAAGTACTGTGTGGAGAAGAACAGAATTCATGAGACATGAAAGTGGAACACAATGACTGCGTTGAAGGGTTACAACTGCAATGGCCTAAGCAGAGTCAGAGAAGAGGTGTCCGCAGCAGTGGAAGGGAATAAACTAAATCAACAAAAATTAAATATGCATGAAAGTGTCATAAAAATTAGGTACTTTGTATACTAATTAAAATAATATATTTTCAAAAAGATACTTTGTGGCATTATTGTGTAAGTTAAATAAGTATAGTTTGTCTGTTTATTGACTGACTGATTGATTGATTGTCAGGGTCTCACTCTGCATCCTTTCCTGAACTAGAACTCACTATGTAATCCAGGGTAAGCTCCATCTCATGGCAAGACTCCTGCCTAAGCTACCTAAATAGGATTATAGGTATGATCCACTACCCCTAGTTTTTAATTGCTTTAAAAATCTTGGTGTTTGTTTCTAAACTTTTCTCCTTTGTTTCCAAACTTTTAAGCTTGATTCTTTGTCTATAGAGCTGCTATGGACAAGCTGGGTGGGCTCTGAAAGCATTTCAATTATCTATGATTCAACTATGTCAGCTGCAAAACTGAAATGATAGCAATGAGAACCTTACATCTGGTTAGGTGGAGATAGCAATGGCAGTAATAACAGGTGGAATATAGGTATAGGTATAGATGTAGATATAGGTTTATATATGTTTGTATATATATATGATTGATATATACGATGTATGTGATGTGTATGATATATGTGATGTATATGATGTAGATACGGATGTACAATTATAGTCATGTTTGTTTGTGGTGTTGTTTGCGTGTGTGTGTGTGTGTGTGTGTGTGTGTGTGTAAGAGTGCTGCTTGTCATAAAATAGCACTGTGTGACTAATGCCAAGTTGGCAGCTATTTGTTCTATGAATGTTTCTATAGTAACACAAAATGGCTAGTATCTTAAAGGTGAATTTGGTGAGTCAATGAGAAGAACATGTGGGTTCACAAAAATGACACACTCAGGTTCTAGTGCCTTTCAGTTGCTGTGCCCATGTCAATCATCCTAAGTTTTTAGGAGATTGAAGGAGAAGTGTAGCAGGACCAGTTTATTTCATTTCATATTTTCAATTTTTATCCCTCAGAAGTCATACTTCTTTTTTCATTTTTGGTCAAATGACTCAATTACAATTTTAACTTTCAGTCACATGCACATAACTATTTATGACTGTGTATCCAAAGATAACTTCAATTTCCACCCAATTAAAATATGTAACTTTTCTTTCAGTTTCCCCTTTTTTGCCTTCATAGATGTATCCTTTCAACTCGTTATGTATAAGAGTCCCTTCCTCTGACTAATTCCTAATTACTGACAGCTTCAGATTCTCAAGGGTGTGAAGTCATTTCAAAAGGAGAAGTCAGAGATAAGCCTCTGCATGCTTCAAGAAATTTTGAAGTCTGACAATGCCAACTAAGTAACTTTATCATTTCTACCCAGAGTACATGAAAAACGTAACATCATTCTCATTTGCATGACCTCGTGACATTCCTTGTGGTATTACAAAAACAAAACAAAACAAAAAAATAGCTAAATTAAACATTTTCTTTTTGTTGTCCTTATTATATTTTTTGTTCCTTTAATCAACAAAACATCCTTGAAGAACTGTGAAGAACAAGTGAATTTGTGATTTCTTTTTCAATGAAATATAGCAATAGTTTTCATATCGCTTAAAGGAAGTACTATCAAATTAAAACTTTCCTGGGATATCTCTGACCTTCTCATCTGTCCCACATTTAAATTCTACATTGAGATATCAATAGTGGCATACTACATACTCTGGCAAGTGGTCCTCCACACAATATCCTCTGATCAACCACTAGTTCAGACCAGCCATATCCAATGTAGGGCCTAGTGAACCAAACTGTGCCATGCCTTAAAAGTCAGTCTTCTCTACACCACTATGGAGAAGAGGTTTCAAGCTCTTCTAAGCTAGCAAAGGAAAGAGCAAAATGTTGACCATTTCCCAGTGAACATTTGATACAATTTTCATACATGAAACATGTAGATCACAGATCCACTTATCATAGACTTCCTAAGAAAGGCTGGTAGAGATAAAATGAGAGACACCAGATGTCTGAATCGAGTTCCAAATGAAAAATCAAACAAGTCAAGTAGGACACAGAATCTAAAACCATTACTTTTCCCTCAGTAGATGACTCAGTAGAGGGACAGCCAGCTGTCATCAAATTAGTTTCCTTTTCCTCCAAGGCACACAGCTGAGCCCTGCTTTCTTGCCTCATGTAGGTAGCTGTGGCCACAAAGGCACTCTGGACATGAGTGCAAACGGAAGTCAATTGCAAACCTTTCAGGAATGGCCAAGTATTTTTCCACTGTGTTTTTTTCATATCTTTTGCTATTTGCCTGGTAAATGGTAATGGTTAGGATGATATTGGAAGCCTGATTAGGCAAGAACAGAATTATTAAACTTATTTTTTCTTTTTTATTTGATATTCTCTTTATTTACTTGTCATGTGATATCTCTTTTCCTAGTTTCCTCCCCCCCCCAAAAAAAAAAGAAAAAAAGAAAAAAAAAGAAACAAAACAAAATAAAAAAACCTGTTCCCTCCCCCTCCTCCCTGCTCGCCACCCCACCCTCTCCTGATTCCTGGCCCTGGCATTCCCCTACACTGGGACATAGAACCTTCACAGGTCCAAGGGCCTCTCCTGCCCTTGATGACTGACTAGACCATTCTCTGCTATACACATGCTGCCAGAGCAATCAGTCCCACCATGTGTACTTTTTAGTTGGTGGTTTAGTCCCTGGGAGCTCTGAGGGTACTAGTTAGTGTATATTGTTGTTCGTCCTAAGGGGCTGTAAACCCTACAGCTCCTAGAGTCCTTTCTCTAGCTCCTTCATTGGGGAGCCTGTGCTCAGCCCAATGGATGGCTGTGAGCCTCTACTTCTGTATTAGTCAGGCACTGTCAGAGCTGCTTAGGAGACAGCTATATTAGGCTCCTGTCAGCCAGCACTTGCTGGCATCCACAATAGTGTCTGGATTTGATGATTGAATATGGGAAGGATTCCAAGGTGGAACAGTCTCTGGATTGTCCTTCCTTCAGTCTCTGCTCCATAGTTTTTCTCTGCAACTCCTTCCATGGGTATTTTGTTCCCACTTTTAAGAAGGAACAAAGGCATCCACACTTGGTCTTCCTTCTTCTTGAGTTTCTTGTGGTTTGTGGATTGTACTTTGTCTATTCTGATCTTCTGGGCTAATATCCACTTATCAGAGAGTGCATACCATGTGTGTTCTTTTGTGATTGGGTTACCTCGGTCAGGATGATATTCTCCAGATCTATCCATTTCCCTAAGAATTTTATATATTCATTGTTTTTAATAGCTGAGTAGTACTCCATTGTGTATATGTACCACATATTCTGTATCCATTCCTCTGTTGAGGGACATCTGGGTTTTTTTCAGTTTCTGGATATTATAAATAAGGCTGCTATGAACATAGTGGAGCATTTGTCCTTATTACATGTTGGAGCATCTTCTGGATATATGCCCAGGAGTGGTATAGCTTAGTCCTCTGATAGTTCTATGTCCAATTTCTAGAGGAACCACCAAACTGATTTCCAGAGTAGTTGTACTAGCTTGCAATCCCACCAGCAATGAAGGAGTGTTCCTCTTTCTCCACAACTTCATCCACATCTGCTGTTACCTGAGTTTTTGATCTTACCCATTCTGACCGGTGTGAGATGGAATCTCCGGGATTTTTTGGTTTGCATTTCCCTGATAACTAAGGATATTGAACATTTCTTTAGGTGCTTTTCAGCCATTTGGTATTCCTCAGTTGAGAATTCTTTGTTTAGCTCTGTACCCTGTTTTTATAGGGATATTTGATTCTCTGGAGTCTAACTTCTTGAGTTTTTTTGTATATATTAGATATTAGCCCTCTATGAGATATAGGATTGGTAAAGATCTTTTCCCAATTTGTTGGTTGCCATTTTGTCCTATTGACAGTGTCTTTTGCCTTACAGAAGCTTTGTAATTTTATGAGGTCCCATTTTTCAATTCTTGATTTTAGAGTATTATCTATTGGTGTTCTGTTCAGGAAATTTTTCCCTGTGCCCATGTGCTCAGAGGAAGTCAAATTATCACTATTTGCTGATGATATGATAGTACACTTAAGTGACCCCAAAAATTCCACCAGATAGCTCCTAAATCTGATAAACAACTTCAGAAAAGTAGCTGGATATAAAATTAACTTAAGCAAATCCGTGGCCTTCCTCTTCACAAAGTATAAACAGGCTGAGAAAGAAATTAGGGACACACCACCCTTCACAATACTCACAAATAATATAAAATACCTTGGTGTGACTTTAACTAAGCAAGTAAAAGATTTGTATGACAAGAACGTCAAGTTTCTGAAGAAGGAAATCAAAGAAGACCTCAGAAGATGGAAAGATCTCCCATGCTCGTGGATTGGCAGGATTAATATAGTAAAAATGGCCATCTTGCCGAAAGCAATCTACAGATTAAATGCATTCCCTATCAAAATTCCAACTCAATTCTTCACAGATTTAGAAAGAGCAATTTGCAAATTCATCTGGAATAACAAAAAACTTAGGATAGAGAAAACTATTTTCAACAATAAAAGAACTTCTGGTGGAATTGCCATCCTGGACCTTAAGCTGTACTACAGAGCAATTGTGAGAAAAACTGCATGGTATTGGTACAGTGACAGGCAGGTATATCAATGGAATAGAATTGAAGGCCCAGAAATGAACCCACAAACCTATGGCTACTTGATCTTTGACAAAGGAGCTAAAACAATCCTGTGGAAAAAAGACAGCATTTTCAACAAATGGTGCTGGCTCAACAGGCGGTTAACATGTAGAAGAATACAAATCAATCCATTTCTATCTCCTTGTACAAAGTTCAAGTCCAAGTGGATCAAGGACCTCCACAAAAAACCAGATACACTGAAACTAATAGAAAAGAAATTATTAAACTTCTAATTCTCTAAGTGACTGTGGTTTACATCAAAGTGATGAGGAAAAGAAACAGCAAGAGGAATTGGTGGATAAAGGCATCTGCTTCTATGCCTGAGTTGGATTCCCAGGACTCACTTTGGTGGTAGGACAGAAGCTGACTCCTGTAAGTTGTCCTCTGATCTCTACATGAGCATCATGGCATGTGTTTTTCCACAGACACGCTCACATACGCATATCCAAAGTAAACAAGTAAAATGTAATGAAAGAGAATTGGATAGCTTTTCATGAAGATTTTAGATTTCTTTAAGCATAAATAAGTACAAATTAATATAATGAAAAGTTTGGTCCTGTAGGTTGGGTCCTGTAGGTTGGGTTGATATCTGTCATATGTAGAACTCAGTTGTGTATGTATGCGTGTATATATATATATATATATATATATATATATATATATATACCAGATGGATCTTTACCAATCCTATATCTCATAGAGGGCTATATATATAGATATAGATATAGATATAGATATAGATATAGATATAGATATAGATATAGATATAGATACACACATATATAGATATAGATATAGATATATATACACACATACACACATATATATGTATATGTGTGTATGTGTGTGTGCATGTGTACATATTTATGTATAAATACATATGTGTACTATTAACTCATTGAAAAATGAGTACTTATGTAGCTGTAAAAATACTAGCACAAGAGCTCTATGTGGTCAAGCATTGTGTCTCTGTTGTTCATGATTGTTCATTCTCAGTACTCAGATTCTCTTTAGCACATAAGACAAATTCAAAAGAAACTTTGTAATAGACATACACACATGTATGTTCATATGCATTTGTATAAATATAGATATGTATAGACACCCACTCAAAATGTAATTTACTACATATCTTCCCTCTGAATTCTTTTCCCTCTAGTGTTCAATCCCATGATTTCTAATATTCTCTATTGAGATGAGATACATGCATGCTGCTTTTAAATTTTCTACCAACTTGGTATTCTGGTGTGTGTCCAACCTGTTTTTCAAACTCTGTATTCTCTCTTCACTCAGTTTTCTCTAATGCTATACTCCTCTGTTCCATAGTTTATAACCTAGTTAAGAAGGTTTCCTTTGGTTCAGAATCTTTTATGTTCCCTTAAGAAAAGTTCATCATTGTGTTCTATTGTCATCAGTGCCCTTTAAACACTTTCCACTTCTTATCACTACCAATGACATTGCCATACTTCTGGATACATGACCACCCATGAGCCTGAGCTCTTACCACAGTTTCTGAAATCTAACTCTGGGTTCTCACTTCACTTACCTGCTTTCCCAAAATAGTCTTTGCAAAATTATCAACATTTCCAAATCTTATTTATATTCATAACATGAATATAGTATACACCTCCACTTCTTTTCATCATGACTTCAAGACAGGCCACAGTAGCTCTATTTCTTACATCTCACCTTTAAATGTTTCCCTTCCATGCTTATCAGTCAAGGGAAATGCTATCAAATGCCATATAATCCATGTCCCTGTGGTTATGAAAATAATATTGAAGCTTACTAAATGAGTTATACCTCTATGTTCATCTTCCAAAATTCTCTTTTCAAACTTTATAAAGTATTTGACTCATCTTTGGCTATTTAGTTCAGGAACAGTAACTAATATGCTTTCTTATTTAGCCCCCTCTATATCATATCTGAGTTTAACACTTTCTCCTTACTCTGAACCCTAGGCTGTGTAGACCATTCGAAATTACCCATGCATTATACCATGGATGTCCTCTGGTTTTTGGATATAAACTGCTCTTGAATTATTCTGCCAATACAAAAGTAAGCATTTTACATTAAAGTTGCATGCTTAAACTCTAGGCTGTCTCCCAAGGCTTGATTTTTAAATGCTTCTTCTCTGTGGTTGGTGCTGATGCTGTTTTGCAGGGACTGTGGAAGCAGGTGAGGCCTAACTCATAGAAATGGGTCGACAGAGGCAAGCTTTGAGGGCTATAATCTGAACTCTGGGTTAGGAAACTCTGTTTCCTCTTCAAAAGTGATGTGAGGGGGATCCTAAGTTTGTGCTTTGGTGCATACCTTGAATCCTAGAACTCAGGAAGCAAAGGTAGGGACATTGTCATGAGGTCAAGGTTAGTGTTGGGTGATCTGGGGCTATATCGAAAAAACTAAAAAAGGGATAAAGGGAGACAGGAAAGGGAAGCAAGAAAGAGACCACTGTAATGAAAGGTTGGTAGATAATAGGAAGTGGTGAAAATTACAATGGTAATTACAAGAGTCCTGTTTTTTTATTATATTTATTTATTCTGTCTCTGTGCATGAATGTGCGTGCATATGTGTGTGTGTGTGCACATTTTATAGCCTATGTGTGGTGATCAGAGGTTAACTTATTAACTCTATTCTCTCCTCCACCAGGACACCAGGCATTGAACTCAGATCATCAAGGCATGGTGGAAAGTGTTTTTACCTGCTGAGCCATCTCACAAACCCAGGATTAGTTTTAATAGAATGTCCTGCTGCTTTCAGAGCTCATCCTCTGACAAAACTAAGTAGTTTATTTTGCCAAAAATATTAAGAATTTTAGAATCAGAATATATGTATGTATATATGTGGAATATAATAGCAAAAAGAAAAAAAAGACTAATATTTTAAAATCTGAAACCACCAACAGAGAATCAATCAATCTAAACTTTCAAGTCTGGGGCTGAAGAGATAGCTTGAAGATAAATAAATCCATTGCCAAAGCTAATGATGTGGGTTAGAACCCTGGTAGTAGAAGGATTTCCAATCTCCATGTGTTCACTATTGCATATCTATGCCCACACAAACACATATACAACATAAATGAATAAAATGTTTTAAAAACTTTAAAAAATCCTTCACCTCTGATTTTCTCTGTAATTTAAATTGCATGTTCATGGTTAAACCATGCCACAAGTTATTTGTTCCTTAAAGCTGTTAGAGGCAGCCAGGCCAGAAACAGAAACTCAGAAAAACTCCTCCTGTCTCCTTTCCACACCCTTAGTAATTATAAAATCTGTTACTTAGGAACATGTAAGACTATCATGAAAAATACAGGCCACATGCACTTCTTTAGACCAGTGATTTTCAACCTCCCTAATGCTGCAACATTTTAATATAGTTCCTCATGTTATGGTGACCTCAAACCATAAAACTATATTAATTTCATAACTTTAATTTTGCTACTTTATAAATCATAAACACCTGTGTTTTACGATGGTCTCAATTGACCCTGGAATACCTTGGGATGTATTCAGACTCACATTACCCTCCTACCCTAACAATGCAGCTCTGCTCAGGGCTACTTACCCACTGTTGATATCATCTGCTCTCAGACTCTTCCCAAGGATATCACCGTCACTCATATATCCACCAACATCCACTTCAGAAGACACATCCAGATCACTGCTTGCTTTCTCGCTCATATCTATTTGTGACATGTTTCCCAGACGCGAGACAGCAGCTCTGCGGAGAGGTGTTGTATACATAAACCGGGAGGGATCCGTGTGGATGAATCGGCTGGTACCGCTTCGAGAATATCCAGCGCCCATGGAGGGGGCATCTCCAGCCTGTAGACGAGGGCACGCTTGACCCAGTCTCCAGGTCATGGGGGTAGGTCGGCTTGCCAGGTTGGGGATGGCCCTTCCATTCACTTCGGTTGTCACAGTTGTATCAAATGTTGTCTCCAGGGTGCTGTTAAACAAAACAGAGACACACATATATATATACTGATTCACTAAGGGTACAGACCAAGATGACTACTACAGGAAAACCTAGAGTTGTGTGTGTGGCTAGAAACTCATCAGTTTCATGAATGTGAATAGTGCACAGATTCATTTTATGCTTCCAAACATCTCTGCTGATGCCAAAAGGTGGGAAGTCACAATCTCTGGAAGTGGTTGTTTTTGAAAGAAGGGCCACCAATACCTTATAGATTATCTGAATATTGTTTCTCTCTTGAAAAGCAAAACATATTAAGTTTCTCAGAGCAGTGCAGGAAGTTAGCAGTGGGCATGTGTGCATGGATCCCTGCCAGCTTCTTCCAATGGAAGAAGACAAGAAACTATTTCACTAGGGACAGTTGTAGTTGACCAGTTAACTCAGCCTAACAAGAAAGTTCTATAGAAGACAAGATGGAAAGAAGAACAAAAAAACCAGGCAGCTCTCAGCTCAAGGAGTATTGATAACTGATTGCCATATACAAATGAAGGAAAATAGGAAATGGCACTAAATTTCTTCTCAGTCAGTATAAAAGGATCCAATGTTCTCGTTGTCGGTTTTCTTTATCCCTCCAGACATTGGCAGA
Source organism: Mastomys coucha (assembly GCF_008632895.1). Classification (NCBI taxonomy): domain Eukaryota; kingdom Metazoa; phylum Chordata; class Mammalia; order Rodentia; family Muridae; genus Mastomys; species Mastomys coucha. The sequence continues at coordinate 36,953,889 of NW_022196910.1, forward strand.
ACCTGGAGTACCTGTGGCTTATCTGGGTCCCTCGAAGACTGGACATTGTCTCTTCCAAGTTCTGCCTCAGATCTGCTATGTTCTTGACTGTGCGCATTCTCCTAGCTTCAGGGTCCTCACCTGGAAATGGAGATATGAAATTGTTCACAGCATGGTCTCCGTGCAAAGACAATCGTTTACACTGATGAACAATATGAACCCCTGTATTTCAAAGCAAAAGGACAGGTAGGGAATTCCAGATGATTCCTGTCATCTGAAAGCTGTTATTCTGTTTACAATAATAACACAGTTAATATCAGAAATAAAAATTCTAAAGCAGTACTAATACAATAATACTCGTGAGTCTATTTCTCATCAGAATCATTACAATGTTTGAGACATTTAGAAATACAGTGTACAGTACTTGTTGCCACTAGACTGGCTAGATTTTAAAGTTTAAAATTATTTGGATCTGCCACTTCAACAATTATTCATTTTCAAGCACATTCCAAGTGGCTGAGAGGACCTTTCTTACCTAGCGATAAACGTTAGACAGTGAGAAGTACTGAGATGACCTTCCTTACCTAGGATAAATGTTAGACAGTGAGAAGTACTGAGATGACCTTCCTTACCCAGTGATAAACGTTAGGCAGTGAGAAGTACTGAGATGACCTTACCTAGCGATAAACGTTAGACAATGAGAAGTATTGAGATGACCTTCCTTATCTAGTGTTAGACAGTGAGAAGTACTGAGATGACCTTCCTTACAGTTAGACAGTGAGAAGTACTGAGATGACCTTCCTTACCTAAGATAAATGTTAGACAGTAAGAAGTACTGAGAGGCTTTTCTCATAGAGTCTTTTATGAATTCCATATTAGACCCATGGAATGATATTCTTTTTACTTTTAATTACCTCTAAATTTTGCATAGAAAACTAAAGAATCCACATGGTGATATCACAGTTTAACCAAGGACCTAGGTACCTAAACCCAATCACACCTTTCTGATAGAGTGTGGTAATTGCACGCACTCCATGTGAACACCCAGCTTTTGTGTGCAGAAGTGTCATTAAACAATGTTTAGAGTTATGTATACTTCCTAACCCAGCTTGTTTGAAGCTGTTGAGTCCCGACAGGAACAACATGGGGTTAGCTGAGGAAGGAGGGCAAGCTGAGGGGAATAGGGACCTTAAGAAAAATATAAAAAGGAAGCAATATATAAAAGAAGGGGAAGTGAAGAAGAGAGAAAAAAGGAAAAGATATAGACTCCTTTGGATAGATGTCCAAGAGTGATAAAGTTGGATGTTGAAGATCTATTTCTAGCTTCCCAAGGAAATGTCACAGTGCTCTTCTTAGTGGCTACACAAGTTTCATTCTCCCCACAGCAATGGAACAGCTCCTCCCCTCCCCCCACATTCTAGTCAGCATGAGCTGTCACTGGTTTTGTTGTGGATCTTGACCATTCTGACTTGGGATAGGATCAAATTTCAAAGTGGTTTTGAGTTGCATCTCCCTGATGACTAAGGAAAGGACTTGGATTGGTGGGGAGATTCTAGGACTATCTGAGAGGAGGCAGGAGAATAAAAAACATGATCAGAATGTATTGTATGAGTTTTTAAAAAAGGAGAGAAGGAAAGGAGAAAGAAAGAAGGGATAAGTAGATTAAGAGGAACAAGCAAAAGGAGAGAAGAGGGGGAAGCAAAGGATGGGAGAGTATAGAAGAAAGATAAAAAGAAACTGAAAAGAGATAAGAAGCAGGAAAATATATTAAATTACATTATGAAAAAATCATCACACAGATAAGTCAAAATGCATATGTACATACTTCATTTAACACTCTATGTACAAGTTCATTTTAATAATATACTTAGTATTCTTCATTAGAATACTTCCTTAACATTCAGACCAAAATTCAAAAATAAAGTTCACATATCAATTCAGACTCTGTAATTATAGTTTAGAGTTGTTGTTGGGGGAGGGTACATCTCAGAAACCTGGTATGGAATGGATCTAAGTCTCACACATGGCACGCACACCAAGTTCACCTCCATCTTCAACACTGGAATCTCTACACCTCTTTCCTACCAACCAATGATGAAAATAACTTTAGGGAGTGAACCACAACTGTTCCTTGTAAGTTCCACTCAGTAGATCCAGCAGCTCTGAAAGCTACTGAGAAAACTTGTACTATTCCACAGCACCAACCAAATACCAAGACTCCTGTCGGGACTACTGAAAGTTCTTCCATGGTCTGTCTTAGTCAGACACTACTGCCTTGTTCATTACCACTCAGCATGGATGTCCGTCCACACAGCCACTAGTCTGGCTCAGCCTGCAAACTTGTTCCTACTCTTTTATAAATGTTTTGGACAGTTAAATTACACTTAATAACACCATTATTATTCCAAACTAAGGTTGTATCTGATTGCTTCGTTAGAAGAAACATAGTTTAACAAACAGAAAAATATAAGAGGGGATGGCAGGCCTGTGGCATAAATTTCTTCACATGAATCCAAACGATGTAATCTCTAATCCCATAGATTAACTCCTCAGAAACTAAAACTGTTTCTAATCTCCAAGATACCAACCACATCCTCTTTGGAAACTGAAGGCATGACTCACATTAATAGGACACATTTCATGAGAAACAACTTCTGAGATGTTCTTTTTCCACTTCCTAGTCATCTGTTACAATGACGGGGAATAAAAAGAAGGCTGGCAGAGAAAAATTTAAAGAGTGACAGAAGAATATAATAACAGCCAAAGGAAAGGCAGGAGCAACAGAATGGCATAAAATGGTGAGCACATTTTTTTGTTTTATTGTTTTATTTATTTATTTATTCATTCATTTTGTTGTTATTTGGTTTTTGTTTTTAGGTTGAAGGTTTTTGTTGTTATTATTATTATTATTATTATTATTATTATTATTACTATTATTACTTTTATTTTTTACAGTTCAGTCATTGCCCTCCTCCTAGTCCCCCTCAAATGTGTGTGTGTGTGTGTGTGTGTGTGTTTGACGGGGTGTTGGACCAGCTAGTTGCTCAGTGTTTGAGACATCTCAGGAGTTCGGATTAGTTGAGACTGCTTGTCTTCCTATGGCTTCTTTCAGCCTTTCCCTAATTCAACCACAGGGATTCCCAACTCCAGTCCAATGGTTGGATCTAAGTATCTGTGTCTGTCTCAGTCAGCTGCTTGTGGGCCTTTCAGTGGACAGCCATGCTGTGCTCCTGTCTATAAGCACACCATAGCATCAGTAATAGTGTCAGATTTTGGAGCCTCCCCTTGAGAAGAATACTGAGTTGGACTGGTCACTGGACCTCCTTTCCCTCAGTCTCTTCTCCATTTTTGTCCCTGCAGTTCTTTTAGACAGCAACAATTCTGGGTAAGAATTTTTGACTGTGGGATGGCAACCCCATTCTTCCACTGGAGGTGGACTCTACAAGTTCCCTCTCCCCACTGTAGGGAATCTCAATTGGGGTCCCTCCCTTTGAGTCCTGAGAGTCTCTCACATCCCAAGTCTCTGGTAGTTTCTAGAGGATACCTCCCCTTCCCTTTCAGCTCCTCCTCCAGGTTGTTTGCCCCCTCCCTCACCCCCACTCCAATGGTTATATATTTTTATTCATTCTTCTGGCCCTCAGGGCTTCTCTCAGGGCTTCTCTCCTGTCTTAACCCCCACCCTCCAATACCTGATCATGCTCCCCCTTTCCCCGCCTCCTCCCCTCTCCCATCCAGGTCCTTACCATGGGAGGCAGAGGGAGAAAGGGAGGCAGAGAAAGAATGGTGAGGAAATTTAAAGATGAATATCCACTAGAGACTATAAAAGCTGAGAAGTAAAGACCACAGGTAGGGGGTGAAATGGGGGAGTGGGTAAGGAGGGGCAGCTGGAAAGCACTGACCTAGAACAAACTCATGGGTTGCATCACTGCATGCTGCCTGTCCCCAGCTCACCTACATCCAGGCTGTCTTACCATTTGTCAGATCACAATATTGGAATTAATATTTAAACTACTCCCCATGTTTTTAAACAATAGTTTTAAGAATAACCATAAACATTTTGTTTCACTGAATAATTTTCATATCTATTTCTTTTCCTATTGGTAGCCCAATAGGAATGTTTAATCCATGGATCCTCCCAGTGGAAATCTGGGCTTGTTTCTACAGTTTCCCTCAAATGTCAGAACTATAGTGTCCCCCTTACTCCATCCTTTGATTTTCTCCTAAGGACATTCACATGAGACACTATGCCACCGTGGCAATCAAACGGACAGTTCTCTGCCCTCCAACACTTACAGAGCACAGTGTCATGGCTGTCTTATTCATCCCATGAAGGATAATAACCAGAGCTAAATGTATTGCAGCAAATAATTCCAGTGACCCACGAAAGGCAAGATAAAAACTAAGTGCATTTGTAATCCCCTAAGGAATGATTGCACAGTCTGGAATGTCTTTCAAAGTGGTATTCAGATGATATAGTAAGCCTTTGTGGGGGTTGGGAGGAGGCCAAATCAAAGGACATACATATCTAACTGCTTAGCAAATAAAGTTATAAGAAGGATGCGCATGAGAGGAATTTACTTAAGCAACAAAAACAATTCATTTCTTCCCATTTGTGTAATCTCAAACCCAATTATTCCCAAAGGAGGCTTCTCATTTTTGCCAATCAATGGTAGAGATGTCTACACATTTTTTTCAAATGGTGTATTCTCTAATCCACTTGAATTTTTAACACTGGTGCAGAGGGATTTCCAACAACTTCCAAAATAGTGCCTCTGCTTCACAACTAGTGCATAATAGAGAATTTAATTTGGATGGTCTGCCCTTACTATATATGCTTTAAATATACATATTATAATTAACATGGTCACACTACCATCTTTTAATAGAAATCAAATTATATATGTGTGAAACGATTTATATACCCGATCTATTACAGAATCCACTCTGCACACTTTGCTATTGAAAGCTTTTCTCTTCTTAATAGTGACCTAGCCATGATTTTCAGATAAAACTTTCAAACTCATCCTATGGTATAGAAAAAGACGGTCAGTGGTAAGACAGTAGCGTTGCAAACATTGTCCTATATATTTAAAGCATAGAAAGAGCCTGTATAATTTATTAGGATACTCAACAGTAAAAATATTGAACTTATGAAACTTTGGTCAAAGGTAACTTAGGCCATTTTGAGTCATGAGCAGAACCTAGTCAAGAACACAGCAGAGAGTCTACAAAGTTAAAGCATCACTTTAGGAAATCTCCTTGTCTGACTTGATATAGAAATGTGAACATATGGAAATATATCAGAACTACTTGAATATGTCCTTTCCCTTAGTTCTTGCATTTTTGAATGCTGGCCCTGGTGGGTAGAAGGAGAAATCCTAATGGAGAATAAACATGTGGATGTGATAAGCAAGATCTCAGGTCAAATACATGGCATACACTCTTCTATTGTGAGGCTATCCCATGACAGTAGTAATCCAGGTTATTTATGTACAACGAGTGAGATTTTATACATAAACCCGACCACATCTTACAATAATTTAACACAGCAACCTCCAAATCTTGCCTGGGGACTACATTCTGCTCACGTGGTTGAAAATACTAACATGAAAGGTACTTAGAGCAAGATGAATGTGACAATATTTTAAGCCAAAGATGAATACTGTTTGACTCTACAGTTTTGGAGGATCAAAAAGAGATAGGAAAAAGGAGAGAAAGACATAGATCAAGACTTCCTCTCATCTTTATACCATGCAGAGCTTCCTTTATGAGAAGCAGTTCATCACCTAAATCAAACAATGCTATGGAGATAAATCTCTGGCACCTGAGTACCTGGTGGATTTACATTCAGAAATCACTATTCTCAAAACTGTGCAATCATTACTCTTTCCAAGCCAAACTGACATGCAAAATTGAGCCGTATTTGCCTTGGCTGTCTCTCTAAGCTTTCTCATTCCAAAGCTGTTCCCCGAAACATCCCAGACAACCTCATAAAACACCTTGTCACTGGACATTCACATAGAGAATAAAAACAAACCTGTACTTAGTACCATCTGTGTATAGGAAACAAAGAGATCAGTGGACTGGGCTAGTGCTCTTGAACTTACAAAATGCCAGACAAAGTCCTTTCCGAAAGCCCACACTGACATGAAGTATGATGTGCTCTCTGGCTTAGGATTTAGAGATTCTGAGGTGACTCTATAATATAAATATGTGACAGTGGGAAACAGAAGGTGGAAACATTAAATGTGGACACTTCTTTAGGTACATGTGTTAGGGAAGTGGCAAGGTCGACATTTAAAGTTTCACCACAAAAGCCTTTCCATCCACCCAGTCAAAAAAATGATGTCACAAGTTAAGAGGGAATGCTGCCGTTTTAAAAGATTGTGAAAAAAAAAAAAACCCGAAACAGTTAACAGTTATTTTTCATAGCTTAGTTGTAATGTAACTAAATGTTATACTTATACATATAGAGGAGCAGCTGTTCCGAGATTCAGAAAGGAAGAAAGGAAGGAAGGCAGGCAAGCAAGGCAAGGCAAGAGCGCGCAGGCCTCTGCAGGCAAGGGACTTGAAACACCAACTGGGAGCAGCCCTATTTAGGGAACTCCCAGGCAGCAAATGAAAGCATACAGAAATTGACCCAGGAGACCACTCCATCTTCATTACACATGAAGGATTGAGGGAAGTTAACCAAGTCTCCACCAAAGACTAAGTCGAAAGCCTACTTACAGTTAGGATATCCCAGACACCTAGACAACTGAGTCTATTTACTTCACCCAGTTACATTTCAAAACCGGAATTCACAGTTCAGATTTACAAGGGAAAATAATTTCAAGGAAGAAGGAATTATAATGTTAAACTCACATAACTAAAAGAAAATGAGTCTGAAAAATGAAAGGTAACTGACGGCCATGAACCCTGTCCCTGGCAACCTGGACTCACCTAGTAAGTCACTGTAAAGTGCCTGTTCCAGATCCCCCAGCATGGTGAGGATCACATCCTCATCCAGGTGAGCTGTCCCTTCCCGTAGGCAGCTTTCTCCTTCCTCTTCAGCCCAACTTCGGCTTGTACTGCTTGGCTTGGAGGATCCGTTTTCATCTTCAGACTTACTGTCTTCATCGCTTTCTCCATCTAAACCTCGTCTTGCAGGCCAGTCCTCTAAGCCATCAGCACAGGACTGGCCGCCTCCTGCAGGCAAGCTCCAGGCTCCAGCGCCACTGTCATGATACAGTGACTGCACAGACCTAGACAGAAACCTTGAGAGACATCTTCTTTCTGCATAGTTGGATTCTCTCTGGCTAGCCTTTGCAGCATTTCCAAACCAGTTGGAAATGCGCACAGTAGGTCTCCTTTCCCCCTCACTGGAGAGGGAAAGGTTTGTCAAAGACTTTTGTTTCTGAAGGCAAGCTCCCTGTTTCTTGACTTCTTTGCCGCGAAACACAGAGAGCCCAGCTGACTGCTGCATGGTTCTAATGCCTTCCTCTTTTCAACCGGACTTCATATTGTCTCTTTACACCACAATTGTTAACTGTCCCTTTTTGGTTTTAATTAGCACGTGCACTTCAACAAAAGCTCAGGCTCAGACACTCACAGGGCATTGTCGAGACAGGGTAGTAGACACAATCACTTTCCCACAATTGAGCTTGCCACATCATTTCACTGATCAGCAGTACTTACAAAAAACATTTTGCGTAAATACGTTGTAAGCCAAAAAAAAAAAAAA
>NW_022196910.1:36961789-36967228 GCF_008632895.1 Mastomys coucha
GAAGCCAACTACGTTTTTCTGTCTTCATCCAATCGTATGTCTCAGCAGGATGGTGCGTCCGCATTTCCCTCTACTGCTTCTGTGTTCCGAAATGAAGTAAGGTGGAAGCAAAGCAGGGTGTCTCTCTCGTTCCCGCCCCACAGCCTTGCATCTCACCAGCCCTTTACTGACTGAGGTCTGAGAAACCTTTACTCTAACGAGCTGACACAGTGCAGCAAGTACGGCTTCTGCAGAAGAGCCCACGGACAGCAGAAATGAAGCGAGGAAGCTCAGCCCTGCTTGAGCCTCCGTTGTATTTTAGTATTCCACCTGCATCGTCAGATCTATGGTTCTCCCTTGCTGCTGCAGTGGATGCTGCTAGCTGCCATGGCAGCCAACATCCTGCTAAATTAAAACAGAGGCACGGCAGCAGCTGGCCAAGCGAGAATGCCACAGGTTTCAGAGCCAAGCCTGAACGAGATGCTATACTGCTAAACGACGGATCCTCTGCACATCTCAATGACTCTCAGCCAACCCAGCCTCCCACACGGGAACACACACACTCTAACACACACTCTTACACAGCACGCTCTTCCTGATTCTGAGAATGACAGACTAATTCTCTATAGCTGCAGGCAGCTGAAGCAGGCAGATATGCCTTCTGACTGTTGGCATTCTTGCTGTTAAAGCACAAATCCAATTCGAGCATGTAAAGGACCCAAAAACTGGAGCCTGACTCCCTCTCCCCTCTGGCAGGTAATGTTTTAAAGGGAAAGACCTCATCCTATCTTTTACAGAATGAGTTCAAGGTGTTTTACCCCTTTAAATTCTGAAAATAGTGAATAAAATCCTACCATGATGATGAAACTAAGATTTCTTCCTTATTTGCTTCAAAAACACAGAAGCAAAAAATCTTAGCTGAAGTAAGTTACTCAAACCATTCACCTGAAAGATTATAGCCCAGTGCAGAATAAAAAGGTGTAAAATAAAATACACAATGTACATTACAATTTTTGTATACCACAATGTGCATCATGATTTTTGTATATCACAATATACATGATGATTTTGTATATTGAGCACTTTCTTAAGTCAACTCATAAGCTAATCACAGTATAATCAATTCTTAACATTTCATATTTTTATAAATATAGAAAACTTAAAAGATAAATTTCTTGGTTTTGCCTCATACTGGGTGTGTACACCATGCTATTAGTATGAAATCCAGATTTTAGGACAATTTATTTTTACAAAGCAAATATGTGTTGTATCAGAAATCATGTATAGCATGGGTGATTAAAAAGGTTACAAAAGGGGAAAAAGAAGAACTTTTGAAAAATTTCTGCTTCCAAATACCACATACTAACAAGGGGGCATGGGAAAGTAATGCATTAAGATACTGAAGTATATCAGTCAAATTGCACACAGCCTCCATCATCTTCAGAGAGGATAAATAAAATTAATTGTGATTTTCACTTTCAGTTATAATTTCCACTCTTAGTGGGGAGAAATGCTCTATTCCTACCTATATAAAATACAATTCTTATTGCTTTCCACTGATAACAACTTCCTTTGAAAAGGGAATGTCATGAGATGGCCCCATTCAATGCAGACCATACTTAAATCCAGGTTACAAATATGTAAGACTGGATGGAAAGAAAGGTTACTAATATGATGTCATCAATAATCAAGCCATCAATTACAAATGTTGATTACAAATTTTCACACTTTAAAAGGTATGTTTACATAGCATATGATTAAATGAAATTGATATACATATATTTATATATGTATATAAATTTATACATATAATTAACAGAAATTGATTATTATGCTTTTTGTTAAAAAAATTTGGTTCTTCCTTTCAAATTTTGTTAGACCTAACCAAGTGTTTCTAGACTATGAGAATACTACGTGGTTCTTAAGATGTAAATGTTGTAGTTCTGTGACCCAGGTTGCTCATATATTGTTTGACATATGGTAATGTAGCCCAAGGCCTCACTGAAAGGAACCCTAATACTTTATAGGTCAAAGAGCTGAATTCCTGCATGTATACATGAAAGCAATAATTATACCCTTCCCTTTCAAAAGGGTGTTTATATGCCAATCAGCTTAAGCAATGACTTTCCAGTTTCTCTAAAGAACCATTAAAAGGACTTATTAAAGTACCATTTTTGAGGTGCCAGTGCCACAACTGTTCATTTAGTAGGTCTTAGAAGGTCATGACATTGCCTTCCTGATATTTTCCCAAGCACTGCTGACTCTGGGAGCCCATTTTGAGAGCCACTAGGCTGAGATTAGTGGTTTCTAATTGAGGATGGCTTTTGTTCCCTAGGAGACATTTGTGGTTCCAATGGGAGAGGGTGACATCCACAGAACGGGAGCAATGGTGCTGTTAAACATTGTAGGATGACAGATTCCGAAGCCCGTGAAAAGGAACTGTGTACCCTCCAGTGTCAGTACTGTCAAGGTTAAGAAATATTGTTCAGAGTGCCTTTCAAACCAACAATGCACTTTCTTGACATTAATATCCACCTTGCAGTGGTTAACAGCTCTTTCTCTGCTATATTTTACTCTGAGACCCATACCAAGACCATAGCCTGGGACATATTGATCTTATGACATAGCAGAGATGAGCAATCTACACAATGATTCTCAATACTTCTCTTCAGGAATGGCCCACGTCATTTTTAAAACTCTCATTTTATTTATTGAATCAAATTACATATGTCATCCTAATACTCCTGGGCCAGATATAAAGCACTCTCCTTATGGAGTGAAGACTGTAAATGTGGGCTAAATTCACTGAAACTGAACAAAGAAACTAGAGGTAATAGCATACATATTTTGGAAAGAAAGCCCAACAAAGGAAATGGCAAATGGGGGTGGTTGTCGTTTTTCTCCTTATTTAAAGATTTTATAGCAAGCTTGTAATTGCAGTAGTTTTGCCCCTGGAACTACTAGATGTAAATTTACCCTGACAACTGTAGGGAACCTACTTACATCACTACAGGCATCTCTCTCTGCTTTGTTGCCTATACACAACACAAGGGAATTTTTATTTATTTGGATTCACACAGAGAAAGGGCATGTTATACAAGGTAGAGGAAAGCTTCCATGAAAATAAATGAATACAACTGCAGAAATGTGACTCATTCTAATTTTGTCTAATATTTGTGAAATAAAATATAACCAATATAATGTCCTGGAGAAGAAAGCTCTCCAGACTTTAGTAAGCATTGCTATCATATTGGCTATTTGAATAGAAGATCTAAGCTAATTTGAATCACAAGGACTTCATCTCCTTACACTCTATATACAATCAGGAGATGGAAATTCTAGTGATCATTTGCAAAGCTCTTAAATGCCAGATATGACTTATTTTTTAATGTAAAAAATGTAAGTAACCACTACCTTATTCTTTGGTTTAACCTATACATTTGGTTCTATAGTAATTCCATGAAACAATTTACTAATTTCGATATTACTATTTTGGAAAGCAAGATGCCAGCTATATATATATATATGGATATGGATATATATGGATGCCAGGTATGTATATATATATATATATATACATATATATGGATATATTCCAGTTAAAGGTTAAAAACTGCATTGCACAAATGTTGTACATAGAGTAGATACACATGGGAACAGAGAGCTTTATGGAAAAAGAAGAGAAAAGCGTGTGAACTTAACTAGAAAGCAAAATCAAACGCCACTCTACAATGTGATGAACATTTAATCTCAGTTACACTTGGTTGAATCTTTTGGCACTAAACGAAATGGTCTCAGAGAATAAATTCTCTCTGGCAAAGCAGGTAAAAATACAAACAAAGCTAAAGCAATGAATGTACGAGATACTTTCACCCAGGAATGTACTACCAGAACAGCACTTTAGTTCTTCTGGAACGGCATTCAGAGTGTTACGATGTAAGCCTTAGAGAAGGTGCTGGGAGCTGTAAGACAATGCATTCATTGCTATGGATTTTATATGCATAATAATAATTATTAGAATCCCCATCGTGGGTCAGGTGAATGGCAGGCATCTTTCTCCAAAAGACTCTGAGGAACAAAAGGGGCTCACAGCCTTTTGCTGCTCTCATAGCCTTGAAGAATATAAAAAAGTTACAAAGATTCTTCAATTGCAAAGTAAGGCCTCCCATTTCTAATCCTTACCCCACACCCAAATTGAATTCCACTAATTTTTTCCACAACAGTTTTTTTTTTTAAATAGACATTTTAATCACTACCAGTGAGATATGACATCAAGGGGAATTTAGAGAGCCAAGCCTCCCTCTTAGCAAATTCCTCTAGCCAATTTCCACTGCAGAATGAACTAAGTTTGCCCCTTAAAAGTATTATAATGCTTACAGGCCATATATCATGTAAATAATGGGACAGAGATGGATTTGACAATTTCTTATTTAAAAGAAAAGAGATTTCTCTCCCCTTGGGTAACATATCAAAAGACAGAGAGAGAGGCAGTTTCATTCTTCATATTAACAAAAAAAGTACAGTGATGATAGAATTATTAAAATTAATTATAAAAATTAATAGAATTATTAAAATTAAAGTTATTTTGTTTTCCCACTCAGGTCTTTATTTGTTACATTCCTCATTGCTGAGACAAACTACCCAAGGAGAAGCAACTCAAGGACAGAAAGGTGTAGTTTGATTCTCAGTTTGAGGAAGGAATTCCATCAGGTATAGTAGGAATGGCAGGAGGAAACTGGCTACTCAAACTTTAAGTTAGGAAGAGAGAGAGTTAAGTGAACTAACGTATGGAATGAAAATGCCTGCCCACAGTGGTCCACATCATATAGAACTGCCCCTTAATATCCAGAGCCATATCATCTCCTCGAGGTCTCCCAACCTTACTGAATAGCACTGCCAGCCAGAAACAGGAACAGGCATTCCAATATCCTAACCTCCTGGGGAAGTTCAGCTTGCAAACCATGAAACGATCAGAGCTTTCATTGAGTGCTACCACTCTATGTGCATCTTCAGCCCTATTGACTGGCACGTCTCCCAAAAGCTATAGTAGTTATCCTCCTTCCTACATGCTGTATACACCTAAAAATTTTTTAGGCTCTTGCCCATCAAGTGTTTCATTTATATAATATCTGCTTTGTTTTTCATTTCAGAAACAGTAATTAGTTGGAAATCATGTATCAATTATAAACTGAGATATATCAGTTAATAAAACAGACATGGGAAGGAAGGGCTCTATTCTAAACATATCTTGAAAATAGAAGTATTCTACTCTGTCTAAACTGCTTAGAACATTAGCATGTTGTTTGGTTTTTTTTTTTAATTTATTTTATTTCAGATATTTTCTTTATTTACATGCAAATTTCTCCATTCCAAGTTTCCCCTCCAAAAAACAAAAAAAACAAACAAAAGCAAACCCCTGTTGCCTCCCCCCTCCCCATGCCTGCCACCCCGCCCTCTCCC
>NW_022196910.1:36974272-37012860 GCF_008632895.1 Mastomys coucha
TCCACTTGCAGGGAAGGGGCAGAGGAGGACGCTGAACCTCCTCTGTCACTCGGAAGCTGAGAGGATCTTGTCCCTGCCATCCTGCGGCTCCCCTGGGAGTCGTGGGGCTTGTGGCTCCTGGCTGGCTGCTCAGGTCTCAGAAACTCACCCTAGAGAAAATGGCGGATCCCGCCCGGGTCTCTGGCTTAAGGCGCCTCCAGGCTGGCTGCTCCAGTCTCAGAACCTCACCCGAGAGAAAATGTTGGATGCCGTCTGGGTCTCTGGCTTAAGGCGCTCTCTGGAGGTAGGCCCTCCACTTGCAGGGAAGGGGCAGAGGAGAATGCTGAACCTCCTCTGTCACTCAGAAGATGAGAGGATCATGTCCCTGCCGCCCTGCGGCTTCCCTGGGAGTCGTGGGGCTTGTGGCTCCTGGCTGGCTGCTCAGGTCTCAGAAACTCACCCAAGAGAAAAAATCGGTTGTTTGTTTCTTTTGTGTAGTGTAAAAGTGTAATTTATGGATTCCTACTTAATAAGCTAGTACTTTCGCACTGAGTTATATTGCCAGAACAGCACTTTAGTTCTTATGGGAATCGCATACAGAATGTCATTCATATTGAGCTTCTGAGTTTCTGAGAGGGGACAATATAGAAGCATATCAAATATTGAGAAGTATATCCAAGGTTTAGTCCCATGTTTCTGAGCTCAGAGAGAAGTCAATACACACAAGGCCAGTAACATAGGGTAATGGACTGAAAAGCATGTGGCAGAGGTCACAAAGAATTCTTTAGTATCAGGCTTGAGTAACTGGAGGCTTGCATTACTATCAACCAAAAAGGAGAAGATGCAAACAGAAGGGGGTTTGAAGGTAGCCTTCGGGCGTGGTTTTAAATGAAGTATGTTGAACGTATATGTGAGATATAACTAGAGGAGAGAAACATTTGTAAGCCATTAGTGTATGGACCACATTTAAAGTCACAAATTACTGTTGTACACATATGTAAATAAAGTCTTGGAAAGAAAACTGAATTGTTTCAATGATAGGAAATTGGGGTGAAAAGACATAACTAGAAACAATTACCAGTAAAAAACAAACAGTGAGGTCTTGGGAAAATCAATGGAATGTTGAAATCAATCCAGAAAGTTTCTTAGATTCCTGGTTAGAGGTCAATATGATGAGCCATACAGCTTAGTCCTTAGATTTAGACAGGTTTCCAATAATACCAACTTCAATTGAGAACACTTTCAATGCAGACATGAAGTGAGAAGGCTAGTTAGACTAAGCTAGGACAACAATGAGAAAGGATTAGTGGCTGGTTTGAAGGTTACTCACGTAGGACAAAAGAATTAAATTATAGCCATGAAGTTAGAAGGCAAAGGAGAAGCTGTCTTGTAGTATGTTGAAGCTAGACATACATCATTACTTCATGGACTAAAGGGATGGTCATGTAGCCAAGGGGAACATTAGTAGGGAAACGAGAATGTAGTTCAAGAAAAGCAAACTAAATATGTGTTAAGTGGGTATAGATGCTCTGAGTAGGTAGATATGGATGCAGAGTTCATCTTCCTAGTAAAGTGACATCTCGATCAACAGTTAAAATATCAAGTAGAGGTAGTGTTAGAGTTTTGAGAAGAAAAGAATAACATTTTTGTCTAAGAATTTGAGGGACCTATCAGAGTTTGGAAAAAAATAGTGGTTGCTGGGGCTGTTGGATACTTATTAGGTGAACTGATAGAGTGTATCACTTAAGTATATTTCTTTTTATTCATTCATTATTGTATGAAATAGGTGAAGAACTGATAAAACTCCACTTGTTATTTTGTTATTAAGAGGGGATGAAGGAATTAGGGGTGAGTGTGGATGGAAGAGAAGAAACTTGCAGTTACCACAAGGACTGATCTGATTAAGAAGGAAAGAAAGCATGGGTGATTTGGTAAGTGACACAAAAACTAATCAAGTTTATAAACTAGGAATCCTAGCAGGGTCACTGTAGAGTCAGGGAACAGTGGGGAGAGGACTGTAAACATTGGGAACTTCAAGTGGTAAAAATAGAGTTTATGGAGCTGGAGAGATGGTTCAGTGGTTAAGAGCAGTAGCTGTTCTTCTAGAGGACCAGCGTTCAACTCCTATTTGGCTTATGATGGCTCACATGTGTATGACATGTATCATACACAGACATATATGATGAATAGGAGTCATAGCAATGATGTTATAAAGAAGTTATAGTTCCTGATGATGGCCAAGGACTAGGCTCTGCTATGGGACTGTGTAGCTCGGAACAGATTGCGAGATAAGGTCCCTGGAGAAGGCTAGGTTGTTGGGGGAGCCATTTATTCACACCTTTGAAATACCACAAATTAAGGCAGGGATTACACTGGAGGAAGAGACAGTGTTTCAGACCATAAAACTAATTTTAAACACATAATGGTAAGAAGAGTGACATAATACTGATAGATTCATTTCAGGATCTATTTTCTGTTTCCTTCTATTCCTCAAATGTGTGACCCATATAAAGAATTCATTATTTTTGCAAAATACTATTCCCTCTATTAAGTCCCCTAGACTATTAAACTAATATCTGGTTTATGCTTCATTTTCAAATACTCTATTAAGATACCAGAACATTAAATAGAAATATTAATTAGAAATATGAAAAATGACTAAATGCAGACAGAAGACGAAGCTTGAAAAATTAAATATGGATTATTTATTCCATCAATACTACTCAGTGATAAGTTAGCTCTAGAAAATAATGTTCCTTTGTGAAACCCACAATGATAAAAATTTAAATTCTACTCGAATTCACTTGCAACTATTGATTGGAGTACTTGTACTTCATAGGCATAATTCAGATGTTCATGACGTTCAGTATGGTAATTGAAGCTTCTTCCTACCATTCTCTATAAAATGTATGTCACAACACAGGAGCACAGCATCATCTTGACACTTCTCTGAAATCTCTTGTGTCTATTAATACCACCGGCATAGTCATATGTTCACATCATAATCGCTCCCCACCCCTGCACTGGCCCTGTGTTGTATTTGCCATCTGAAACCACAGATGCCTAATCATATCACTAATTTTCATTCCACAGGTTACTCCTGGAGTGTTACTTTATCATGAGTCTCATTATTCAGTGATTGCCATTTCGAGAAGTGTTAATGCTTGCTGAATTGAATTTTATGGCCATCACAGTACAGACATTTCCTAACTTCCTCTGTTGTGGTTACTCTTTTCATCCTTAGAGGCCTTGAAGTAACAAATGAATTTTCAAAAATTAAATTCTTCCCCATATTTTTGCCTTTGGACTAAGCAGTGAACAACTAAAAGCTAACACAAAGATTTATTCGAAAAACAGACATGTCTCTACTTGCAAGTGTAACAAAATTTCTTAAGATCTTTCTCTGACTCATGACAACATAGTTTTCTAAGATGTTTCTTGGGTCCTCATGAAGAATGAGTAGGACTATATTTTATATAATAAATATATGCATAATTAAATTATATTAAAGGCTTTCTATATAATCCTAGGCTTATATGAATTACTGGAAAAATACTTGGCTCAAGCTAAAAATCCCATTTCCTACAATCAAAACCCTGATAAGTATATATGGGAAATTTGTAATTTTTATCAAATATATATATATATATGTATATATCTATCAAAATATCTTTCCAACTAGAATTTTTTCCAATATGTACACTAGAGAAGTGCTATAAACATCTTGGAATTAAATATAGGACAGGATTTCATTGGTTATAAATGTTACAGTAAATGCTACATCTTTGATATATCTCCAACCTTCATATATATCTAAGGACCACTCTACTTACCATAGAAGTCTCCCAAAAAGTAAATTACCTTAAAACAAATTAAACTTTCAGATTCTGAAAGAACCACCATTGGCTTTTTATTCTTTTTAGGACAACAAGGAGATTGTCTTAACCAGAACATCCAAATTTATGAGAAACTCTGAAGCATAAAATATACTGAGTCCAGTTGTACAAAACTCACAAAGCCAACACGATGTAATAAATGGAAATTCAGGGAAATTACAAATTCTCACTTACCGGATATCTCTTCTAGGCATTGCTTAGCCGTCTTACTATAGGAAGAATCCATCTTTGTAGGACTGGTACAGGAGTCAACAGGTGGTAAAGAGGTGCCTTCATTTTCTGAATGTGCTCTGAAGTTAACCAAGAAGACAGAGACAAACAATTGTGGTCACCATTGACTCATCAAAGTAATTCTTCAGTACAAGGAAAAATCAGTTCAAGTTTTTCATCAAGGTCAGTAACTCTTTTTTTTTTTTTCAGCTGAGATGCTCCACATCTATCTGTATAAGAAATTAAGGACTTATTTTATATACTCAAGTATGATATATATATTCATGTGTGTGTGTGTATGTGTGTGTCCCACATGAGTGAGGTATTGATTCAGATATTCTGGATTTATCTGCTCTTGAAAGCTTGTAACTATCAACAGTTGATTGTACTGGTTGTGGGGCAAAAGAAAAATGTATATCCATTTTACAGACCATCTGGGCATAAAATGTTCTTGTAATCATAGTAAAGCATTGAAACCATACCTGAAATACTTTTTAATGCTTATGTTACAAGATGTATCTATAATAGAACACATAAGAATAAATAACAAATAGGCAGTGAAACACAATAATGATCTAAGAATTCTGGGACATTGAAGCTAGTCAGAAACAATTGCTTTCACTGATCTCCCATATGCTTACATTTGTGTGCATGTAAATAGTGTCCAGGGAAATGTAATTCACAAGTAAAGGACTGTCTAATAAAATGCAAGATTCTTAACCTTAAGAATCTTATATTTTTGATATTTCAGTCTTACTTTATACAGTTTCTTTCCTCTATACACAGATGAAAATTTTAGGGAATTTCTTGATACAGATACAAATTGTACATGTTTTTGATTCAAAAGCCCATGTTTGAGAAAGTCACAGCATGAGCCACTGAAATACAGGAGTCAAGCTGGCACAAAACTGTGTGCTGTTGGACTATGTGCTTTTCAGAGATTCTACTTGCCTTACTTTAAATTCCATTTACAGCACTAAGACTAATGCATAGCAAGTCATCCATAATCATAGCTTGGCTTAAGAACACCTATAGCAATACTTGTCTGTGAAATAAAATGTCAGTATACTTCTGAGTCACATTTTAACTAATCTATGGTTATTATCCTAAATTGTAGTTTTGAGAAAAATAAAATGTGAATGTTGATTATTAGAACTAGTTCACATTTTTGCATCACATCTTACCTTGGGGTAAGGTCAGCAATCTCAGTACTATAGAGGTACAAGAACATCAAGAGTCTAAAGTTAAACTGGGATATATGGTAGGTCCAGCAGAGGATAGCAGGAAGAGGGAGAGGAAAAGATCAGAGAGTAAGGAATAAATGGGGAGATGGCTTAGTCTGTAAAGTGCTTGTCACATAACCATGACCTGTGTTTGCATCCCTAGCATCCACATCAATGTCTAGATGCAGCTATATGTCTGTAATCTTAGAGATCACTGGAGCTCATTGGCTTGTCAATACAAATGAATTAGGGGACTGCCATGTTCTGTTAAAGACTGTATCAAAAAATAAAGTGGCCAGTAATCAATCAAGTACCTAATGTTAACCTCTGGCCTCCATTTTAAGGCCTCCATACACAATTATGTACACAATGGATGAACATGTATTTATGCTTCACACATATACAAAATATCACCTGTGCATGTTTACATACACACACATGAAATATATCATTGATATTTAATTGGCAGATGTAAAAATTGATAAGCTTACTATGATTTATAAGCAATGATTTAAAGCTGTTTCATCCTTGGTTAGATGTGTCATATATGTGAAGTAATAATCAAAAGAGTAACAAAGCCAGAGATATATCTTTCTGACCTCTCAGTCGATTTTATCTGAATAAGAAGGCAAAAGTCCTCTCATGTTTTCTAGGGCTTCTTATTCCATGTTGAGCAAGTTTAAATAGTGAGTGTGGAGGTAAGCTAAGCTCACTGAAGAAATCTGACTGGCTGCTGTCCAAGCAGTGTCAAACAGGCATCCAACTTGGCAAACTGGCCTTGATTCAATACAGGCTTAAAAATCCTGCAGGTTCACTATTCAGGGACTTGTCTTCTAGGAGACAAGTTACCTTAGGTGTTTACTTAAATGACTGTCTAAAGTCCAATGCTAATTGTTTCCTATTACATCAACACCAATAGCTGTCATGGGAGGCAGAAGGTGTGATTGTAATAACTTATAAAAATTCAGTGTTGCTCTGGGAAAGTCTGTATGGAACATGAGAATGTTTAGAATGTTGTGTGAGCAGAGATTTTTCTCTACCCAAAACAGATCTTAGAAAGCATGTCCAAGCTGGAAACTGTGTCTACCTTCCTCACTTCATGAATTGATTATTCAGCTCTGTTGGCTATGCCTCTATTGTCCCTTATCTGAGACACTTACAAAGAGTCTTCATATTTGCTTGCTCTATTTTAACTCAGAGTTTCCATGTGATCATATTAGTGTGGTAGTACAGACTTCTAGTTGATTACCTTTTGGTGAATTTTTAGTTTAAGGCACAAGAGAATATGGTTTATATTCTATCTCTTTGGTGCCTGTACCCTGCCATTCTCCATATGAGTCATTATATGGAAACAGATTAATTGTTACAAAGAACATAAGCTACTAAACTCCACATCACTTACAAAAGAACTTGGAAGCTCTCCTTGGTTTATTTTCAGAAGTAGGTCAGCTCAGACATCTCTGTTCCATGCATTTCATAAAACTGGCAAATATCTAGTCCTTTCTCTATTTACAATAGTGCTAGAATTATATTTTAGCTCTGATCTATTGGGATATAATCAACAGCAATTACTAAAGTTTTGCTTTTTATACAAATAATCAAAGAAATTATCCAAGGTTCTTGACAATTTCCAAATGTTCTCTATTTTTGGGACAATTTTATACTAGTGGAATAAAAACATTTTGGTCTTATCATGAAACTATTTATGAAGATTTCAAAATTTCACAGGAACACTTTGACATAGTGAATACTGCAGAATATCCCTCACTGGTTCACACAACACAGTCTGACATGACGACAGTGCACAGTACATGTATCTACTGAAACTATGACCTGGAGCTTGGAAAGTAGTGTTTACTTTATGTAGAGTCCTAGTTTCCCAGGTATACAAGATGTTACTAGAAGTTGTAGAACTAAGAAATCTAAATCTCAACAATGATTAGCCTAAAATTAAAAGTCCATTTTTATGTATTTTCCATGCAACAAGTATTGGTCTAGTGTAATATCTATGTAACAACACTAAATTTCACTCCAATTCTCCAAGGTGGGTACTATAGGCAAACAAATTACAATTTTTAGCTGTCTGACCATTGACCAAGGTAATAGCCTTGTGTATATTTAACCAAAACTCAAACTAGACTGCCTATAAATAGTGACTGTTAATCACTACTATGACAATTATACTGCATTCATAACCCATGAAATAAAATCAGACTCTATTAGTCCTTACTGGACACTCAGTATTATATTTCAACTTCCCTTTGCTAATACATCAGTCTAAAAGAGATATTATTGAATGTGACTGTCAATTTACGTATTCTAAATGTTACACTTTACTGGCCATTTAAGCAACTTGATAACTTATATTAGGTATTATTGAATTTGATCTTTTGTAAAAAAGAGTACTTTTATATTGACCTAAATATAACAGTGTATAATTTGTGATGTAAATGCATATGTATATTCATACCCAGATAACTTAAGTTTTGACCACTTAGACAACCTAGATGCAGTAACATGGTTTTAAATATAATTTTCCGTGAAAAGAAACCAGGGCTCACTGAAAAACAGATAAAACAAATTTAGGAAATGCGCAAGATGAGTTAAATGAACATTAAATCACACAAAAGAGGGTCTGGAAAAGTAGAAATGCTTATGAAAAGGTCATACAGAGCAGCCTGAAGGATTTCCCAGAGCCATAGGTAGGGAGATTTTCAACATCAAATTAAATTATGTTGGCAATGTATTATATCTCATGAAATAAAATAAGACTCTATTCATCCATACAGTATGGATGGGTAGATAACAGAGAGAAACTATTTTCTCAAACATGAAATACATACAGATGAAAAATAGAATTATATAATAATTTATGATTATTAGAATATAATTTTAATTCAGACATGAAACTTCAAAGGATGCTGCAAGTTTTGAGATAATGGAAATTAAGAACAATGTTTTTTTTTAAGTTTTAAAATATCTTCCTCCATAAATGTTTATTAAATATAAATGGAATTAATTTTAAAATAGAAAACTACAGCGAATATTACTTTAAAGAAACAAACAAATTTTATGTCAGAATAATAGCAAATTAAGTAATCATATAATACCTTTAGATTGAGCAATGGATGCACATAGCTTTGTTTGTGTGAAACTGGAGGAAAATAAATCCATTTGTCTAAAAATGGGTAAATATTAGAAAGAACCAGATAAAGGAAGAATATTGAAAATTGGCCTTTAAAATACCAGTTTCAGAAAAATCAAGGAAAGAGTGTAGAACAGGCTGCTAGGAAGACATGACTATCATATAGAACATTAATTTTAAACTGCTTTAAGTAGTGCCTTGGGGACAATTAATTAAAGAGTGTTTTTAGTTATTTTAAATACAGCAAAACACACACAGACAGACAGATACACACACACACACACATACAAACACACACACACATATACAAGGTATTGACATTACCTTAAGTTTCCTATAGATTTAAATTTTTCCAGATTACTTGAATGTAAGATTCGAAAGGCAAATACAAGAAAGGATGCCCATAATCCTCTATGCTTAAAAAATTTGAACTATAGCAGGGTTTATTACAATAGTCCATCTTCCAGTAGCAGGTCTGTATTTCATCTTTAAAACACTGTTGTGTGAGGTTATTTAGACTACTTCGCAATGCACAAAATTATATCAAGCCTAGCAAAAGGCTTGGGAGAAAAGAATTCAATAGTCTCTAGTGTGTGCTGATGACCAATTATTTCCCATTCACATAAATCTACCACTGCAGTACAATCTGCAGTGGTTGCCTGAGGATGTACAATGCTTTTTCTGAAAGACAGTTATGTGCTCCACATTTCAAGCTCTGTAAACTCGCAGCTCCTCCTACACAATTCATTGTTCAACAAATAATCTGAGCTTCAACATAGTGAGCACTTTAGAAACCAGTGTTTTGCATTCTCTGCCTTTCAGAATCCAGCAAATGACCATTCCCCATATAACTTCCTAGGAGAATCTGGACTGTACATCTTACAACCCAAATTTCATCTAACAGTCTATGATGCTGTTTTCAAAAGTGAAACTAACTTACATCAAAAGGAAAGATATTTAAAATAATAATTAATTGAACTAATTTTACAAATATAGAGTTACAGAGGCATACAATTTATATTTAATAAGTAGATTTACAATACTCAGTGATTTTTGTTTCTTCATTAGTCATGTTTTACCTGATAGTCTCAGGGATATTTTTTTCTTCTCATAATTGTTCAGGCAGCCTCTGCCTCAACCCCTTTGCTTGTATGAGCTTGCATTATATTCCACATATCACCTTACTGGCATTTAATATAAATGGAAAGAAAGTGAAGGATGTAGGGTTAAAAAAGTTCATGAAAAAGGTTAACAGTTGTTTTAGTTTTTTCCTGTGACTCATAATATATTCAAGTGTCATTTCTTGTGAATTAACTAATAGTTGCACTATTTTTTTCTTACATAATGTTTCAAATATTGGGACATAGGTGTGAAGTAATACATTCAAAAGGAATGGATAAAAAAATATAGAAGGAAATGACAGTTTTTAGATAATTAAAGGAGACTATGGGTTTCCCTAGATTATGGGTTAGCCATTTATTTTATATATATATATATATATATATATATATATACACACACACACACACACACACACACACACACACACACACATATATATATATATATATATATATATATATATATATATATATATTTCCTAGGGCATGGTGTTTCCTCTCACCAATAGCACAGTGACTAAGAGAAGGAGAAGAGACGATAATTTACCCAGAACATTGTCAGGTAGAGACAGTGGTGCTCTAATTCATGAGGGTTTAGAGCAGCAGCTCTTAACCTATGAGGCAAGACCTCTTGGGAGGGGGTCTCATATAAGACACCCTACATATCAGATATTTACATTCCAATTCATAACAATAGCAAAATTATAGTTATGAAGTAGCAACAAAACAACTTTATGGTGGGGGGGGTCACCACAAAATAATGAACTAACTGTATGTAAAGGGCCACAGCATTAGGAATGTTGAGAACCACTGTTTTAGAGCAAGATAAGAATGCTATCAGGAATTGGATTAGAGAACATTCTTATAATATTTTGCACTTTTAATTTGGCTTTGTTTTGCCCATGATCTGAAACTTAAGTGAAACTGAGTTTAAAGTAATTGACTAAAGTTTTTGGCCCAGGAAATTTAAAGCCTATGCCGAGGAAGAGGCTGCAACAGTTAAAGATGGGACAACAGAAAAGGTTCATGAGTCAAAACCATACCCAGGTCAGGAGAACTCTATCATTTGAGGTATAAAAAGAAGGCCTACACTGAAGGAGTTCCCTAGTTCTCAAAACCAAATCCCTAGGGAAAGTTTCCCCTGAGTGAGGACAGAAGGTATTAAACCTGTGGTCCAAAGAGTCCAGGATACATAACTGGGCTGGAAGCGTAACTTAGCAACCTGATCCACAAGGTAAAAGTATTGCAGGCATTGGGGATATAAGATTGATGGTCTCATGGAGTCCTTCTTCAGAGTTTTCAAGAGCAACTGAGGACAGGCAATGTGTGGTTGATTGTAACCTCTTCCAGGAGGTCATTTCAGGTCATGTGTGAAGCTGTGAGGGTGATGCTTAAGTAGCTTAAGTTACAATCTAACTTAAACTATTTTAGATGGCAGCATCACAGGATATCTGCAAATGAAAGTTGCAGTCACGGTTGGAGATGCGTATATCACAACTAGCAAAGTTGAAGTATGAACCTTCTTAATCTTTAGAAAATTTCATCATGAGCCCATGGTGCCAGACATGGAACTAAAAGATTTGATATTTTCTCTGGTAGACTTTGGTTTGGTTAGTTCTCATTATACCTTCCCATGAACTGATTCTTCCATTTTCAGATTAGGGATGCTTATTATGCATTTTTCTATGTGGTCATCAATATACAGCTTCTTTGTTGTTGTTGTTTATCTTATAGAAATTCACAGTTAACATATTGCCTCGAGTCTGGGTGAGATATAGACTTTGTACTTTTGGATTACCCTAATTTGTTAAGACTATGGGAACTGTTAATTTGTTGAACAGTAGTTTGCAATATGAGATGAACATGAGACTGTAGAGACAAGCTGTGTAATGTTTGATTTACAGTCATATGCTTGGGCATCAAGTTTACCAAAAGTGGAATTCAGATGACTAGTCTCAATTGCCAACATAATGAGAATGAGAATGAGAATCTCCTGGGAAATAGAATTCTGGGAGTGTTTGTCAAGAGGCATCTGGATTAGGTTGATTCAGGAAGAAAGACCGTCCAATGCTCTTTCCATTGCTTGTCCTGAATTTTGCACTCTATAAAAAGCTTTTATACTTTTACTTGAACTGTGAGCCAGAAGAAACCATTTCTTTCTTATGTTGCTTTTGGAAGGTTAGTTTTTGTCTTTAAATCACAGCATTAAGAAGGGAAACTGAGATAATGCTGACACTCTACTTATCTTTCTAGTTCTAGATTACTGTGGAATTTCCCTGATTCCAAGAGCTAAATGTAGTTTTCTACTTTCTATGATGGTTTCAGACTGAGTCGTAGGGATTCTTTTCATTTCCGAGTCATAGAGCACAAATTAGTCTGTCTCTTGTCTACTACATCTGGGACAATGAATGGTGAATGAAGTATGAAACAGGTCATGTATCCCCTATTGCGCATGTTCCATATATGTACTAAACATTATTTATTTCTATTCTTTGAAAATTTAGTATTCACACACACACACACACACACACACACACACATGTATATGTTTTTCACCCCTATTACCCTGTCCTGTTTCCCTCGAGAATAGCAAATTATCTCTGTCAGCTTTATATCTGACAAATTAATTTCTAGGATATCCAAAAGGCTAAAATAATATGAAACAAGAAGAAACAAACTGGCCAACCCAAAACAACAACCATAAATAACAATAAAATGGAGAGCTAAGGAACTGAGAAGCAAATTCTCCAGTGAGGAAAACAGATAGCTAAGAAATAGCTTTGAAATGTTCAACACATTTATAGTAATGCAAATCACACATAGTTGGAGATTCCATCTTACCCTAGTCAGAATAGCTGCTGTCAAGAAATTAAACATCAAATGCTGGTGAGGTTATAGGGAAAGAATACTGTATCAGCATAGTTGGAGGGTAAACTCTATGAAAACTATAGAAATCAGTGTGGCAGTGTCTTAAACACTGCCAGAAGACCCATATATTCCACTCCTTGGCATAGACACATAAGTCTCTATATCTTCCTAGGCAGACACTTGTTCACTTGCATTCCCTCATTCTACAGTCATGGTAGGAAATGGAACCAGTGTAGCTATGTGCTGATGCTCAGATAATAACATTATGCTATATATACATAATAGACTTTTATTCAAGTATTTAAAAAGCAAAATTGTAAGCTTTAAAAGCCCAAAAAATAATTGCTTGCTATGAGCTTATAATACATATGCAAGACACTGAATCCATACTAGTTAACTGTCTAAATAATCAAATAGCAAATAGCAACAAAAGCTATGGAGACTAGGGGGTCCAAATATTGGCTGAGACATAGTGGATATTCTCAGAGTATATGGCCATGATGGTTTCTGCAAGAAAAAGTCTGTAAGTGGAAAGGAGTTATAGATCTAGTAAATGGTCTCCAACAGCAGAGAGAAGGTCTTGAGCCGGATTAGGTAGTCTATATTACAGAAAGACTGCTACATTGTTGCAATGTGCTAGCCGGAGAAGGTTGCAAATTCACCTTGAGTGATAGCTAGGAGGAAAGAGATTTTTGTGTAGCGTTGGAGAGATCCAATAGAAGATTATATAAGATAGATAGGATACCGATTATCCTCAATTTACAAAGTCCACCATCACTTGAAAACTGTGAAGTCAAAGGGCATTGAATATAGCTGAAGGTGTACTGCACATTGTTATCTTTCACCAACGAGGTCTCCTAGCTAAGTGGGAGATGCAATTTCTGGCTATCGTCCAGTTTCATTGAGAATAACCTGCTGCACATACCCAGCTCAGAATAGGATTAAAGTCTGAACCACAAAAAGTACAGTTTGTGTTGAATGGCACATCACTTTTACATTATTATCACATCAAAAAATTGAGGTGAACCATCATAAATCAGAGATCTCTCTATACAAGTTAAATTTCAAAAAGTTCAAATTTTGTTAGATTGTATGATGCAAACTGCCCTGAAGTAAAAGTGGAGAGACTTACTGGAAATTTGGTGAGAATTGCCAAGTGAAATGGGAAGAAATGGTTCTCTCAGGTTATGTTTTGAGAGAATTAGTAGGACTAGCTAAAAGTTGGATAATTTGGAAGTGATTAAGAGAAGAAAATATTGATTTTTCTTCCTATTTGTTTTCTTTAGTCCTCCAACCACATGGTCATGAATTTTTATGGGAATCTCTTTGACTGTTTTAATTATTAGAACATATGTGGCACTTTACGGTTTATTACTTTGCTCATTTTAACCTAGATTGGTAAATTGCTACCAGATTTAGATGATGGTCCAGCCTTCTTCCTTAAGCCTGACACCATCAAACTTTCCCTTTATGTCGCACTTAACTTAACCTCTCTATTAGACATTAGTTGGCTACACTGCCTATTAAGAATTTAAGATAACTCTTCAACATTGATACTAACAAAATGTACTTTTATACCAGCACTGACGTACATATTTTGTTATATTTTTGCCATGTCTCTTACCTTTGTTTCACAACTGCAGGTCACCTAAAGTGTGAAGCATGGATATATAAAGAGAATAGAATGTGGTGACTTCTTTTTGTCTGACTTCTGTCAACTTGTTATTTTACCATCTCCAAGATATTTCTGTAGACAAAGTAACACTTAGAAAGGCAGGCTATTCCAATTTTGAATCGCTGTGATGGCTGAGAACCTCTTCTGTTGAACTTACTAACTAGGTTAAATTCTCTACCTTTTAATATTAGGTTTTTCTGCCCATCACGTGAATAAAGTTCATAGTATCATTAAAGTATTCACTACTTTGTGAGGATAATTGAGTTACAAATGATATGTGAAATATGTTGTACCATATTAGCAATTAGATTGCACAAAATCCTTTAACTATTGTAACCTAACATTGTATTCATGGAACTCTGAATGTACAGTTGTTTAGAAAGAGTATTATGAAGCATGTATCAGTGTTCCACTAGGAGTGGTGAGTAAATAAGTGTCCTGGTTAGCTTTTATCAATTAGGCGTAAGCCAGGAAGAAGGAGAAAATGCTCCCTTCACATTGGAGTGTAGGCAAGCCTGTGAAAAAGTTTCATTAATGATTGACTTGGAAGGGCCCATCACACAGAGGAAGTACCACTTATTGGCAGATGACTCTGAGTTATCTAAGAAACCAGGCTAAGCAAGGCGTGAAGAGTTAGCCAGTAAAGGAGTGTCCCTCCATGGTTTGTGCTTCAGTTCCTGCCTGCAGGCTCCTACATTCCTTGATACCTTGATCTGAATTTCTCAGAAATAGACTATTACTTGGAAATGAAACATGAAATGAACCCTCTCCTTCCTAATTGGTTTTGATGATAGAGATTTATCATATCAATAGTAACCTAACTCAGTAAGAAAATCCTAAATGAGGAGAAAAGGAAATTAACTCACACTCAGCCCAATAATTTTCCAAGTCTATGTAGGTTGCTTAAGTATATAAATATTATATATTTGTACATGTTCATTCATATGAAAGGTGTGTATTATGCCAATTTATACTAATTTAAAATTCATGCTTTTTTATTATAAAGGACTTTTTGAGGCATATACTTTCTTCTAGTCCAGGCTGCTCACAATCATTCAGTTCCCCTAACTTCCCACTTAAGTGTTGCGATCTACAGGTATTCACTGCCATGCTCCATCTACAAGTGATTGAGAAATTTGAAAATGTATTATTGACATTTTCCTAGTATGAATTTCCTGGTAATAAATGCTCATTTTTTCACATTGCAGAAAGAACTGACAAGCAGAGGAAAGCATGTCCTCACGTTCAGGCTCACTGAACAGAAAATGTGGGCAGTCGGTCGGAATCTGTTTTAGACGCAAATTTTGCAGGCTCTGTGAATTTCTGAGATCATTACTTTTCTAAATTTAAATCACTGCTCCTCCATTTCTGATAAATAGGAATACTGTCACATACTCTTAGATCTGTGATAAAGTTTATGTCAAAAAATAGATATCAATCTTGAAACATGGATGATTTCAGTAAGTAAGCACTTTAAAGATATTTTAAAAGATGATAGTATCATTATAAAGTCATAAATCATAAGTATTATCATTTCTAAAATTAACAATTCCTATAAGACATGTCAAGGGTTTCCAGGGAGGATTCTTACATAAATAAGAATAGTTAGAATGAGAAAGGACATGTAGTTCCACACTCAAAATGCCATGAATCAGGAATATAAGCATCTCTCACTCATGGCAGGAAAGCATGAGTATTTAATTAACCTTTAGAGGATATAATTTTATTATTTATATTAGTTCTGTCATCTATGGAGTACTATACAATGTATTTAATTCATTTTATTTATTTTAACTATTTTATATTGTTGATATTAACCTAAGTATAATCATTGCCATTAATAATGATAGTTTTACATGGAATTGCTTCCTTCAATCTTTTAAAGCAACTACCCTGGGCTGGTGAGATGGGTCAGTGGGTAAGAGCACTGACTGTTTTTCCAAAAGTCCTGAGTTCAAATCCCAGCAACATGGTAGCTCACAACTACCCATAATGAAATCTGATGTCCTCTTCTGGCACATCAGAACACAGCTAGAGTGTACTTATGTATAATAATAAATGCATCTTTAAACAAACAAACAGCTAGCCTACATCAATCACTGAAAGATTTGTAGAAGGCAGGGTAATACATGAAAGTGTTATTAATGTAGTATAAATATCAATCCAATCTTGAATCAAGTTATATGAGGTATGATTCATTATTTCATCTCCATTTTACAGACTGGAAAACTGAAGTTCAAAATCCTTAAGTGTGTTACTAGAGGTCACATGACCAATCATTGGTGGACACCAGTGTGGTTCTAAGCGCCATGTCCTTAAGTAGGTTGGGTCATGTTCCTAAACAACAGCAATGCAAGACTGTGTCTGCTCTCTGTGTTCCTGTCGTTGAACCATGACACCACACATCCATAAAATTTTCATTAAGGGAGAACTGAAAGTTTCAAAGTATATGAAGAATCTGTTTGGGTTACATGGCATACCAATAGGTACTACCAGCTAAGCTGTGCTCCTTCCTCATAATTGTGTACAAATGCAGTGGACTATTACTCAAATATAAAAGAGGAGAAAGCCTGTCATTTGATACATAAGAAGGTGCAAAAATTCAACCATTTTATTTCCTGCATTTAAGGTAAAAAAAGAAGGCGGATGGGGAGAAGCTGATTTCAGAGAACTAGAGAGTAGTCATATATTAGTGACGGGGGAGGTTTTAGAATTATTGTTCCGAGAAACAAAATTTATTTATTAAAGTAGAAACAAGCTTAGTAGACGCAAGGTTTAGTACAAAATGGTGACTCCATATGGTAATAATAGAATGCATGCAAATTCCATAGAGGGAGTGTGAAGTATGCTCACGACACAGAGGGTAACACTGCTCATGAAAGCATGTGAATTAGGTATACTTAGTCATTTCATATGCAAAATGATCATATATGTGGTAATTGCATTTAATTTTGTGTATCAATTTTAAAAATTGAGGAATTACCACTAGAGAGTTCTGTGTCTTATATAGATGTGTTCACTACCAATGTAAAGTAAAAATAGGTTACTTTGGTTACTGTATAGTAGCTTGTGTATATTTTCAGATACAATCTATAATTGTTTGATGTAAACAGTTTAGAATGAATGCCCCAGTATAAAATTGTAATACAGAGTTATCTCAAATATTAATCAAGATTAAGAGTACTGAATCATACTGGCTGTGGTCACAGACACCACTATTCCCAGCCTGGTCTGCAGAGTGAGTTTCAGGACAGCCAGGGTTACACAAAAAAATCCCTGTCTTGGAATGAAAAACAGAGAATGGTGGAATAATTATATTTTCAAATTGAATTTTCATTTGCTTAATTTTTATCACAATGAACAAATAAGACTGTGCTACTTGTAGAAATAAGCTGGGTGAATATGTAAGGGTAGCTATTCATTTTCATTGACCAATAATAATTGATTTTAAAATGATTGATATCAAAATCCAAATTAGAAAATGATTGATGTCTTCAAAAAATATTTGAAATGGACGCATGTACAGAGCATGATATAATTAAAGCTCCATGGCTTTCTTATATCATTGAAATGTGGATTTTGACAGAGGCATCTTTATTTCTGATTAGCCAGTTGTAGACTTTAGAATGAGAAACACTAATTCTCCTGATCCAGGTACAAAGGCTTAAATGCACAGCTACTGGAGTATGACTAGCAATAATACCAGGGCTGTCACATGCCCCCCCAATCAAATTTAACAAATGTAACAATTAAAATTTTTTCTTAATGAGTGTATAGGAACTTGGAAAAATTTGGTTCTTTCAAGGGAAAAATAAACAATTACAATTCTTGGCTTTATTTTTAAAAGCCATATATCCTGTATATTAATAAATACTTCATTACAGTCTTGACTCTGTGACAATTATAGGAAGTATTGTTTCCTGTTCTTAAAATATCTTATATCCTTTAAATCTGACATCTTCCCAAAAGGATGGGATCAAAGTAGACATTATTCTTCCCTTGGTTAGGTCTTACTAATCAGACAGTGAACTAAATTAGGCTTATACTAGTGACTGACAGAGGCTGAAAGTGAACTAAATTAGGCTTATACTTGTGACTGATTGATGAGGCAAGTCATAGCACAAGAAAAATAGCCTTCTTAGGTAACTATGTAGTAATACATACATACTTTTAGATATAATATACAATTATGTTTGATATATATAGTTTAGAAGCATATCCCAATGCAAAACTGTAAAATATGAATATACCACATATAATTATTTTTATCTACAAATATATTTAGCAGTAGAAATTTAATATAACATTTACTTTGTGAATGCTATACCTTATAAAAAACATTTATGGACTTAACACAATACCAGAGTGTAGAACAAATATATCTATTACCTTTGTTATTATTTTAAACTCTAGTAACACCTGAAGGAAATGAATCTAGGAAATTTTAAGTGACTTGTTTAAAGGCTCAAGTTAGTAAATAGTATATTCAGTATATATGTGTATGCTCTTGAGGCCAACTATTTTAATCATTATGCTTTACTCAAACATGACAACAGAAAATGATTGTCAGTGCCTTAAGTCTGAGAATTATTTTCGGAGACAGCTTGCGCTAATAGCAGTCTTCAGTTGCCAGTCATTACAGGGTAGTATGATGACAAACTTACCATGAGAAATGTATGCCACCTCGATTCCACCTTGCCCTTAGCAGGATGGAAGTTAATTTTTGAAGGCCTCAGCTTCTGAGAGAATAAGGCCTGACACATGGGAAGGTTTGTTCAGACTAAGCTTTTGTGCCAAATTCTAGTCTGTAGCTTCAAAGAGAAACGTTGTTAAATGCCCATTTAATTTAATGTTCTACGTCTAAATATGAAGATCTGTGAACACAGGCCCACAGAGGCCACCTCACCTGTAAATGAACGGAGCCACCGTGGCAGTGTTGGGATGACTATGCTGCTGCTGCTGAGGGAGCTGGACAGCTCCATTGGCAGGGCTCTGCCCACTGCTGTGTGCTACCTGCACAACACAGGAGCTGGAGGGAGATGCTTGGCCCACTTCCCGCCCCTCCAGAGGAGCAGAGAGGCTGGGCATGTTTGCCTTCTCCGTAGTGATGGCCTTTGGGAAGGCCTGGGACGAGCTTCCCTTGCTAGTCCTGAATTTCTCAGACTCTTTACTTGCTGCACTGCCGGGTGAAATAGTTTGCTTTGGCGTGGGCACCTTTGAGCCTGGCTTTGGAATTCCACTGGACGATGGAATTAAGCTCTCTTTCTTGGCTGCTGTGGTCTTGCTGCCCTTTGGGATCAAGCTTGCGATTTTAGAGGTCTTTTTCGGAGCTGCCTCCATCACCTGGTCCTTCTCTTCTTTTCCTGGCTTCTCAGCGCAGGCTTTATTCTTGTCCCTGTTTTTCTCCTCCTTTTCTTTTGGCTGCAGCAAAGACTTTTTATTGCTGAAATTTTTGCTTCCTGCTTTCGGAGGGGTTAATTTAGGTGACACTTTGGGGCTGCTGTTTGTGGAGCCACCACTATTCAGACCACTGTTAAAACCTTCCATTTCTCCTGATTCAGAGAAGGCATCATCATCTCTCCCACCATCATTAGGTCCGGAACAGGGAGCCTGAGGGGGGCGCAAGGCTGTCCGGGCATTTACCAGCTTGAATTTTTCAAGCATTGATTTCTGTCCCGAAGGAGCACTTTTGACCCCTTCTGTGGCAGGCGGCTTCAGTCTGTCTGAAGATGGTGTGGGAGAGGTGGCAGGGCTTGGCTGCTTCACTGTCAGCATGGTGGAGGTTGCACTGTGCTTGACATTCATGGACTTGCTGCGCCAGGGCTTGCTGGCGCTTGGGGAAGGGATGGCAGAGGCTGGGGGTTGCCCAGAAGTATTAGGAGGCTGTGTGTTTCCATTTATACCTGAAGATGGTTGAGGTCCTTTGGGGGAATCTGTACAGAAATAAGAAAAAAATTAGAAAGATTAATTTTCTTAGACACTTATAAATTAAATCACCATTGCACATTTTTTTCCTTAAACAAACAAACAGACAACAGGTATCTATGTGCCTGGCCAGAAGAGGGAATCAGATTCCCTGGTACTGGAGTTCCCGGTGGTGGTTATGAACCAGCCATTATGAGTACTGAGATTCATGTCTTCTGCAAAAGCCTTACGTATTCTTGGCCACTGAGCCATCGCTCCAATCCCACGTGTTTCCTAATCACAGATATATTTCTTCTGAACTGAAGATGACATACTATGTAGTATTAATTACTTCTGTGTTATGATTTTCACCCTTTATATTTTGGTTGTATTTTGAAGGCATCAATTTGCCTTCAAAGAAAACTAAACACATACTCAAGTTACTCCTACCAAATGAAATTTGTCAGCTCTAATCATTCATATATTTGAAAATAAATAAAACAATATCCCTCTTCTAAGAAATTCTTTGTTATCGAGTTCATTCTAACAAGTGGATGTTCTGCATTGCTTATGAAATGGAGATTTTTTTCTAAGTTGCAACAATATTAGCTACTTGTTATCTAACTAAATATGATTGATGATGTAGCCTTTTAATTAACTGTATTTATTAACATAAACTAGCCACTAAGGTTATATTTCGTGATGTGTGTGTGTGTGTGTGTGTGTGTGTGTGTGTGTGTGTGTATGCATGCTTGTTCATGCACACATAAAGCTAACTTTTGGAGTTGCTTTCTTACCTAATTTGTTCTGAGACAGGATCTTAGTGTCTCTGCTTCTTCATGGTGTAGTTTTAGCTAGCCAGGCTGAGCTGTTAGGTGGTTTTCCTGTCTCCAATTCCCTTCTACCTTTCTTTTAGATATAGAAATGCTAGGATTGCAGATGTGTGTTACTGCATTTGGCTTTCTGAATGGGGTTCAGTATCTAATTCAGGTCCTTGGAACTGCATTGTGAGTGCCTTTATATTCTGAGATATCTCCCCAGATTCAAACTCTATTT
This sequence comes from Mastomys coucha, assembly GCF_008632895.1. Lineage (NCBI taxonomy): Eukaryota > Metazoa > Chordata > Mammalia > Rodentia > Muridae > Mastomys > Mastomys coucha. The sequence continues at coordinate 36,995,350 of NW_022196910.1, forward strand.
CTGTTTTTATTCATGATAATCCTGAAACAAGGGTGTCTATTATCATCCTCACTTTACAGATTCCCCAAAGGCCTACTATTATCCGTCTTTCTGCATAAATTTACATGTTTACTGATTTTACAAAATTACTGTCATTCTATTCTGCTTTTTCTAGGAATATTAATCAATTTGATCTAATTCCTTCTATCTACAGAACCTAGTCTAATCATATCATCTGTTAGTATTTACTGAACGACTTCTGGATTTAGGGCACTCAAAGTATAATCATGTTAGAGCAAAGAAAAGGGACATAAGGCAAATATCACTGTATGGTGACATATGTCAAACATCAGAAGAGCAGGGTTTGTGGAGGTAATGGTAGAGATAATGAGAGTTGCCTGAGCTTACACAGGGAGGTGCCAAGTAAAACCAGGACAGATGACGTAAGGGGGATAATATAAACACTCAAGTCAAGAGGACATTCAAGAAACAATTAAGGAAGTACATATTTTTCCATTTACTTCTATTTATAAAGACTTATATCCTTATATTAGAAAACAAATTTGGGGGGAAATATAATCACCCAAAATCCAAGCATGTTCTTCTGGAAATTTGGAGGACCATGATGATATCACCCTGATTTCATCAACTCTACCACACTGGCATCAAGCTATTTATGGTACTTCCCATTCTACAGGGAAAATAACGGTAATATTTGTAAATAATTATATTTAAGTCTTCTGAAGAGTTCTTATTTTTACTATTTCACAACAGCTCTATGAGGTAGGAAGAGCTTGCATTTCTAGTTCAGCATACTCAGTGAGTCTAAATAACTCCATCAATAGTTTACCACAAACAAGGGCTCCTGCACTGTGGGACTCTGTTTCTTTATTTGAGTGATTGATGTTTATATCACAGTAGACATCCTAGTTACTGGGATCCATTGCTATTTGGGGATCTTAGTGCATGTGTATTGTGATTCAACAGGTCTTTCATAGGATTAAATAGTCTGCATATCTAACAAGCTTCAGGATATTATAAGTGCTACAGATAACAGACCATGCTTGGAGTAGATAGGGTTGAATTAGTTCATTTCCCTGCTTCTTATTATGATGACATCTTTGTTGACCAAGTTAAGTAATGTTTCATAATTACACAGTATTAATATTTTTGGTTTCATTGAAGTCTGAGAATCTTATTCATCTCTGAGCTCATCTGGGTATTAAGATGTTTATGGCAAAGAATTAATAAGAACAAATTAAAGCACACCATTTTTTCTAGTCTTTTTTCTATTCATTTTAGCCAAGAAATTAGTTTGAGTCTACTATATATTTGCAACTTTGTTTATAAGTCAAAACAAAGAGTCCTGGCTTTGAGGATGTGGAAATGGTAGTAAGAATAAAAATGGGAAGGAGTAAGTCAGGATGGTTTTGAAATGGCTAATAGACAAGAAGCATAATGTTGTTCCTTGCTTAGAGAAAAAAAACAAAACAAAACAAAAAAAAAGCTGAGGGCATTAAGTTGGCCCTAGACATCCACATACAGAAGAGGAAATTCAGTGCCACTACACCTCAGAATGAGATGCATGAGACCTTAGGTTATGGCATCCATGCACAGCACAGTAAGAGTCATGGCAACAGCTGTAACATTGGCTTCAGTTGAGTACACACATCTATGACACTTTGCAATGTTCGGCTCTCAGGCTGTCCCCAGTCTGTCTTTATACAGCAGCAATAAGGAGCCTTGGGATTCTTTAAAAGGACAAACCACAGGTCACTGAGTATCAGGTAGATGCCCTGGTGAAGAAACCTCCCAGGACTCCTCAGGGTAGAGTGCATAACAGCAGCAGCTGAAATGTGAGTGTCTGTCTCTTCTACAGAGTCAGTCAAGTGGGAATCTTTAGTTCAGTCAATTACATATCCAGTAATAAGCATCCTGCATCCAGTGGTGCGATTCTGCAGGTTGATAAGTTAGCTCCTAACTATAAATATATCTTGGTATAGGAAAATATGACCATGTAAAGTCCTTCAAACAGTCTGATTGTGCCTTGCATGTTTATGGCCTTTTTCTGTTTAAAGTGATTGATACATCTTATCTCTGGTCTCCAAATGACAACTTTTCTTTTAATCTTCTTCTTTTTGCATCTAAATACCAACCATCACCAACTCTAATCACTAAATAGGAATTCTCAATTTATTACTCTAACCATTTCATGAGATTTTTTTTAAAACATGCTCTTGCATTAAAACCCATTAACAATCACTCATGTTGTGTAAGTTCCCTTGCCAGAATGAGAAAACTGAAGGTTCATGAAAGAAAGCACATTGTTCTCAGTAACACACATAACAAGAATCAGGACTTCCCAAAACATTGGATCCGACTTATTCTGCTCCAATATGTAGAGGAATTAGCTGCTTCTTTGTGCTATACAATTTCTATAAACCCTGAAATTCTGATAGTATTTCTCACCAGGAAGCTAAATGAGTATTTATTTGAATCTTAGTTGCTTTCTTCTCCACTGAGCAGAATTAAATATTAATAACATTAGAGACTATATCCCATCTACTACTCTGCTCTCTGATAGTTTGCTTACAGACACCCCTCATATATAATATGACACCATATACTAATTTGTAGCTGCAAATTATTTAAACCTGACAAATCAACATCTGCCTTCCTAACCATGCACATAACAATATCGACAATACAGGAGTAATTCCAATCTACCCTTAAACTTAATACATTGTAGTAAATATGGTGGTTGCAATAGACATGGGAAGATTGCAGAAAGAGCCATTGTTGAACTATTTAAAGCTTTGATCCACATTGTGGACTGCTACCATCTTCATAAGAAACACAGAAATTGTGCTAGATTTGTACATCTATTTTTCATTGCTAAGTTTCTTAATTAGTAAAAAGAAAACTAGCTTTAAACTAAGCAGCATATAGGGTGATAATGGTAATGACAATATCAGGAGTCTTTGGGATGTGCTCCCTGTAGAGAAGGCAAAATGTTGATGATAATGCTAACTCAGATACAAGACACCCTAAGCACTGTGATCTTGTAGAAGGAAAGAAACAATGGAATTACAGGTTTGTGGTCTTAAGATTGGTAATAATCAATACATAGAAGATCAATTTGTTTCACAGTAATATACCAGGAAAACCTTTGAAAGAGAAGAAAGGTCACAAAGGATGATGCAGATATAAACTTGTCTGTTGCCTCTATTGTGTCTCAGCACACTGCCTTACAAAGGCTTGTGAAATGTTCCAACCACTATTTTATAATGACTCAACAGAAATGCTGGATGCTATTACAGAGACAATGTTCTCTATGCTTATGCTTGCTGGTACCACTTGCAAAATCAGAGAGCTATTTTGTGAAGGGATGTGATATTTGAGATGTTTCTGTTCACCAACCAGCTTTTACTATTTGCAATAATGTATGGAATCCCTCAGTATGTGTGCATATGCATATAAAGAGCAATAAATTTGACTAGGATTGTATAATAATCTTACTTCATATGTGCTCATAGTTGGGCTAACATACCAGTTGAAAACTCAGATTTCAGAAATTATTATACTGATATATTTTATAGTAAAGAGTAAAAAAAGAGCCCTGGTAAGCACAATGAAATTATTAGTAATTTAAAATAATAATTAAAACATATACATTGAGGAGTGCTCTGACCCAGGGACTCAGGTGAGATCACCATTTTCTCTCTGGTGATTTTCTAAGGCAGGACCAGCCAGGAGGTACAGACCTCAGAAGTGGCATGGCAGCTGTGACAGGATCATTTATATCTCCATTTACACCTAGAGGGGACAGGAGATCCACAGCCCTCTCTGCCCCTTCCCTGCAAGTAGAGAGCTTGTCTCCAGAGCTTGCTCTGACCCAGGGACTCAGGTGAGATCTCCTTTCTACCTTCATCTACACCTAGGAGAGACAGCAGATCCATAGTCCTCTCTGCACCTTTCCTGCAAGTAGAGAGCCTGTCTACAGGGTGTGCTCTGATTCCAGAACTCAGGAGGGATGGCTGATCCATAGCCCTCTGCACAAAAGACTTACCAACAGAGAGCTGATTTCCCAGAAGGGCTGACACAGGCTTACAGACCCACAGGAGGAACAAGCTCCAGCAGAGTCAGGAAGAACATCTAACACCAGAGATCAACAGATGGCAAAAGGCAAACAAAAGGATCTTACCAACAGAAACCAAGACTACTTGGCTTCATCAGAACCTAGTACTCCTACCACAGCAAGTCTTGCATATCCCAAAACACTGGAAAAGCAGGATTTGGATCTAAAATCATTTCTCACGATGGTGATAGAGGAATTTAAGAAGGATATAAATAACTCTCTTAAATACATACAGGAGAACACAGGTAACCAGGTACAAACCATTAAAGAGGAAACACAAAAAACCCCTTAAAGAATTACAGGAAAGCACAACCAAACAGGTGAAGAAACTTAACAAAACCATCCAGGACCTAATAATGGAAATAAAAAACAGTTAAGAAATCACAAAGAGAGACAACTCTGGAGATAGAAATCCTAGGAAAGAAGTCAGGAACCATAGATGCAAGCATCACCAACAGAATACAAGAGATAGAAGAGAGAATCTCAGGTGCAAAAGACATCATAGAAAACATTGACATAACAGTCAAAGAAAACAAAAAATGCAAAACGTTCCTAAATAAAAACATCCAGGAAATCCAGAACACAATAAGAAAATCAAATCTAAGGATAATAGGTATAGAAAAGAGTAAAGACTTCCAAATTAAAAGGTCAGTAAATGTCTTCAACAACATTATAGAAGAAAACTTCCGAATCTAAAGAAAGAGATGCCCATGTATGTACAAGAAGCCTATAGAACTTCAAATAGACTGGACCAGAAAAGAAATTCCTCCTACCACATAATAGTCAAAACACCAAATGCACAAAACAAAGAAAGAATATTAAAAGCAGTGAGGGGGAAAAGTTCAAGTAATATATAAAGGCAGACCTATCAGTATTACACTATACTTCTTGCCAGAGACTATGAAAGCCAGAAGATCCTGGGTTGATGTCATACAGACCCTAAAAGAACACAAATGCCAGCCCAGGCTACTATACCCAGCAAAACTCTCAATTACCATAGATGGAGAAACCAAAGTATTCCATCACAAAACCAAATTTATACAGTATATTTCCATAAATCCAGGCCTTCAAAGCATAATAAATGGAAAACTCTAACACAAGGAGGGAAACTACATCCTAGAAAAAGCAAGAAAGTAATCTTCCAACAAAACTAAAAGAAGATAGCCACATGAACAGAATTCCAAGTCTAACAACAAAAATAACAGGAAACAACAATTACTTTTCCTTAATATCTATTAATATCAATGGACTCAATTCCCCAATAAAAAGACATAGACTATCAGACTGGGTACTTAAACAGGTACCAACATTTTTTTTGCATACAGGAAACACACCTCAGTGACAAAGACGGACACTACCTCAGAATAAAAGGCTATAAAACAATTTTCCAAGCCAATGGTCCCAAGAAAAAAGCTGGAGTAGCTATTCTAATATTGAATAAAATTAGCTTTCAACTGAAAGTGATCAAAAAAGATGAGGAGGGACACTTCATACTCATGAAAGGTATGATCTACCAAGATGAACTCTCAATTCTGAACCTCTATGCTCCAAATGGAAGGGCATCTACATTCATACAAGAAACTACTAAAACTCAAAGCACACATTGCACCATACACAATAATAGTGGGAGATTTCAACACCCTACTCTCTGCAATGGATATATCCTGGAAACAGAAACTAAACAAGGACACAGTGAGACTAACAGAAGTTATGAAACAGATGGATTTAACAGATATCTATAGAACTTGTTATCCTAAAGCAAAAGGATATACCTTCTAAGCACCTCATGGTACCTTCTCCAAAATTGACCATATAATTGGTCACAAATCAGGACTCAACAGATACAAGAAGATTGAAATAATTCCTTGTATCCTATCAGATCACCATGCACTAAGGCTGCTCCTCAATAACAACATAAACAATAGAAAGCCCACATACACGTGGAAGCTCAACAACACTCTATTCAATGATAACTTGGTCAAGGAAGAAATAAAGAAAGAAATTAGACTTTTTAGAGTTTAATGAATATGAAGCCACAACATACCCAAACTTATGGGACACACTGAAAGCAGTCCTAAGAGGAATACTCATATCTTTAAGTGCCTCCAAAAAGAAACTGGAGAGAGCATACACCAGGAATTTGATAGCACATCTGAAAGCTCCAAAACAAAAAGAAGCAAATTTACCCAAGAGGAGTCGACGGCAGGACATAATCAAACTCAGGGCTGAAATCAACCAAATGGAAACAAAAAGAACTATACAAAGAATCAACCAAACCAGGAGCTGGTTCTTTGAGAAAATCAACAAAATAGATAAGCCCTTAGCCAGACTAACTAGAGGGCACAGAGATAGTATCCTAATTAACAAGATCAGAAATGAAAAGGGAGACATAACAACAGACACTGAGGAAATCCAAAAAATCATGAGATCCAACTACAAAAGCCTATACTCAACAAAACTGGAAAAACTGGATGAAATGGACAATTTTCTAGACAGATACCAGGTACCAAAGTTAAATCAATATCAGATAAATGATCTAAACAGGCCCATATCTGCTAATGAGATAGAAACAGGCATTAATTGTCTCCCAACCAAAAAAAAACCAGGGCCAGATGGGTTTAGGACAGAGTTTCATCATGCTTCAAAGAAAAACTAATATCAATACTCCTCAAACTATTCCACAAAATAGAAACAGAAGGTACTCTACCCAATTCGTTCGATGAAGCCACAATTATTCTGATACCTAAACCACACAAAAACCTAACAAAGAAAGAACATTTCAGACCAATTTCCCTTATGAATATCGATGCAAAAATACTCAATAAAATTTTTGCAAACTGAATCCAAGAACACATTAAAACGATCATCCATCAAAATCAAGTAGGCTTCATCCTAGGGATGCAGGGATGGTTCAATGTACAGAAATCCATCAACGTAATTCACTACATAAACAAACTCAAAGGAAAAAAACCATGTGATCATCTCATTAGATGCTGAGAAAGCATTTGACAAAAATACAGCATCCCTTCATGTTAAAACTCTTGGAAAGATCAAGAATTCAAGGCCCATACTTAAACATAGTAAAAGCAATAAACCATCAGCCAACATCACACTAAAGAGAGACAAACGAAGCAATCCCACTAAAATCAGGGACTAGACAAGGCTGTCCATTCTCTCCCTGCCTATTCAATATTGTACTTGAAGTCCTAGCTAGAGCAATTAGACAATAAAAGGAGATCAAAAGGACAGAAATTGGAAAGGAAAAAGTCAAATTATCACTATTGGCTGATGATATGATAGTATACTTAAGTGACCCCAAAAATTACACCAGAGAGCTCCTAAACCTGATAAACAACTTCAGTAAAGTAGCTGGATATAAAATTAACTCAAGCAAATTTGTGGCCTTCCTCTACACAAAGGATAAACATGCTGAGAAAGAAATTAGGAAAACAACACTCTTCACAATAGTCACAATAATATAAAATACTTTGTGTGACTCTATCTAAGCAAGTGAAAGATCTGTATGAGAAGAGCTTCAAGTCTCTGAAGAAGGAAAATGAAGAAGATCTCAGAAGATGGAAAGATCTCCCATGCTTATGGATTGGCAGGATTAATATAGTAAAAAATGACCATCTTGCTAAAAGCAATCTACAGATTTAATGCAATCCCCATCGAAATTCCAACTCAATTCTTCACAGACTTAGAATGAGCAATTTGCAAATTCATCTGGAATAACAAAAAACCTAGGATAGTGAAAACTTTTCTTAACAATAAAAGAACCTCTGGTGGAATCACCATCCTGGACCTTAAGCTGTACTATAGAGCAATTGTGATAAAAACTGCATGGTATTGGTACAGTGACAGGCAGGTAGATCAATGGAATAGAACTGAAGACCCAGAAATGAACCCACAAACCTAAAGTCAATTGATCTTTGACAAAAGAACTTAAACAATTCAGTGGAAAAAAAAAAAGACAGCATTTTCAACAAATGGTGCTGGCTCACAGGTAGTTAGAATGTAGAAGAATGCAAATCTAACCATTCCTATCTCCTTGTACAAAGTTCAAGTCCAAGTGGATCAAAGACTTACACATAAAACCAGATACACTGAAACTAATAGAAAAGAAAGTGGGGAAGAGCCTCGATCACATAGGCACAGGGGAAATTTTCCTGAACAGAACACCAATAGCTCATGCTCTATGATCAAGAACTGACAAATGGGACCTCATAAAATTACAAGCTTCTATAAGGCAAAGGACACTGTTAATAGGATCAAATGGCAATGAACAGACTGGGAAAAGATCTTTACCAATCTTATATCTGATAGAGGGCTAATATCAAATATATACAAAAAAACTCAAGAAGTTAGACTTCAGAGAATCAAATAATCCTATAAAAATGGGGTACGGAACTAAACAAAAAATTCTCAACTGAGAAATATTGAATGGCTGAGAAGCACCTCAAGGAATGTTCAACATCCTTAGTCATTAGGGAAATGCAAATTAAAACAACCCTGGGATTCCATCTCACACCAGTCAAAATGGCTAAGATCAAAAACTCAGGTGACATCAGATGCTGGAAAGGTTGTGGAGAAAGAGGAACACTCCTTCATTGCTTGTAGAATTGCAAGCTGGTACAACTCTGGAAATCAGTTTGGTGGTCTCTCAGGAAATTGGACATAATACTGACAGAGGACCCAGCTATACCACTCCTGGGCATATACCCAGAAGATGCTCCAACATGTAATAAGGACACATGCTCCACTATGTTCATAGCAGCCTTATTTATAATATCCAGGAACTGGAAAAAAAAACCGATGTCCCTCAACAGAGGAATGGATACAGAAAATGTGGCACATCTACACAATGGAGTATTATTCAGCTATTAAAAACATGAATTTATGAAATTCTTAAGGAAATGGATGGATCTGGAGAATATCATCCTGAGTGATATTCACCCAATCACAAAAGAACACACATGGCATGCACTCTCTGATAAGTGAATATTAGCCCAGAAGCTCTGAATTCCCAAAATACAACCCACAAACCACAAGAAACTCAAGAAGATGGAAAACCAAAGTGTGGATGCCTTCATTCCTTCTTAGAAGGGGGAACAAAACAGACATCTAAGGAGTTGCAGAGACAAACTATGGAGCAGAGACTGATAGAAGGACAATCCAGTGACTGCTCCACCTGGGATGCCTTTCCAGATTCAGTCATCAAATCAAGACACTATTGTGGATGTCAGCAAGTGCTGGCTGACAGGAGCCTGATATAGCTGCCTCCTGAGAGGCTCTGACAGTGCCCGACGAATACAGAAGTAGAGACTCACAATTATCCATTGGACTGAGCATAGGGTTCCCAATCAAGGAGCTAGAGAAAAGACCCAAGGAGCTGAAGGATTTGCAGCCCCTTAGGACAAACAACAATATGAACTATCTAGTAACCTCAGAGCTCCCAGGGACTAAACCACCAATCAAAGAGTACACATGGTGGTACTCATGGCTCCTGCAGCATATATATAGCAGAGGATTTCCCAGTTGCTCCTCAATGGGAGGAGAGGCCCTTGACCCTGTGAAGGTTTATACCCCAGTGTAGGGGAATGCCAGGGCCAGTAAGTGGAAGAGGGTGGGTTGGTGAGGAGGGGGAGAAGGGAGGGAACAGGTTTTTTTTTTATTTTTGTTTTTGCTTTTGCTTTTTTATTTTATTTTATTTTATTTATTTATTTATTTATTTATTTATTTATTTTGGAGAGGAACTTGGAAAGGAGATATCATATGATATGTAAATATAGAAAATATCTAATATAAAAAAGGAAAAAAAGGGAAAAAACATGTATTGAGGCTAAAGGAATTGCTCAGCAGTTAAGAGCACTTTCTGTTCCTATCAACAACCCAGGTTAGGTTCCCAGGACCCACATGGCTGCTCAAAGCTATCTGTAATTCCAGTTCCGGTGATTTCAAATGACTTCTTCTGGTATCCATAGGTACAAGGCATGCATGTGATATATGTATTCACATGTAGACAAATACTCATATTCATAAAACAAAAACAAATAAATCTTAAAACATATGCATTATCTAGGAGAGTAAAAAATGTTTAGTTCCTTATTCATTTTACAAGAATTGGGAGGGGAAAAAAGAACCAAGCAAAAATGTATTTAAGAAGAATGTCTTATTCTTCAGGTACCTTAGCTGACCATAGGTACCTGAATTTCAACAGAAAACTAATGCAAAACTCATTATAAGTGTAATGGATTACAACATTGAGTCAATGTGTTACTAGATCCTTGACATCCATCCTACTAATTCTGAGTTGGTTAGAAGTAAAAGTCAGAAGGTTCTACACTAGAAGATGCTTTATGCTGTCTGCTTTAGTAAACGTTCAGTGTATGAACCAGCAGGGAGAAGAGTGAGAAGGCTCTGGCATTCCCTCTGGTACTGCAACAAATCTCTTAGCAACATGGAAAAACTCCTCTCTAAGGAACTGTGCCAGGTGATCTAGGTTTATAGCTCAGAATTCAGACATGTAGCTCACAACTGGGTCACACACAAGACAAGGGAAAATGACATTTCCAATAACTGGATATTCCCTTTCAAATGTGTTGCCCAGATTTAGTAAAACAAAAAATAATTTCTTAACATTTCTAACCACATAAAGAGTATGTCCAATTGAATAACAATGTGGTTCTCAAAAGATCTAATTCCTAGTGATTAGATATGTGGTTTTCTTCAGAGGATGCATCTGTCTACAGTGCTCTTTTTTTTTTTTATTTGGGTAAAATATTGTTTATTTTCTTTTTTTTTCTTTTAGATATTTTCTTTATTTACAAGTAAATTTCTCCATTCTCACTTTCCCCTCCAAAAAACAAAGAAACAAACAAAAACAACAAAAACAAACCCCTGTTGCCTCCCACTTCCCCAGCTCTTTTAGAGTGTATAGGCTCAGATAAATGCTGATATCATCCTGTGTTATTCTTTGTTAGCTTTTGAATGGCAGGTGATCAGGAGAAGAGAGTGAAGGATTCTGGAAAGCTTAAGGAAAGAGGCTTTCTTCATTTCACCATTTGTTTTGAGAAATTTGTCCTGACATTCCACTTGAATAGAAGAGTGATGGCACTGGATTCTACTGTAACATTTCTATCACATCCCTCTATAAAAGTAATACCTTATGACAAGGTGAGCTTCAATTTTAATTCATGTGTTGAAATGAGCACACACTTGATGGAATGCTTGAGTATTAGAATTCTGTTGGATATTCAAGTGAGGTTTGCATTTCTCTACTGATTCCACTAGGTGTCACACCATTTGGAAGTCTGCCTGTATTCTTCCACCTCCAATCATTTCAAATAATGCTACCATGCTTTGAATAAATAAATCTTTATTGCACCCTACAAATTCTAGAGATTTCTCAAATTATTAATTCTTCAAACCAAAAATTACTTTTATTTTGAGATTTTTTTTGAAGTATTGGAAAACAACCATAAGTTTTAGTCACACCAGGCTCTTTTATGAAGCTATATTCATGGTACTGAAAATGGATCTTCTTAAATATTCATAGAAGAGTAATAATGAATCCCATGTCTCAAGCTACCTGTTCAACAATTTTTTTAAATTTGTAGACTCAATTTTTTTAAGTATTAAATGAGACATTTTAAAGTATTAAATGTAAATGTTTTAATTTCTAAGAGCTAAAAAGAAGTAAACATCTTATTTATAATGTTCAAATCATGTACCCTAAATTCTTTCATTATAAAACCATACCATTTATTAAAAAAATATAGTTGTTATCTTTCTTGGGAACACCCAACACCAATTTGTTAGCAGATGGATTATCCTTTTAAAATTATTTTTAAAGGTCCTGCTTGTCTGTTGTCTATTGGAGGTCTGCTCTTTTCTGAAGAGAAAATGAAAGGAGAATAGATCTGGGGAAGAGGGGGTATGGGGGAAAAAGAGGAGGAGTGGTGGGAGGGAAATGGTGGTTTGGAAGTATAGTTTGAGAGAAGAATCTATTTTCAATAAAATACTTGAATACTTTAAAATATTGATATGTCTTTTAATATGGTTGTTTGAATCCCCAAGGCTCATATATTTGAATACTTGGTACTCAGCTGGAGGAACTGTTTGGGAAGGATTAGAAGGCGTGGCCTTGCTGGAAGAGGCATGTTACTAGGGGTGGGCTTTGAGGTTTCAAAAGCCCATGCCATTCCCAGGTTAGCCCTTCCTGCCCTAGCTCTGCCTCCTGGTTGTTGCCTCAATTTGTGAGCTCTAAGCTATTGCTTCTTCACCATCTCTGCTTGTCTGCTGCTACCATGCCCCTTGTCATGATGGATTTGAACTCTAACCTTGTAAACCTTTAAGTCCTCAGTAAACTCTTTCTTATACGCATTGCCTTGATCACGGTATCTGCAGCAGCAGAAAGGTAACTAAGACTCAAAAACACTACAAAGTCCTAACAGCAAACCACTGAATCCATTCATCCTAATTTAAAGTTTGTATCACTTATTCAGAGACAGGTTGTGTTAAAATTTATTCCAATGTAATATTTACTATTTTTTGTCCTTGTACTTTACGATAATTTATTAGAAATATAAAATAGCACAAGATAATCATAAAATGGCATTGGATACAATGGCATAAATAACTCGAATAGTAAGAACACTGTATGAGTCTAAAAGATTTCAGATGCCTGTATTGTATCATGTGAGCATATTTAAACTTATAGGCAATATATAAACATTTAATGCCCATATTTTATGTGCAACAAATGTCTACAAATCTGTAAAATGCAGCTTATATCCTTCCTGATTCAGGTTACAGCTGCACATCCTTCTCCCATAACCTTCTAGCCCAAAGGGGATAGGTGATACCTGCTTCATTTATGCTTCAAAAATGTTTTGAAAATTTCAGTCACCTTTATTTAAAGTGAAAAGTGAATGCACTACATACTCATGCTTTTTTGCTCTCTCAATTAAGCAAACAAGGCCACATACTGCATTGTGTCTGTCTCCATCTTGTGGTGATAAGTCATATTGCTATATTAATAATGTTAAGATTGTGCATGAGAACTTGAACATCTTTGAAAATGGATGGGTTTGTCTGTCTTGGAGTTTTACTTCAAGATACAAGAAATGAAGACTTTAAAATTACAGGAATATAGACACTTCGCCACATATCTTTATCAAAATTTCTAGACTACTTATAAATCTCTTTTCTAGTATTAGCTTTGCATGTGTGTTGAAACTAATATGCTAATGTAGTATTTATATGGTACACATATATACACACATATATGCACACATATATATACATTTATTCATTTATATAAGTAAATACATAAATATATATTTATATATACATATATATTTATATATACATATATATATTTATATATATATTAGCATGGGTATTTTAAATAAATAGTAGTCCCTGCACACTAATGTTTGTAAGCTATTTCTACAAACTGTATATACTATATTTGTAAAATTAGCTTGAACCTGTATAACAGATTCTAAGATTAAAAATGAGGGAAACTATTTATTTCCTTCTGAAGTTTCTATTTCTCATTTCCTTTCTTACCAAAATAGTAAAACATTTGGAAATATGCTTTAATTCAAATAAAAAGGAAAAACATATTCAAAAATTACTGAATCTGTAAGAGAAGAATAATTAAATGTGAGTTTTGAAAAGTAGCTGTATCATAAAAGATAATCAAATCTTTTTTGGATTGATCTCTACAGTGATTCTTTTTTCCTTGTTTCAAATTGTTCGTTGTAATCATGTATGGGTTAAGATAGCAAACAGGAATGTAAAAACAAGTTGATTTCAGAATAGTCTAAAAGCTAATTGAGCTCACTTCTATGCCAGCAATAACTTTGCGATTAAACTTTTGAACTTGCTAAGTCATTATGAATCATTGAATGCTCAATCACTTTTCTACAAAAGAAGACTTTATTCTCAATTTTAAAAAGTTTACACTGTACCTCCTCGTCCCTTCTCACCACTGGACTTAAAAATGGTGGGTATTTCTGGGATTTGCTACTTTGCTCTCTAGGAATTATAATCTTCTAAAATTTGCCTCGGTCAAAAGGAAAGATTGTCACAAAAAGCATTCATTCAAGATTGTACCTCTCCATGCATGTCTGAATAAGAGAACTCTGCCTATTTACATATTGAAACAAGTGGTGATTATCGAACCTGTGCAAAGTAGCATGTGCTTGGTTTGACTACTCAAATTAAGTTTTCCAATACTGATAAAATATAGGAATCACTTTTTAATTTCATATACTCTTCTACATAAGATAGGGTACTATGAACAGAAATTGTAAGTTTTACTAGTCTAGCAACACTCCTCTAACATCCCCAGTATTTACAAAGCACGACTACTTGATTTCCCCAGGATTCCATTATAAGGGACACATCCATTCAATTGGTCCATGGTTCAAAAGGGACAGGTCCAAGCCAGTATCTTTGAAAATGCATGTTTTGCACATTGTAGAGAACTGTGTGACATGTAGATCATTTATAATCTACCATTTGTATACCCATACTCATGTCTTTTTTACATATTCATTTTTGTGATTTTATATTTCTTATTAAGTATTTTTTAAGAAAACATAAATACAGACAATTTTATGCTTAGGGAAAACTGAGGTCATAACATTTCCAATGACTGCTACATCCAAAGGCAGATGCTTATTACAAACAACTACCTGCTAATTGTAGTTCTTGTTTTGAAACATGGCCACACTCCATTATCTTGCCTAGTTAGGCACTTACTCTATAGGCCCACACTGGCCTCAAACATGCAGCAGCTCTCCTACCTTACCCTCCTGGTACAGGGATGACAGATATCACTACTATAGCCTGCTCATTGTGTCTCAACTTTGGATACATCCACCCTAACAGCTCCCCACATTTTGTCACATATGTTAACTGACATAAGGCCTCAAGTCAATTTGAGATAGCATTTTGATTTTAGGATGAAATTTCGTAAAACATGAAAGACATAAAACAATGCTATTTATATGCATCTGGGGTAACTATTTCTTGTGAAACAGATTTTAGGCTTGGGTCTATAATTAACTATCTATTTTAAAGGATAGATTTTATTCCCTTAAAACGTTCTGCACAATAGAAAGGTCCAGAAGGAAACCAGAATTCATGATGGTGGGGATTGGGAAACTTCTCTGCTAACATTCCCGTCTCCAAGCTGCTTCACTGTTCAACTATCAAAAGCAGTGTGTGCCGATTCACAAGACATTCATTAGACTCCGGGCAGGATGATGTGACAGATACACACTTACCTTTTTCATTTCCATTTGCATAATTTGGAGGCTTGTTTTTGTCAATGCTGTTAAAGCTCTGACTTCTCCTGTTTAGATTGGAGGCTCCCTGAGCCTTGTTGCTGCTGCTTGCAGCTGGCACCCTAGAGGGCCCTGGAAGCCTGAAATAGCATGAGAAACATTACATCATTAGTGTAGACTTCAGAAGTTAAGGTGAAGGGATATGTGAGCAAGAAGCGGGGGTAGGGAACCCACAATACAGGATCAACTATGACGTACTCAACAGAAAATGATAATTTGAGTGACAAACAGCTGGACACAAAGTAAGAGACTGTGAGAAATATCTAGTAATGCTTTTCAATAAGAATGTCCTCAAAATAGGAAAAATAAAATAAAGTGGCCTTTAGCTATAAAAATACCCTTACTTAAATGAATATAAGTTTACATTGAAACCACCATAAAATTATATGACAAGGAAAAACCTTAAGATTTAACCTTATAGAATTTCTATCATATTACTTAGCTATATGCGGTTGCTTAAATTTTCTTTTCAGTGTCTGGAACATATTTTCAGCTAATGTAGTTTTTCCAAAGTCTTAAAAATTAACAGCAACAAACATTATTGAATAAAAGGCAAATAACAATTATTTTTTGACTAGCTGAGCAACTAAGTTACTTTAAAACTCGATGCCACAAGCAAAGTCAACATTATATATAGCTGGGCTGTTTCGCAAAAATCTCCCATTCTCTTATCAAAAAAAAGGGACTGAGATTTTTCACCTGTGGCCACCTCATCCCGTAGGACAAGAACAGGATGCTAGCCTCCAAGGAAGAAAATCACTGTTAGTAGAACACAGTTGAAATATACCTGAAATGAAGGCAGTTTCAAGACATTGTGTGCCTGCAGAACAAGTCATGTGAACATGCACCCCATTTGTATTATCAACAGAGTGGCTTGATGCTTGAAACCTGACACTATTTTATAATACCATTAAGTTTCAGTTTGCCTCAATTTACATTTTATTACGTATTTCTTTAAAATTTTATTTGTCAATTATTTCATGAACTATACCTATTTTTAGTTTACATTACTATTGTGTCAATCCACATGAAGTAAAATCTAGAGCTTTTGACATGTGTGAGATGAATACCAAAAGCATTGTGGGCATGTGCTGCCACCGTGTGAATGAGATTGTATACTGCACTGAAACTTATTGTTTGAACAGAAAGATAGATCAATCCAAAGCCTAAGAAATACAGCGCTGATCTTTTCACAGATGTTTTTAATGAAAATTTTAAAATAGTTTTTTTGTATGTGTTTTATGTCCAAATTCCCAATCTCTTTAACACAACAGATGTTTCAACATATCTCCACTATTCTACCTGACTTGAGAAAGCAAAGCCTTAAAACAAGAGTATCTTTTATAACAGTAGAACCACACAATGTAATGAGCTTCAGGAAAATACAAATAATAAATGGACTGATGTTACAGACAGTTAAGAGTTTCAATTTTTAATATACTTTAGAGTTTAAACACATATGGCTAATAACTAGTCTCTTCAGCTATTTTGCTAGTTAGGGATTGTGTCATACACAAGATTAGAATCTTTTCCAAATGGATCCAGCTCTTATTTTTTTTCTCAAATAGCTCAACAAGGGGTTGTAACAACAACATAATAAGCACAGACACTAGGAATTTACAGTACCAATGACTACTTTCCACAGAAAACAGTCAAGTAATTAATTGGGCCAAATGTCCCAATCCCAATAAATATGAGAGCAATTTCTGTAGACATAACCATAGACTTTGAAATTCATTCCAAACTCATGTGTAAACAGTTTGTCCTCAAACTTGCCCCGTTTGCAATGAAACTTGACCCACTTCTAGAAAGCAATTAAGATGCATTTTAATCTTTCCTGTGACCCAGGAAGCTAAGTGATCTTCAGTCCTCAGAAGAACAAATTAAAACAAATTAAAAAGATACATTTGCTATTCTCATTAGCCCAATTTGCCAGGCAGCCAGAGCCTCCAGATCATTCATCAAAGCAATAAAAAGGAAAATGAGATGAAGGGAGAGAGAGAGAGAGAGAGAGAGAGAGAGAGAGAGAGA
>NW_022196910.1:37012870-37065312 GCF_008632895.1 Mastomys coucha
GAGAGAGAGAGAGAGAATCATACAGAGAAAAGCTTTTAGAACAAAGGACATAGAATATGTCTTATATCCCCTATATGCACAGGAGCCATAAAGGTGCTCATTGTTCACAGCATGTCACTGTCCTCAAGTAGAATAATTTATGCCATTTATTGTTATTTTTATTACATAATCTTAAACATTTTCTCTCTAGAATAAGTTTTTACTATTGTGGAAATTCATATATATATATATATATATATATATAAACAAACAAACAAAAACGGACCAGGGAGACACTCATGGAATCAAGCTATCAAAAGCCCTTATGAGGGAGCATTGGGCAGCCTGATTCATGCTAAAGCAATGGCTAACATTCTGCCACTACATAGCTCCTCATGGAGTGCAAACATACACAGCAGCACATAGGAGTGGGTAACCTCTTGTGTTGGTTCCACCCAACTGGTTTGAACTACCATTATACTTTTTTATCAATAACATGAACAACAAAAATACTCTTCCAGTATTTTATATATCATTTGTAAAAAAAAAATAAGGCACAAATATATACTTATCTTTAAATACATATGTTATAAAAGCAGAAATTTAGGTTATTATAGATAGACTATCATCCTATCCTAATTTCTCCATACATGCCATTTTCAAAATAGTTAAAAATTCTGTTGTGATTCTTTCAGATTCTGAGATCTTGAAAAAGATCAGGGGTCTTGCGAGGTCCTTGTTCCTCACTTGCTCTAAGCCTGGGACACAGTCTTTGCCCGCCATATCACTGTGTCCTACTAAATCTCAATCAAAGCCAGACCTCTAAACCCACTTAACCATCTAATACACTCACCCCAATTGGCATCTGGAAATCTACTTGGCAGCACTGAGTGCTCTAAACTTAGGACTCTTAAAAAATATGTCATGTTTTCGAAATCTTAGAGTGATTGGACAGAGCATCAGTGGCATTCGCGTGAACATCACTAACAAGCAATAGATTAGAGACATGGACTGACCTAGTAGGCTTTTTCTGACTGGTTGCAATCCCACTGTGTTTAGACTGAGCTGCATATCTGGCTGTCAGACTGTATGAGGAGAAACAGAGAAATTGAATTAAAGGAATTCTTTGAACATGGAAAGAAAGTACAAACTTACAACAAAGTTATGAGTCAATGAAATGCAATTGGAACATACAGAAACATATGTGAAGAACAAATTAATCGGAAAATTATGGTAATGCAACACATACACCATGAGCTTCACTTATGAATGCTCCATGAATGCAGCACAGCTCTCATGGCAAAACGTCTCTCTGCTGACTTTAATGCTATGCTGAGAAATAGTAGATATTATCAATACTTAATAATGTTATTTTAATCTTATAGAACCTTAACCTTTGACTATTAAAAACATTAAAAAAAAAACTCTAAAGTTTCATTTACAGCCTAAAATTCCTTTTTCCAGAATAGTAAAAGGAAGAGATGGTGAGATGAAATCTCTAATTTGCTCCTTTAAAGCAAATGTTTTGAAAAAAGTAATTCATTAAAGCCTGAGTTGATGACCCATATGTTATTGCTAATACCCAAGAGCACATAATTTTTACAAGAAGGTTACAATATAATATGTTTATTGAAAGAAAGCTGTGTATAAAAGTTTAATATTAAATAGAATTAATTTCTGACAAAAAAGAAAGACCTTAAAGTTTCTGATAATTGCTAAACATTTTTAAAATTATATTTAACTATTTTAGTATGTGTATATGTGTGTGTAGGGGTTGTAGATGCATGTGTGTGTGTATTTGTGTGTATGCATGCGTGTAAGCATTACGCAGGTTTATTTATGCCATAGAACACATGTGATATCAGAGGATAATTATGGTATTGGCTTTTTCTTTTCACCTTGTAAGCCTGGGATTTGAACTTAGGAGGTCTTCCCAACTGTATACTAGTGCCTGTATACACTGATACACCCCACTAGTCCCACAACCAGTTTTTTTAAATCAAATACTTTTTAAATCAAAGAAATATAAGGCATGATTATTTAAACCAAGTTTGTGGAGTAACACTTGATCTGCAAAACACAAATTTGTACCTTAAATTGATGTCTATGTTGCTAAAAGTTGAAGAGTGTTTAGAAAAAAAGAATTAGACTCTACAGATCCAACTGCCTGTTGGTACACCTATCGTAGTTAAGGGTAGATGCCTTCATGCGGATCACTTCCCAAGGGAATTATTGTACCTCTACATAACCACACACAGAGTACATGGACAGTAGTCTTTAGCAGTTGCAAGGACCTTGGAATAGCATAGAATTGCTGGTATCAGCATGAAGGGTCATTGGAACATTATTACAACTGATCACCTTGCTTTTTTGCTAAGCAGAGAGTATTTAGACAAGAGAAACATTTCTTCTGGTAGTGTGTTTTATTCTCTGTCTGCACCCACCTGTATTGTGAATGTGCATGGCCTTACTGCAGTCTGGACTAAAGGGAACACATTCTCATCTGGAAAGCATTTTCATGGTGATAGAACGTATCCATTTGTACATCCATTGCTTTATACATTGCTATTTATGTACAAAACAATCTGTATTTTAACTATATCATGAACAGGGACAAGTGCTAAGCTACTAGGGTGTCAACAAAATCGTAGAATAAATGTAAAAAAAAAATCTGCTTCAATTACCATCTCCCAGGAAGAGGACTACCTACAGTTTGGGGACTTGCCCTTATACTTCCTGCACTGAACATAGACAAGACCAGTGAACATGACAACAAAACAGTGGGCTTTCCAGTAACTAAAAGCTAGCTCATCATTTCGATGAATAATGTTTAAAGAAATAACAGGATTCTGCCATTCAATTATGAAAATGCAACAGCAAGATCCAGAAATATTAAGTAATTTTGCCAAAGTCTGTTTGGCTTCATGGCTGTATTTCTGATTGACTGTGAAAATATATTTTACATGCTGACCATTTTTGTAAAAAATACCTCTAATTACTTCATTCAATTCCTTGATACTTGGCATCTTCCATTTATCTCTTGCCTTTGCTAAACAATTATATGTACCTCTCCTCTTTTGTTCTGTTTAGTTTTCTGAGTCATGGTCACTCTACCTAGTTCATGCAGACCTGGAACATGGTATGTAGCTCAGGCTAGCCTCTCAGCCATGAGCTTCTACTGTCAGGGTCCTAAAGATTGGTCTTATAAGTTACTGAGATGTGTGAGGCCATTATTGTAGACAACACTGGGGTTTTGTTCATTGCAGGACTTTCTAATGTCTTGCTATCTCATGCTCTCTATTTGTCACATCTTTTCCTGTCACGGCTACCTGACCCACATACTAACACTCTTTCCAGTTTCTCTTATTTTCATTCCATAGTTTTTCCTTAACTCTTAAAGGCATGATCTTCTCAACACAGAATATGGCCTGCTTCCTCAAACAATGTCATCTCTTCACTTCTGATTAAGAGTTCATCTAAATTTCCTGCATGAACTTCATTGTATAGCAACATTTATATCAGGTATATGAAAGACTTGCCCAAGTTCATCATCTTCAAGTTCACCCACCACAACGAACTCACAATTTGTCTGCATTCACCTCCAAAGTTCCAATATGTTTTTTCTATTTATTTACTCTTATTCATAGTATCATTATTTACTCTGTGTGCTCATAAATGGCCTCCCTTTCCCACTAAATCCCTGAAGATGCGTCAGTATGTAGCCATGCTGTTAGACTACAACCAACCTGCCCTTATGTTCTCTTTCAATCCTCATGTTTATTAATCTGACTACTTCCCTCAGTGTTTTTATAATACACAAGTGATCAATCACATTGGCATCACCTGGGACTTATAAGAAACATACAATCTCAAGTCCTAACACATGCATCTTGAATCTGAACTTGCATTACAACAGAGCCCTCATTATTCTCTCAGTAGAGGGAAACTTACTTCCACAGTGGATTACATGCTCATTTTAATCACACTCTTATGAACTGAATAAATGCTTTGAGAAAAATTTACTTCTTAGTAATGAATAAATAAGATATAAACTTTCCATTCATAAGATTTTAAAGGGAAAAAATACACATAGCTATTGGGATAATTGATTTAGTGCTACAGTCCTCTCATTATAATAAGATTATGTCCATTTATTGACTAAAACAATGTATGGATTATTTAGAAAAAGGTGCATAGTGGCCATGTATCGATTCAACACCAACAAGGTTTAATTTATTAAAGTTAGGATGGATTAAATGGCAATAAGTGGCACTTTACTTACAGAAATATATTCCCTAAAGCAATGCACATTAATTTATGATTTTATCAGAAAATGTATAACTTGATATATAATGGAAATTACATTTATTTCAAGCTTATATAGAGAAACACATAAATAAAAAGGTAGGTGAGCAAAGAGGGATTTGTGAAATGTTTACTGTCAGTGCATAAACTAAAAGCTCAAGAGTAAAGAGCTAGTACATTGTTCATAACTCAGATGCTGGAGGTAGGCCACTCTGGCTGGCTCTTAATTCACCTATTCTCTCTGCCCATTACCCCATCTGTTAATGACCTTGATAGCTTTATGTACACAAAATTTTTATGAGAACTTAATTACACATTCTTTAGAATGAGTGTCTAGGACAAATACATCATATAATAACTGAAACCCACATGTAATGGAATTCATATTCACATTGAAGAATTCCAGGAGGATCTAAAATTCTGTTAAATCCTATAAAACATAACATTATTTCTCAAATATGAGCCTGCCCCCTGATACTTCATTATCTTCCCAAACCACATCCCTTGTTTTATTCTAGTCACTTTGGATATTATAGTATTCTTACTCAAGAGTTCACATGTGTAGTCCTTTCTGTTCAATGTCTGAGGCTGCAAATGGTTCTTGGTCCCTAAAGTGACCCCCTTCCAATGTTACAGGATATTATTCACTCTTATTAAATCTTGAAGTCAATACTGTGAACCCCTGAAGGGCCTTCACCTACAATGAATCAGCAGGCACCGATTCAAGGTGTCCTAAGAACTACAACTTCCAAAGTAACACTTAAGTCTATGTATAATCCAATGGTGTCATAATTTCAACAGTTTTATTTTATGCTATGTACATTAAATGAAAACATAGAGATATTTAATAAAATAAAACACATTTACAAAATAGTATATTTCAACAAGTTTCATATGTTTATAAAGAGTTCATGTTCTAAAATTCGCAAATAGTTGAAAGGGCTAGGATAAAATACTTCAGAGGATAAGGCATTTCTTGAAAAAGCAATTTGTTTATCATAGGTAGAAAAAAATCTGTTCTAGTGAGGAATGACTATAAGAATTGTTAGCATTCTGTATAAACTCTACCCCCACAGATACCTGGCAGCAGCCATGTATGTTCCTCCCCATGGTTACCTGGAAAAGGCCAGGCCTACCTAGCCCTATAAAAGAGGGTGCTTGCCCCCTCCTCTCTCTCTTACTCCTGCTTCTCCACCTTGCCTCTTACCCCTTTGCCCCCCTCTCTCCCCATTCCCTTCTCCCCTCTCTCCACATGGTCATGGCCAGCCCCTACTTCTCTACTCTCTCCTTCTCTCTGCCTTTCTCTGCCTCTGCTACCTTCTTAACTCCACTCCTCATGCCCTAAATAAACTCTATTCTATACTATACCTGCCTGTGTCTGGTCCCTCAGGGGGAAGGGATGCCTCAGCATGGGCCTGCCAAGGCATCCCCTTCCCCCACACCTCACCAGAACATATTCTTATAGCTCTTTTTCTTTTTATGATCACAAGAATAATCTCTCCATTAGATTTCCTTATTTATTAATATTTGGAACCTCCAAGTTCTATGTTTATTTTTGTTATTCTCTTTGTTTCCTACTCGTTCCCTAAGTAAATTCCTCGTTTGATTCCTTATTCTCTAATGTTTATGACTCCCAGAGTTCATTTCTCCATGGCTCAAAATGTCAAGTTTCAGAAATAAGTCTCAGCTTACTAGATGTAGAATTCCCATCAACCATAAACTGATGTTTGCTCTATTTTCTCAACCTTAACTATCATCATACCCTGGACCAATTTCAAACTATAACACTCAGTTGATACTCCTTCCCATGAGAGAAGTCCTAGCCCTAGCTGAAAAGCTATTGGCAATTGATGGTGCTAGTGAAGGAGGACAAGCTCTTCTCAGGGATGTGGCTTCTGAAAAGGTATTTGATTCATCAGATCATTTACACCCTTGAACTTAAGGGCAGTACTAAATGGACTCACTAGTTTTTTTTTTTTTTTTTTTGTATTTGTTTGTTTGTTTTGCTTTGCTTTGCTTTGCTTTTTGTTTTTGTTTATTGTTTTAAGAGCATATGAGATTGGGAGGAAAATGAAGAGGGAGCTATAGAGAAATATGAAGAGCATGAGTGTATTATACCAAACATGTCATATGTATGTATGGAGCTCAATATAATTGAGTCACAAGCACAAAAGGACCTAAAGAGTTAACTAACTTGGGCCCATTGGGACTCACAGAAACTAGTAATAAAAGAGCATGAATGGGCTGGATGTAGGCCTCCTACACATTTGTAGCAGATGTAAATCTTGGTCTTCATGTGGGTCCACTAGCAATTGGAGTTGGGGCTGTGTCTGACTATTGGATCTCCTTCCCCTATCTCTTTCACCTCAGTGGGAAAGAATGCACTTAGTCCTGCTGCAATTTGATATCCCAGGGCAGGGTGGTACTCAAGAGGGTTGCCTCCCTTCTCTGAGGAGAAGGGGAGAGGGTAATGGGGGAACAATTTGTGTGTGGGAATGGGAGGGGAGGAAGGAGGTGGGTAGTACTCTGGCTGGTGGAAATAAAGTTAATAAAATAAAATAAAATAGAAATTTAGAGATTATTTTAAAATCAAGATTCTTCCTTTATTATGAAAGGTCCCTCCTATGCAAGTCCTTTGCAAACTCATAAAACGATAATTGACTAAATTTGCAGAAAGAGAGAACAGCTTCAACAATTACATCTTTTGTATCTTCAAGCAATATATATTGTTTTAAAAACCAAATAAGACATTTTGCTATTATATTTGCACTTCAGTATATGTGCTGAAATTCTATGGAAACATGCTTAAAATTTGCTAAGAATTCACTAAGCCATGAGTGAATCAGAAACTCAGGTTCTACCACACATGTTCCTATTTAGTAGCTGGGTGGCTGAAATAACATCCTCGTGGTATTTAAGACAGGTTACAGTGATAACTTACCCTACTAGCAGAATATGGCATGAACACTCATTATAACTTTAGCCTTCCTGAAACTTATGCAGGCAGTTAATGAGGCCACCTGCATGGCCCAATTTTGTGAGATCTTAAACCAGTAACTAAAGAGAAAGATCCCTGGGTTAGGATATTACTGCAGCTTCAAGTCTTTGCTATTTTGGAATATTAAACTTCAAGATATAGGACACTCAGAAACTAGGCTCGTATTTCCCATATTGTCATCATACATTACATTTCCACAATGTTCTCCCCCATACAGAGCTTTTAAAAAATCCTCTATCGTTCTGTAGCTATTTTTCATCTATATATTTTTGGAGCACAGTAAAATTATATCTCATACACTAAGAGCTTAATTACAAAAGCTTGCTGAAATACAACCACCTTAAAAGTAAATTAAACTCTAGAAATGGACTAAGCTACTTTTCTAATTCAAAAATTAAACCAACTTTAACAAAGACTACCCAGGAAGTGAAAATATGATTAATATTTCTAGAGACTGAAAAGACACAGTAGTTCAGTACAGAGTATGTTTATAAACTATCCATTAATCTATTTGTTCATGTAAATTATCCCTTATTATCAAACATAAAATAATTGTTTATGTTCACATCTCTAAAGTATACATCAATTTTCATAAACTATGTTCTGAGTTTTTATCCTCAGGCTATTTTCAAAGTATTGTGAAGTATATATGATTATCAGCCCATGTGAGTTGATGTTATTAAATCATAACTGGGTTTCAAAACATTTCTCATGATATGATCTTAACCTTAGAGGAAGAGAAGGCTAGTGTAAACTACAACTTATAATACAAAGAGGTTAATCAAAGAGGGTTTGGAGACATACAATGGACAAGATAATAGTGAACTATGGGGAGGAGAGAATGAAGAAAAGACTGAAATCGGACTTTGTAGAGACATGGATGACTAAATCCTCATGGCTGAGATTGCTTCAGTTGCTAAACCTTTGTCCCTCTAGACTAGGTTCTATACATGCCCATTAGGCCTCTGAGCACAGTTTGATTTTCCATATCGGTTAATGATGGAAGCATTGGGCAACAGTCACACAGGTAGGATTATTATAGTTTTGGAGCCAGTTGCATTTTCCATTTTAAGCCCGTAAGTTACAATTTAGGAGATAATTGTTCATGAGGAAAGTGCTTACCATGTAACAAACTTACAAAATATATCAATGCAAGTAAGATGATCAAACCTATGTGTTTATGATTTGAGAACAAAAATAAAGTATAATTGAAACAAAAGTTCTTATACTTGGAAAATGGTTATATAAATACGGCATTAAAACTTCCTGTTGTTCATTACATATAAATCTGTTCATATACTCTCTTGTACTACCTGAACTAACTTCGGAAGTGAGAACATGAGTCTTTGAGGATCCTAAGCTCTTATTCATGTCACCCCACTGGCAACCACCAGGTCAATCTGACACTCATATGGGCACACTCATTAAAACCAAAACCACAGAAACATATCTTCAAAGCAACAAAAGGGCCGGTGGTTATCTAGTCTTTAAAAAATAGAATCAATATATAAACACAAACAAAATAGATATATTTTATTATATCTTTAGGTATAATTATAGATATAATAAAACATTATAGATTATAGATATTTACATGCATTATAGATATTTACATGAACATCTGTGCATGTGCAGAGATGTGAGTGTATGTACACATACACACATAGACAGGTTGTTTTTAATACTAACACCATCAATCTTCTTGGTTTCCCAGTGCATAAGAGAAATTTTTCTTTTCATTTATGTGTGACTAGTGTATGCCTAGGGATGAAAAGATCACGATTTTTGTTTTCTTAAGATTCATAAATTTTCCTCCTTGTTTCCCTTTTCTTAAAGATTTAAGTCCTGGACTTAAGAAAGAACACACTATAGACCACAACAGAGAGCTGAATAAAGTAACTAATTGAAGCCAGGTTCCCAAGGGCTTAAATTACCAAAGCTTCCCTGTCATCCTAAATTAAAGTTCCTTATATTCATTTCATGATTTATAACCCCAGGACAAAAAGCTGAAAAGCATCCCAGTTTTGGAGTACATCTCTCTGAAGGAAATAATAATTCCTGGAAGAGAAGCTCTGAGAGGCAAATATCCTCATGGAAGAGGATACTCAGAGCAATATGTGTGCCTAGGGTCATGGAGAACTCAGAGTACTCATCCACTGGTTCTGTCTATCAACCTGTGTGTTCTGCAGGAGCAGCTTCATCCACCATGGGAAGTTGATGGCTTTGTTATTTGCACTCCAAAAATAAAGTTAAGAATATCAGTTGACCACTGGGGGATAATCCTCCATGTTCTAAAATAGTAGTTTTTTCTACTTAAAAGACTTAGGATGATTACATCTTTACTACATCTGTCATCCCCGTCCATATTAACTTCTTAGTCTCTACAAATTATCTACTTCACTTCCACTGCTTTTACACATTAGTTCAATAAGGCACAATTTATTTCTCCATATGATTTATTGTGTTAGTTGCTGAATGCCCATAATAATATAATAATAGGGTTGGAAGTCATTTGATCATCTGAACAGAAATTACGTGAAAAAAAAACATTTTTATGAAAAAAATCTTTTTTTAACTTTTTAGTAAACAGATTATCTTTTCTGTATGCTATCATCTTAACAGCTCATATCAACTAGATTAGCATATTTTATTATCTTCTTGATTACTGTATCTTACAAGATATTCTCCAGAAATCTAACCATTCATTAACTTGCTATTGCTGGTTGTATTCATGTTCTGGGAAATTTATGTAGGTCCCCTGGAAGAGTAAATACTGCTCTTTACTGCAGAGCTATCTATCCAGCCCCAAGGGTGGTATTTTCATTATTTTTCTGTTAGTCATGCTATCAATATATTTACTAGACTCTAATTAAAACCGAATAAATACACTGTGCTATTAATTGTAAATTAGCTGTGTCCTTTCTAAATACTACTAGATCTGTTATCTTGTTTGGCTCTTCTAAGCAAAACATAACACAGAGGAAAGCAGTGATACTCATGAATAGCCTTCAGCTGTCAGTGACATTACAAAGCAAAGGAACTTCATTCATGCTATTTGGTTTTACAATGCTCCAGATGGTAACAATCTTGGAATTCCTTTTATTTTGACTGCAGAAATCATATCCAGAATCAGAAACGGGACTATAGGCATAGGCAGCAATACCAGTAGTACTGATTATCATAAACATCATAAGAAAAGAAGATTAACCTATAATTTATCGAGACTAGGTAAAGAAGGCAGGATGCAAGATCTACTGCAGTCAAAACGAAGCTTTCCTGCATCTGGATAGTCTCGGATTATTCTAAGTGCTACATTGAGACTAGTTCTGAAAGTAACTCAAAACACATATTTTAATTAACATATTATACCAAATTGATGAATTTACACAATTTTAATTTTAAATGTCAAAATGGTAACTATGGATCTGTTTTAATGCTTCCCCTTAATTTGCAATTTAAATTAGATACAAAGAAATTTGTACATATGTGGGATACAGTATGAGGTTTCAGCACTTGCAAACATTTCATAATGATTATATTAGGATGCATGGCATGTTTACCACATTAGACATAAATCATTTTTGTGTGTTATGAACATGCAAAATCCTCTCTACTAGCTATTTTGAAATATTCAATCAGTTGTTGCCAATCAGTTATCCTGTGAGCTATACAACATTGGAAATTGTTACGCTGACCCATCTGGACCTTGTCATCAACCATTCTCTCTCCACTTCCTTCTGACTCACACTTCTCCACGTGTTGTCAATGACTTTTCTTCTCTCAACTTCTCTGACATCAACTTTCAAAGCCTCGTGTATTATGAAGAACCCCTGATAATTATCTCTCGGTGCTTTTACAAGTTAAACAATAATGTTTTCCTACCTAATTTGGAGAGAGGAATAATGCAGATTTATTATAGTTCATTAAAACTTTGTTATAAAGAATCCACTAAGTATAATGTTAGTAACAAAAATAGAAAACTATTTTGTTGTATTTACTTTCTAAATGTGGCATTAGAGATAATAAACAATGAATGTAGACAAATAAATCAATAAGTTGAAAGGTGATTAGAATTTGGACGAAGGAAAAGTAATGGGAAGATCAAGGTTATGTGGGGATGGGAAATCTGTAATATTTAAAGAGCCAAAGTATCATAGCCAAGCTACACTACAGAGAAGCTTTAGCTTGAGCAAGAGTGACTTGGTAATGTGAACTAAGCCTCCAATTCTGAGGACCATTTGCAAGATTCATACCATGGAAGGAGCACGTGCCAGGCAAAATCAGTTCTATATACTTATATATATGACTTCATACACAATCGTCTGACACTACATTTTATTTTCTCTAGCAAGCAAGGAGACTGAAACACAAGGATGTTATGAAGGACTGTCGAGTGCTAGCTGTAAAAATGATTGGAGTCACAGGGCTCTCCCAGTAAATCTCTAAAAGGACTTTTCAGCACCAGAACATGTCTATAAGGGATGATGTTGTTTGGGTTAATTTATGTAGAAAGAGCCATTTTAACTGTTCGTAAGCAGACTTAAGAATAGAGTGAGGGAAAATAGGACAAATGGGACTTTGTCTCTTTCAGAGTCAGTATGATTTAGACAAAATCACGGTATTTATATTACACTTCTGCTACTATTCTTTTCTCCTTCCCATTCAAATCACTTAAATCTATCTGTAGGGGCTATCTCTGTTGTCAGTTGGAAGAACGCAGGTCCCTGTGCCACCCGTGTAAACACAAATAATAATAAATGAGGTTTCCTGTTTTTTTCTTTACACTTAAGAAAATACAGGAACTTTCATTATCATGTCTTATTCTATTTGGTTTTGTTTGTTTTCCCTTTCATTCTGGTGCAATTTCCCTAGACATCACACACACACACACAAAAAAAAAACCAAGATGTGCTTCACAATCAGAAGAGTATCCATATTACTGAGTACAGAATAGGAAAACTATCCCCATCATTTCATGAATGATGAAATATGTGGCATTTTGTAAAAATTAAGCTTTTTGTCATTTACAAATCAATTGCTAAGCATATCATCTGATAAAGAAGATAGAATTTACATGCATACATGGGACTAAAAGCATAAAGTAGGCAGTGGTTCCATAGCAAAGCTGGCTGACATTTCTGAAGTCGAACAAGTAACAGTATGTAGGGAAGAGTTTTGGAAACGTGTTTTGAAATTGTAAATTGTTTTCTTTCAAACACTGAATGTTCCCAATCAAGATTATTTAAGTACTATTAGATTTTAAGCATGATTTCAATGAAAGAAGCAAATTAAATACTTATATATGTTTGATATACTTATATTTTAAACATAAAGTACATTTTAACATTTTCCATCTTTAAGAAAATATTATTCTCATTTAGGCACCAGAACAACTTGATCCACACATCCTATCTTACTTCAGGAATAAATTTATCTATCAGTTGCCATGAAAATTGTCAGCTTAAATCATATCTGTTGATCATTTTCTGATGTTTCAAATGAGGTAACCTATAGTACTAGGGTAGCCAATTAAACACTGACCACATGCTACATGTATATATTAGAGGTGTGAGTAAAGTCCACGATCTGATAACCTTAAGTGAAAAACATCACCCTAGTTGATCATTTTATTACCATCAAATTTAAGCTTTGTTTATTTTTGTGTGTATATGTGCATGTCTGTGTGATTTTATGTGTATCCCGTGCATGCAGGTGTGAGTAAAGGCCAAAGGCCTTTGGATCGCTGGAACTGAGCAGGTTTGAGCTGCCTGGCAAGGGTGCTGGAAGTGAACCTGTTACATTCAGCTACATATAAACATCTGAGTTGTGTTTCCAGCCCTGTCCCATATAATCTTGATGTAAATTTCAGCCAGTTGAACAGTTTGTAAATTTTGACTAAGGCTCTCCTGTCAAGAGGGTTTTTCCTGTGTCTCCTACTAGGCTTTTTTTCAGAATCATATCCTAGCCAGTGCTACTAACCACATAGACTGTACCTACACAGACCAAAATTCAAGCTGTATAAATGTATGCACATTCATACGTACAAATATATGAACACAATACACAATCTTTAAAATCGATAGGTTCTCAAATAGTCAAAGATACTGCAAATGATATCCTTTGACTTTTGATGGATTTAATTAATTCAAATTATCAATAAAAGATAACTAGGCCTCAGGACGCCAGGATTCAAAAGGCACGTTGTATGTACTAAACTAATTGGCTGGAGGAAGAAATGATTCAGCATTGCCTCTACCAAGGACACCTTATGGGATTAGATATATAAAAGTCACCATTAGAAAATAAGCAAAATTTTGTGCCCTAAGAATATGATAGGTCTTTCTTGTCAGATTCAAGGAGAATAGTTTTTCAGTCTTACATCCACAATCATATATCTGGTCATAAGAAACTAAAAGCACATAAGCATAATTATGAACTCACAATCATTTAGAAAGCCAAACCTTGTCTGAACAAACTCATTTTAAATATATCCCCTGCTTCCTTCTTTACCTGGACTGCATATCTTGCTGGGTTTTGGCCTGGCTGGCTTCCGATTGAGGAACACTATGAGTCACTCGCTGCTGAAGCTCCACCAAGGACTGGTAATACTGCTGTTGATGATGCTGTTGTTGCTTGTAGCGAGACAAGCTGAAAAAGAGCCCTAGGATGGCTTTTAGGTTTCCATTCCTTATTTCTGTATCAAATGGAAAAATGTAAAACACGGTCAAATATATTTAAGTTGAGTTTTTCCTGTATGAATAAAAGTCTAAAGGTAATCCTCGTACACCAGATCTATGAAGGTGAAAATATTCACGGTTTCAGTTGAATCTGAATTTATCAGCTCTGCCAATGTTACAAAGTGGCTTGAGATAACACCGAGAGAAGGGGAGCAGGGAGCAGGGGAAGAAATACTGCTGAACAAAAACGCTCTGTGGGTTGTGGTTTTCCTTCCTCTTGGAAGAGGATGTGCTCACTGCCTTGCGGTAACCATTGATTTTGCACACTGCTTCCCTCCCCAGTGTACATAGCTATTGCCCACATAGACTTGGTGAGGTAGGAATGATACGACTTAGATATCTATCATCTTGAAGTACAAATAATGGTGTTATGGGTATATCTCATAAGATCAAACTGGGTTTACAAAAATCAACATCCTTTCCAAATCACCACGAGCAAACCTGGTCACATATTTGGATGTATATATTTAAAATATGCACAGGTCTCGAAAGCATATCAATCTTTACATGAAATGCATATTTTGTGTACATTAGTGTTCCTTATGGTTCATGTTATATGCTACTAGAGAGTATTGATTAGCTTACATAACTGTAAAGCACTTATTTCATAAATACCAATTGAAACATACAGGGCTCCTGTATGAGATTTTCCAGTGCCATGGAACAAAAACTAGATGCCCAAATTCAGCTACGACAGTTAATTTTTAACATATATACATATAAGCTTGAAATTTTTATACAATTATACCAGGTACTTTGAACATAACCTACATTCACTCTCCCTTTCAAAATCTTCTCACAACACCTCCACCATGTCCCTATGGCCCAGTGTCTTTTGCTTCTGAAGTTATAACCCTATTACTAGGAAAAGTGATGTAAGTTAAGCCTAAAATGAAGCTCTATGTATAAGGTTAGAACTTAAACAAAACTTGCTGTTCATCAGTCAATAGGCTCCGCTGAAGTGCTATATGTCCCCTTCTAGAGTTTAGGTACACTAACAAGATCTGTGGGTTTTGCTCATTGATGACTTATTAGCTAACCCTGACTACTTGCTTTAGTTCAATCCATCAAGTGTCCCTAGAATTGGTCCTTTTCTCTACCTTAGACATTCCTTATAATCTCCATAAAGTATGAGAATCATTTTGATCAATGAGGCCACCATGAGAAAACTTTGTTTTTTTCTTCCTGTATACTTAAGTGATCTCTTTCAAAAGGTTTTTCCATTCCAGTCTTATTATACATATGCCTAATTTAGAATGTATTTCTTGACCAATGCATATATTTTTAGAAAATAATCCAAAATCAGTAGATTTATATTAAAATTGGTGTGTGATACGCAAGAGATATGAAATGGACAATGGAAACACTTCTTGCTTGCTTTTGGCTACTTATATAGCAAAATCTAGTCAGGGATGAATTTTATTGAAATTCCATTGTACGTAATAGGACCAGTGGTTAGATTTTAATCTCAGCCTGTTAGCCACTGAAAATGTAACTGAATTATTCATCATAGTGTTTGGTTCATGTAATATAAAAGCATAATGGAAAAAATAAAATATGGAGAAAACTGTCTATCATATTGAAAAAAGTCCATAAGAAATTAAAGATATTAGCTTCATAATTATTGTCACACTGCAGGTCTCAAAGGATTTACTATTTCAAATTTTTGCAGTTTTGGACATTTTGTAACTATTTCTTACTAATACTTTAAAATCACTTCTTACTTAGGACTACCTACTTCACTAACACTCCATTTAGACAAAAACTACTTACACATTAATAACTATGATAATTAATATAATTAATTTTAATTTGATTTATTAATAAATATAATGAATCAATCAATAAATATAATACACACATTTATTAAGTATATTAGTGTTAGAATTAATAAATAGGCAGATACAGGAAAGAAATATGTAGCAATTTGATGACTGGGAGGACACAAGAATAGAAACATTGTTTCATTTTAATTACTTGAGGCAGAGTTTTGAAAATGTCACATTTATATGTGGAAGAAAGTCTCTGAACCCAGAAAGAAGTCTGGAATCATGTCAAACTCTTTTTCATGTTGTTATATTGTAATGTGTTGTACCTTAATTTTCACTAAATTTAAATGTCAATCTAAACTGTAATGACCTCAAAATATTTACAAATAGTACTTACTAATACTGTCCGTCTAAGCATATACTAACTCACTGTGCCACTTATGAATACCTACACATATTTGACTGTCATTAGCTTGGTCATATCATAGAAGCATTATTGGCAAAATATTTGTACATGAGTTGTACTGTTTACCTCCATTTATATCCATGTATTACCAGGACTGACATGATCAGCTATTCATCTATTTAAGAAGCTAAAAGTCTCCATATTAAGCCAGGTGGTGGTGGTGCACGCCTTTAATCCCAGCACTTGGGAGGCAGAAGCAGGCAGATTTCTGAGTTCAAGGCTAGCCTGGTCTACAGAGTAAGTTTCAAGATAGCCAGGGCTACACCGAGAAACCGTCTCAAACAAAACAAAACAAAACAAAAAGTCTCATATTAGCAATAATACATAAGTGCTATTTTGATTCTTCTCCAACCTATACATTGACATAAGCAATTTTAGAAAATGGAAACAATCAAAGCACATACTACAATTCATCATGTTTGCTTTATGCATTTATAAATTTCTGTCATTAACTAAAGGGATCTGCAACACTCTGTTTCTAACACGAAAACTTTCAGAAAACACTCAAGCCACTTGTGACAACAGTCTAGTTTCTTACCTTCAGCAGACAGACCTTGGACGTTTACTCCTCGGGCGGCCAGAAAACTAAGGCAGACATCAACATTTTCAATCTGTAATATGAAAAGCAGTAAGAAACCCATTTAGAGGATGACTCTTCAGTAAGCATTTGAGCTTACTGAAACAATGAAACAACTAAACAAGGGGAGGGGAGAAGAAGTAATACTTTACATTCATTTCATTCTAGAGAGAGTTGCCAGAGTTTTACTAGAATTATCTTGGCTGAATACAGAGTGACCATAAAGCTTCCATTGTCTACTTTGATACTTGCAAACAGTTGATAAAGGCATAATCAAGAATAGCATTCTTGAATCCTAGCAACCCACCTACGTATCATAAAACTAGAATCTGTGTTTTACAAATAAGTCTCAATGAAAATATCCATCTGCAATGAGACCACAGTATTGCAATTACTAGAATATTAGGACATGGAATACTGAATTCTATCAGAAGATTTATAAAAAAGAGAGCTGTTCTATGAAATAAATGGAGGCGTATTTTTGAGTCTAAACCATAGGAAAAAACATTCTTTCAAAAGTTGTATTTGCATTTTCACAGCTGAGGGAGCCTGTGGTTAAATTCAAATACTATCTCTCCTATCTTAAAAGGGCAATGTGCATGGACATTAAGTACCCAGTTTAGTATGACAGCCAGCTTGTAAATATTTAAAGTGAGCAGGGAAGGAAGACTCTATCTACCAGGCAAGAGAGTCTCCTAAAATGTCAAGAAATTATTCAAGTTAGTCACCTAAAAATGTTTGAAGCTCAGAAATAAAGCCAAATCATACACATCTGCATTGAGTAAAAATATATTAACAAGAAAGTATTATTGAAAATACTTTGTTGTAAAAATAGAGCTGAAATTTTTGACCAGAGTGTGACCTAACATACTTCATTTCAACAGCAGCATCTGAGTCTTTAGTGAGGGTATTGTGTTGAAATGTACATCAGATTCTTTCCCAGGCTGCTTTGCTATTAGAAAAAAAAAAGGTGGGGGGAGGGATCCATCCCATCTGCAGTCACCAAACCCAGACACTATTGCTGATGCCAAGAGGAGCTTGCTGACAGGAGCCCGGTATGGCTGTTCCTTGAGAGGTTCTGCCAGCACCTGACCAATACAGATACATACACTCACAACCAACCATCGGACTGAGCATGGAGACCACAATGGATGAGCTAGGGTAAGGACTGAAGGAGCTGAAAGGCACTTCAACCCCATAGGAAGAACAATATCAACTAAGCAGGCCACCCAGAGCTCCCAGAGACTAAACCACCAACCAGAGAGTACACATGGAGGGACCCATGGCTCCAGCTGCATATGTAGCCTCATCTGTCATCAGTGGGAGGGGAGGCCCTTGGTCCTGTGCAGGTTTGATGTCCCAGTGTAGGGGGGTGCTAGAATGGTGAGGAGGGTAAGTGCAGGCATGGGTAATTGGGTAGAGGAGTACCATCATAGAGGGAAGGGGAGGAGGGACGGGGATGGAATGGGGGCTTGTGGAGGGGTAATTGGGAAGGGAGACATCATTAGAAACGTAAACAAATAAAATGATTAATAATTTTTAAAAAGAATAGAGGAAAAGACTAGGATGGATGCATCCATGGGTATGAGCACTTTCAAGACTAAGGTCGAATCTTCAAGGAAGTAAAAGGCCATGACAGCTGCAATCCCAGTGCTGAGTTCAGGCAGAGGCAGAAACAGGAGCATCACAGAGACTCACTTTCTGTTGGCCTAACTCCAGAGCCAGAGAAAACAACTCAGGGCAATCAGGGGGTGAGTGAGAGATGTCTTCCTGCCTTTAGTTTGATTGCAGGCATCAAGATATACTTGCTGATGTTTCATAAGCATGTACATTCATTAATTTGTGTGTTGTTAGCATGGTTTTCTGTGTATGTGTGTGTCTATATAGGCAATTATATATGTAATATAACAATATTTGTAAAATCTTACATTATATATATATATATGTCTTTATCTCCAAATATCCAAATGTGGCAACTTCTCTCTACATACCAATGTTCAGAGTATATCAACCAAGGATAGCTCATGATTGATGGTCATATAAAAATATATAATTATATTATTCTATATAATGTATTATATATAAATGGGTGCTATTTATCTATTTTATATATAATAGATAATATAATAATATATGATATATAATATGATATGTAATATATGATCTATAATATATGACATACAACATATGCTATATAGCACATAACACATCTTTAATAGATAATAGATATATAGAAAAATAAGCAATAGTTATCTTTTAATCAAAAGTCTACATGCTATAAAAAGCACTGTTATTCCATGTACCATACTCCAGAGAAGAAGTATACCAGTGTGGGGATATATGTATGACAGAAGACAGGCATCGGATCATTCCAGAAAGAATAGAAAAATAATCAAACCATAAATTACAATCCACAAGTCCCAAGATTAATAACCAAATTCAGTGTGTGTACTGACTATGGAGTCTCTTGTGCCGAGTAGTACTATGGTGTCCTGAGATTCTAGTCTCTATCCTCATCATGTCCATCTCTACAGATGACAAGAGGCATCTCACTCTCACATCTGCTGCTACTCACAACCTCATATACTTATGGGAACAGATCAGATGATCAGTAAATCTTTGTGAACTTCCACAGCAAATCAATAAATCAAAACATAGCATCATATACAAGGTGCAGTAGCAGGTGAAATTAATTTAAAATGTGTGGTTTGGGTCTTTTGCCATTTAAGTTATTGAAGAAAATTATTTGTAGTCTGGAATCAAAAGGATGGTGGTGATCAGAGAAAATTAAACTCTGCTGGCAGCAAGCAGAGCATTGAGAAACAGTAAGGCCAGCCCATCAGTCAGGAGCTATCCTTAGTTGATATCTTCTCAATACTGATGTGTGGGAAGAAGTTGTCACCATTGTATTTGTGGGGTAACAGAAAGAAGATCAAAGAGTCTCTATTGCTTAGAGACTCATGGGGGTATCCTTCCTTGACCATTTCAATTTAAAAATAAAACTAAAATGAGACTCAGATCCCACACCATTACTGAGAATACATGGAGAAGTTGGACACATGAATCACTCAGCTTTATACCCCACACAGAGTCAGATCTCATAATCACAAAGACTAGTGACCATTACAAAACTACTTGATATTAATAAAGGGGGCAATGGTAAAAAAAAACAAATATATCTATATCTCCTTTGGGGTTAGAGCCCAGATCAGCTTTGCCTTAATCTTATTTTGAAAAAAAATAAATCAAGTAGCTTGTAAAGGTTACTCTATATAAGAAGCAACGAGGCACTTTCAAAGGCAAAGTTGTAGGTTTTATCTCCTAATGAATAAAATAAAAATGTCAGTAGATAGGTGTACTTTGATCAAACAATTGGGTGATTTCAAATACAGGAATCTACTCTACTCAATGGAAATCAAGTAACTTCAATTTACATTCATTTGTCTGTGGAAATTTTTCATACAGCCTGTAGGAGGAGGTTCACATATCTCTTGCTCATGTGAACTATAGTATTATGTAACTCATGAATTTTGTGTTGAATACAATGGTATTCACATACATACATCTTTGTGATAGTATTACAAATGCATATATCCCAGGTTCCATGATTATATCCCTTATCTGATGCATTAGCAGCACACATTTCAACTGATAATCAGTCTAAAGACTTCTAGTTTCTTACTATTGTGTTAGCAAAGTTTTTAAGTCCTTTCTTCTCTTTGTCATTTACATTTTAGTGTGTAGAATGCCCACTTTCCCTTTTTCATGTGTTTCATTATTAAACAATTATGAAAATGCTAACAGGATAATAAAAAAATGTAAAGTTCCTATACACAATAAATAGTTTCAGAAGTACCAAAACATACAGATAAGCTGAGCTTTGAAGCTTTTTGAGTCTATCCAAACATTTAATGGTGTTACAAACACCATTACTAAAACCTTTCAGTATGAGGTCAAAAATGTTTACATTCACATGTATGTGTCTGTATCCGTGTATATGCAGGTGGGGTTTCTGCAGAAACTAGAAGAGAACATTGAAGCTGGATTTATAGAGGGTGGTGAGGTACAGTCTGGAAACCAAGAATTGGATTCAGATCCTGCATCAAGCACAGTTTAAAATATTTGTAGTTACTAACTATATAATTTTATATCATATTGGAGCACTGCCTTTTGGGTTCATATTATACAAAACTGAGTCATTTATTCATTCATTTAATACTTATTGTATTTAGGAAAGAGATACTGTTCTGAAATATTTTAAAGAGCACTGGCTAATTTCCAGTAATTTCATATACTCCCTTAAATAATGGAAACCCAGTTTGAAAAATAGCAATCAGTTCACTGTTATATATTTATGTTTATCCTTAAAAACTTGTTATGGAACTATATGACTGCCAAATAAGACTGGATTTCAAATGAGGAAGAAGAGAAATCATACTATCTTTTTTAAATTACAAAACACTCAAAACAGTCAAATTTATATTTTTGATTATTTTAACTGAGGGTTAATGTATTATAATTATAAATACAATGGCTACATTATGAACAGTTGTAAATATTTATTTCAGTATTGAATAATTGATTCCAAATGAAAACATCTTTTTATTGAACTCATATACTAGGCTATCTAATTCCTGACCCGTTTAACAGCAAAACTGGTGTAACTTGTTCTAAGCACTGTACCTAGAGGAGTCTTGCACAACATTAATAGATTTAGAGCTTGTCTCCCCACCAGTTTTTTCATATTTGCTTAAGGATATTTGCACCCTAGGACTGAATATGATTAATATTAGTCTTGGAGAGCATGTTTAAATCTTATTCATGATACAGGGATTAATACTATGTGATTAATTTATCTGGCAACTATTAACTGTTTATTATGAACAAAGGGCTCTGTGGGATGGTGAAGGGTTATAAAATTGAATTGCAAGGTCTCTGGCTTTGTGAGCTTATAAAATAGCTGCTGAGATGGTAAAGAGTCATACATCACTATAATACATGGTACTGTATGATAAATTCCTAGAGAGATATATAAACAGGATTGCATAGTACACGAGAGAATGGAGTCATCCATTTTCACTATAGATCTGCAGACGCTTTCACAGCATGTCATTTAGAGTTGAGCGGTAATTCAGATTTTGATAAAGCTAGACTAGCAGCAGAGAGAGGAAAAAGGCCTGTCAAGCAGAGCTACCACAAGGAAAACTGCTCAGGAGTTGTTAAAGAGAATTGAATAGCACCTTGCTCTATACATTGACACACATAGAGGGGATTTCACCCAGAACCCAAGGGTAGCTCTGCCCTCCAATTCACATACAACTGAAACAGAAAGAACCTTGATTGAGATAGGAGCATGCTATATATCTTAGACTGGCCTTGAACTCCTGATCCTCCTGCCTCAGCTATCCAAGTGCTGGGATTACAGATGTGTGCTACCATGCCTGGCATTATTTATACTTCCGTATCCCACAATGAACTCACAATATTGTAAATTAGTTCAATAATTAAATCACTTAACTGTATAATAAATATCATTGCTAAGAAAATTAAAATGAGAAGGCTCACTTTGATCAAAAGTGTATGCTAATGGGTTTAAATAATTAGATTTTAGTCAAACATTCTAACCAAACATAAACTTGTCTGAAGAAATAAAGTAAAATATAGTAATTGCTCTGCTTTAGTTAAAAGTTATATGATGGCTCTTTTCATTTATTACTTTAGTAATTGCATTTATTTTTTGAGTTCAAAAGAAAACCACAGCAGAGCAGGCAAACTGCAAATGTTAGAAGATGCCCAGAGGAGGTGAATGGCTGAAAGGAGGGAAAATCACGCCCTTAGAAATTGTACATGCAGAAAAGTAGCTACATGTACGGCAAATAAAGAGCCATATGTTGGGAGGGCCTTTAGAGAAACACTGAGAAAGCCCCAGATGTTATGAAAATCTTTCTTACAACACATACAGAGAGAATAAGATGAAAACTGAGTGGTTTTTTTTTTTTTTTTTTTTTTTTTTTTTTTTGAGTACTTCAGATAATTAGACCAACTTCTGAGGCCTCCTGGCTGTGACCCCATATACAACTATGCCACAGACAGGAATTCTGGGAGGACAGGTGCATGCTCTCATTGAAGAACTAACCATCTCACATACCTCTTTAACATGGCTTAGAGTAAACCTGCCTTTCTAGGCTGGTTGGTCCAGCCCACCTGGCAGGCTATTAGGTTTCAGATCAGGTCAGAGATTTCTATTCTCTTCACCAGAACTTCACCTCAATGGATCTTTACTGCTGTCAGCACAACTCCCCAATCTCATTTAGAAACTAGATTCTGGATCAGAGCCCTCAAACAAAATTTATAGAGACATTTTCAAGCCCAAGATATCATTTAAACATGTCTATTATTTATTCATTGATGATTTGATAAATGTATAGTATGCATTCGGATTATTACAGCCTCCCTCTCCCACCAACCTCTACTGGTTCTCTTCTCTCTTCAACCCTTTCCTGATTCAGGGCTTGTAAGAAACCGTATTTTTCTAAATGAGAAATGTATTCCAGTATAAGATAATGCTTGTTATTCTATGAGAGATGTGAACACTTAAAATGAAGGCAGAAAAGTTTGTTTTCAATCAGAACCTCAAAGGACAATGAAGTCTGAAACTTACAAAGAGATTTTCTACTAGAGGGAATCTTTATATCAACTTATAATGAAAAAAGTACTGACCCAAAGGCATGCTTAAGAAGAAGCCTGTTCTTCCTGAGACAGGCCAGGGAGGATGAGCTAACTAAAAGCCTGTGGTATGAGATGAATCCATGAATGAAGCTGAATGTCAGCTGGTCACAGTTAGGAAAATCCAAACCTGAGGCACCCAAGTTCAGAATAGCCTGGGATACAGAAAACAACCTCGCCCATGTCTTTCCTCATAGCTCCTAAGTATCCACAAGTGTGAAATTCCTGAGAAGGTTAAGAGACATTGGATCTATTTGAAGAATGCACTGGGAAGGAAAGATTGCGCAAGGGTGGCTCAGGGGGTCAAGAATCTTGAAATCCAGAGGAATCTGGAGGCAGGAAACAGGACACAGTGACATCTGTGGGTTAAGGAGGAATATCCTCCATGATCGGGCAAGGGTCAAGGCTGACTATATAGCTTGGTCTAATAGTGCCTTTTAGTTAAAGGGAGTGGAGTATCTATTTTCTATAGTTTCACTGATGAATGGTAAAAGGATCTTCACAAATCAATTTTACCCATGCTTTTTGCAATCAATTTCTTTTAACAATGATTTTAATGTGTTTAACTTTTATAACTTAGTCAAAATACTCTAGTTTCACAACATATTGCATGAAAAAGATACAGTATCTATGTAAATATACATTTCATAGACTTGCTACATACTAAGAATGGAAGCAAGAGGAGCAGTCTAGATGTTTCTTGTCAATTTCCTCCAACCCTGACTTGTCAGAGCTAGCACACAGAGCAAACTGAAAAACAATTTTAGGAACCTAGCTATGTATTCTAACTGTAACCCCCCCTTTCTCTTCCCTACAAAGTTTGATAAAATTAAATTTGTTTTCTCCATTTACGAGGAGCTAGAGAGATTGCCTTGCATTCATATGTGAACAATTAACAAATTATACAGCTAGAATTCAATGTGAACCTAAAGCCTGCAGGGAAGTTGTTCTTTCTCTCACACTATTCTGACAAATGTAATGTAGTCATTGTAACTGAGCTTTTTCTTCTCTTGACTAAAACTGTCTACACAATTGGCACATGGCAAAAACAGTGTCAAGCACAAGTGTTGTTCAGAAGATGCCTGGCGAATGTAGTAGGTAAAGATAGTGTAGTATGCAAAATCCACTTATCCTACATGTTTTGAAAGTTTACATGTTTAAATGCCTCCACATTGTTTGCACCCAATGCACTTGTATCTGTTCAGAGGCCAAGACAGGGGATCAGTGATGGGACCACAATCTCTGGAATTTTAGCCAAAAAGCTGGAAATGGCACAGAAAAGAATTCTGGCCTTTAAAAGGAACTCAGATAAATGACCTCTTGATTCTGTCCTGATGATAACTACTTCCGTTATGGCCTCAAGGACTTGAACCAAATTTTCATACTTTTAATTTATGGAATTGGCAATGATTCAGCAGCAACTGAAGGCAATTCAGTTATCTACAAGGTAAATCAGTGGAAATTTCACCTTTGCAAACTACATGACATTAGGGCTCTTCTGTGGGCAGCTGCTTGGCAAATCTCTCTATTTGAAGGTGTGATTTTTTTCCAAGTAACACATGCAATTTATTTTATTTTTAGTTTCAGGAAATTTAGCTACATGCTGAAAATCATTGTGATATTTTGAAAATCTTCATGACATACAAATATCAACTTCCTACTATACTTACTTCTAAACTCAAAATTTTTCTTACTTATTTACTCTATATCCTGCTTTCTGCCCCTCCCAGTCACACTTCCCATTTTAGAACAGTTCTTCAGAGAGAGAATAAAACCTTGGGTAGGTGTCAGTCCCACTGAGATGTGAGACAACCACGTTTCTTGCTCCCATATTTGTAGAGCAAGATAGGG
The DNA here is from genome assembly GCF_008632895.1 of Mastomys coucha. Classification (NCBI taxonomy): domain Eukaryota; kingdom Metazoa; phylum Chordata; class Mammalia; order Rodentia; family Muridae; genus Mastomys; species Mastomys coucha. Next base: position 37,038,279 of record NW_022196910.1, read on the forward strand.
AAAACTGCAAGGAAACTCAATTCATCTCTTTTGTTTTCCTTTCTTTTATTTTTTTCAGGATTTAGTTGGCAGCCGCTCTGCAGTTTGATATAAGAAATGCATTTACTTAATAGGTACCTGAATATATAGATATTTTATGGTTAAATTAATCTAGTTTTCATTTGGGCATTGCAATGTATATGTTATTAGAAACCAAGAAATGTTTATTCCCGAAGTTTTTGATTCCTAATGTGTAGAATTTGAATGAAAGCATTTTTATGTCCTTCCTCAAAATATTATGTGAGGATTAAAAATAAAGAGTTTAGCTGTATGGTAGGAATTGGACATATGTGCATATCTATATATTTATCTATATGAATATATATACACATATACCTATACTAGACATAGAGGATTCATGTTATAATATATATTGTTCATATGAGAAAATAAGCTTCTCATAAATATATATTTGTTTTAATATGTGTGTACATTTCTATGTGTATGTGTCTATATGATGATTAATAGAGACATAGATGTGGAAAGTATGCAAGGATTTTACTAGATAAGATTCTCTTTGGTCAAAATCACCTCACCTTTACTTCAACTGGCTTGGTAGAGAATAATATGTATCAAATGTTAACATCTGTTGTCAAATATCAATGATGTTGAGTTATTATCATGAGCTATATAAGGCAGAATGAGGTACACCTTATAACATTTCAAAAAGCAGCATCAGAATTCATTGACCTGAAGATATCAGGATTTTTAAATAAGTTCATTCTTTTCAATTTGTTCCAACAAATAGAACAAAGCAGGAACTTGGTGTTTTATCATAAAGTTGCAAAATTGCTTTATGAGTTAATAATGAGCAATTTCACCATAAAAACCTATAATTATTATTTCTATCATATGACCACACCCTTCCTCAAATACATGGACAATTATATTCTTTCCACAAATGGAAGAAACACATGTGGTCTCAGAAAAGATTGCTTATTTTTATCACATGTTTGGGAGTAGGAGAGGGAAAAGAAGAGGCATTAAAATGAGAGAGAGAGAGAGAGAAAGAGAGAGAGAGAGAAAGAGAGAACAATCTCAAATCAAACTCCAGCATGCAATTTTGAAATCAACGAAGAAATGATTACAATGTGTACATAGAAGTAAAAGACATGGAATAGCTGATAGAACTTCATGGAACAAAAAGAACAAATGGATCGGAACACTATTAGTACCGGATGCCAACACTTGCTACAAAGCTGTAGGATTAAGGCGACTGACACTGGAAAAAGAACAAACGAATCATATTAGATAGAGCAGAAAGGCCATTGAAGAAGGTACATATGTAGAGACAACTGAAATTCAACAAAAAAGCAAGGGCAACATGATGAAGAAAAGACAGTACTTTAAAAAAAACACAGATGCTAAGACAACTGGATATCACACAAAGAATATCATGCCTAGATGCAGGCTTTGCATTCTTTCCAGAAATTTTTTTTCATTTTTTTTATTAGATATTTTCTTTATTTACGTGCCATGTGATTTCTCCTTTCCCAGTTTCCCCTCAAACAAAACAAAACAAAACAAAACAAAAAACAAGAACAAACCCCTGTTGCCTCCCCCCACCCCCTGCTTGCCACCCCACCCTCTCCCACTTATTGGCCCTGGCATTCCCCTACACTGGGGCATAGAACCTTCACAGAGCCAAGGGCCTCTCCTTCCATTGATGATCGACTTTGTAATCCTCTACTATGCACATGCTGCCAGAACACCCATGGAAGGAGTTGCAGAGACTAACTATGGAGAAGAGACTGAAGGAAGGACAAGCCAGCCTAATATAGCTGTCTCCTTAGAGGCTCTGACAGTACTTAACTAATACAGATGTAGAGGCTCATAGCCATCCATTGAACTGAGTACAGGGTCCCCAATGAAGAAGCTAGAGAAAGGACCAAAGGAGCTGAAGTGTTTGCAGCCCCTTAGGACAAAAAAAAACAATATGAACTAACTAGTACCCTCAGAGCTCCCGGGGACTCAACCACCAACCAAGGACTATATATGGTGAGACTGATTGTTCTTTCCAGAAAATTAATTTATAGTAAGCAATAAATTTAAAGATAAGCCACCAAAAGTAAAAATGTAAGAACACAGAAGAAAAACCTAGACCATCCTGGATGCAGCAATGCCGTTCTTGATGTGATATGAAATGTATGGTCTATGAAAGAAATGAGAAGCTAGTCTTCAACCTTTTGTCTGAAGGAAAGGCAAAAAATTAATGATATAAATCAATACAGTCAGAGGAAATATTTTCAAAAAATGCCTGCTATCTAAAATATACATGAGATATGTACTTCAGGTAAAAATTATTCACTGGACATATATCTTATTTACATATATTTCAGATAAGCATTCTTTATAAAGTAGACACAAGTTATGAGAGAGGTTATAAAACTAATTGCTTTTCTACCACTGATTCTGTCATGGATTTATTATTGTTGTTGTTGCTGCTGTATTTTTTTTCTTAGAGGGTGGATGAGTAAGTAAAATATATTCAATAATAAAAATATAAAGCTGAATGTGAGCTTCCACATCAAATACCAATTCTTACTGCAAATATGTGAACAGAGAGACTAGGGAAAGTCTTGATAACATTGAAATTTGCTTCATGGCTATGACTTCTATTAAAAATCATGTATTTAAAAATGCAAGAAGGGGGAACATGAACAGCCAAAAATCCAGTGGTCTAAATTCCAGACTGCATTATGTCAAACTTATTTATAAACACATCTAAAGGATATCAGGCTTGGACCAAGCTGTGAGTCCAAACCACTATTCAGAGCTGTTCTGATTACAGAATAATAAGAACTAGTAAAACATCTAGTTCCAGGTATGTGTGCTTGTGTGTGTGTGCCTGTGCATATATGTATGTTTGAAACGCAATCAATAAGTCATGGTGACACTGCCAAATTCTAAGAACTACCATTAAATTTCAGATTCCGTGCAGTTACATTTTAATATTTCTTTAGTATATAAAGCAATTAACAAAATAGGTAGACAATATGATTTTTCAAAATGTAACAAGAATATTTAAGAATTTTTCTTCATGGCTGTTCACATAAGCTTAGAGTGAATTCATACTAGAATCTTTTAATTATAATATTGTGAAGTTACCAGCCTGGATCTTACTATGCTCAAAAAATATATCTGCTCAAAGGTCAACTTTTTAAATGGTTAGCCTGAGACCAGGTAGAGAAGGCCTCTCCTGTCTCACCATTGCTTTCAATTACTGCATCTAATGCAGTATAGTAAAAAATCTTACTCTATAATCAAAACAAATTAAAACCATCATAAAGATGATAGAAAATGAAATAATTCTCTAAGATAAAATGTTGATAAAAAATCAGTATGTCAACCGACTGTGGTATCCACTGTCCACGTTCCTCATTGCCAGATGGAATCCAGCTTCAATTCCTTCTTCTGAGAACCATTTTCATCTCATATAATACATCTCAAAAATTCACTAATAAGCAGCACAGTTCTATAGACATTTAGTTTTAAAAATCATCAGGATGAAAGTCTCAATACTGAAACAAAGAGTATCTAAAAGAGCAGTTTATATTCATTCCATATATAATGACTATATGCAAAGAAGGAAATCAGTGAGGAATTTAAAGTATAAGTTTTCATTAGTACTTCATATTATATCAAAGAAATATGGACAGTAAATATTTGCTTTCATTAATCACCTCATCTTGCCATTCCAAAGTTAGCAACTTTCAAAATGGTGGGGAATCATGTGAACCAAGTTAGGAATTGGGCTTCCCGATGATCCTATAGTGTGCCTCTTATAAAATTTTACTAACATTTAAGAACATCCTGGTACTTTATCCCTTCTCTATTTTGCCAAATTTTTCTTCTTGTCTTAACCTAAAATACCCTCTAAGTAGCATCAGCCATCCAGTTCAAGGGTAGGCTCGGGGCCTTGACACTGTGACTGATGCTGTGGTGTGGTTGCAGACAGGAGCCTAGCATGGCTGCCCTCTGAGGCCCAACAGGCAGCTGAAAGAGTCAGATGCAGATACTAGCACCCAACCAATGGACAGAAGTTAGAGACCCTTGTGGTTGAATTAGGGAAAGGCTGGAAGAAGCTGAGGAGGAGGGTGACCCCATGGGAAGACCAGCAGTCTCAACCAACCTGGACCCCTGAGATCTCTCAGACACTGAGTCACCAACCAGGTAGCATACACCAGCTGATATGAGGCCGACTGCCTGGTCTGGTCTCAGTGAGAGAAGATGCACCTAACCCTCAAGAGACTTGAGGCCCAGAGAGAGGTGAGGCCTGGTGGGGTGGGGAATAGGGGGTAGGGACATCCTCTTGGGGACTAGGGGTAGGGAGGACGTATGGAATGGGGAGCGGTTGGAGGGCAGACCAGGAGGGTGACAAAGTCTGGAGTGTAAAAAAAGGATTAAAGAATAAAGCTAAATATTTTTTTAAAAAAAGAATTAAAACTTTAAAAGGCACCAAATCAGAAAGCATAAGATACTTTCTTAAGAAAGAATGGGTCACTTCCAAGACAAGTGTAACTCTAAAAATGGGTTAAAAATATCTGCAATATTCAGAAGAAATTTCCTTTAGGAAATCCCTGTGGGTCATGGAATCATAGAGAATCCTATTTTTCTGTCTTCTAAGACTATTTTAAAAAATTAAGAAGAACAAACATCCTAAAATACCCTTTATCAGTAAATTTTACACAATATATAGGATATAATAGAAAACACAGCTAAATGTTGTGGCTAAACAACAGTTGATCTAGAAGCAAGGTCGCATACTGGAATGCACCATCAAGAACAGACAAGCTTTGAGCCACCCATTTTTAACCCTCAGCTATGTCATAGAAACTAATTCTTGCCTAACAGGAATTTCAAACTATCAAATTCCTAAACCATCGGGGCATTTCTGAGGGTCCTGAATATAACAGTCTATCTTAAGATGAAATAAAAGAACTTGTTTTCAAAACAATTTTCGTTCATGTCTAACATTCTTGTTTGAGAAGCTTACACTTGTGCCTCTGCCTTTCAAGTAAATGTTGGGCTTTTTTTTTTCTTTTGCTATTTTTAATCTACTGAGCATTCAGGACATTCTTGGTATTTATAGTGTATTAATTTATTTCCTCATGTCAGCTCACCAACGTTATGCCACTCAGAGCCTATATTTCAGATCTGAGTTATTACCCACCTAGAAATCACTCGACAGGTGTCATCCATATTAATAATTTCATCCTAGATATATGATTGGGTCAGATCCCACAGAACTATGTCTGTGTTTCAAAGTGATCATAACCTGAAATTCATTGAGAAAACATGTCTTTGAAACCCTGAGTGGTATAGCTATATATTTCAAAGAGGATAGAATAATTTTTTAAATATGTGCCCTCTGAACCATGTTGTCTAAACATTTTTATATTCTTTTTTTATACCTGTACATACATGATTTTGCTTCTATTGTATAAGGCACTTTACAATTCAAAACATATTATATATACACATATGTATATATAATAAGCAATAGGATAATAGCAAAAAAGACTAGATTAGCATGACACAAATTCTGATCACTACAATATTGATTCAGAAATTGGCATATTGGTTTAGTCTACTTCAATGCTACGTATCATATATTCATACTCTATGACATGACAGAGGAAAATGGGGTTTTTTGTTTGTTTTCTTAATATTTTTTCCCTAATAGCCAACCTTCTCCAAGGACTTTATGATATCTTTCTGTATCACTTCCTTTAGGAATCCATACTACCACTCATGTTCTTGTCACCATGGATCTGTTCTCTCTCTACTGCTACATTCTTAAAGATATATTTATTTTTATTTTATGTGTACGGGTGCTTTGTCTGCATGTATGTCCATACACCATGTGTGCTGGAAGCCTGTGGAGATCAGAGATGGTTTCAAATCCCAGGAACTAGAGTTGTGAAGAGTTTCAAGCTGCCAGTGGGGTCCTATACAAGAGCAGCAAGTGCTCAAAATCAGGCCCATCTCTCCTGTCCCTAATCTACCATCTCCTCTTCTTTCTTTTCACCACTGAGAAAACTACCCCAAGCCCAGCTGTTTCTCCAGCAGCTTTTCTTTTCTTTTCAAAAGGACACTCATACAAATTAATTGTGACTCAGTGGATATTTACACTGGTTATGAACACCCATCTGATTACCAAAGTTTGCTTTCTCAACCTAGCATATTAACCAGACTAGGTGCCACTTGACAGCATCTGCTACATTAAAATAATCAACTCACGGTAGTCAATATTTGCACTAAAGTAAACACCATAGCTTGAACTATGAAATCTATCCTGAGCTTTAACAAGACACACCTGTGATCTGCTGTCTCCGTTCACACTCACTTACCACTCTTCCTTTCCTGACTTTACTTCATAAATATTAATATTCTCCATCATAAACCTTTTCCCTGTTGAATTTACACAGACCTCCGCCAAGATTTCCCCCTTGCCATTCATCACCTGTGTATGAGCACTGTTTAATAACTAACTTCCTCAGATTCTCAAGGTAAGAACTTATGGTGCAGCAAGCATCAAACTTTATAGACCAGGAATATAAATGCATCAGTTTCCTTCCACCTTCCAGCCTAGTTTCTTCTATGGGAATTCCCAGATTGTTCATTTGGCCTAAAACCAAAAACTAACTGTCCATCTTCCACATACAGCTGGAGTTTTACATTCTATATATGTTACGTAGCACCTACAGTGATTTTTAAAATAATTGTATCATAACTTGACATAGCCAAGCATGAAAAGTCATCCAATGTATCCTCCACTGGTTCAAAACATCACATAAACTCTTTGCATGGCCTTTATGTGATTAGGTTCTGCCTTCCCCTTCAAACATCCCTAGCTAGGTTCAAACTACAGTTTTTCCTGAAACACATTAAGATCCCGGCTTCCTGGGACCTTTTGTTCTTCCCTATACAACCCCATGGCTCTTATGCACTTATATTGCAACTCTGCCCTTTACATGAACTTCAAACAAATGCCCTGCTACCAGCTACCTTATGGCTCCAAGTAAACATTGGCTAAATGTGGAATTATAGAAAGAACCCAAGGAGTTGAGGGGGTTTGCAGCCTCATAGGAGGAACAACAATATGGACCAACCAGTACTCCCAGAGCTCCCAGGGTCTAAACCACCAACCAAAGAGTACACATGGAGGGACCCATGGCTCCAGCCACATATATAGCAGAGGATGGCCTTGTGGGATATCAATGGGAGGAGAGGCCCTTGGTCTCCTGAAGGCTTGATGCCCCAATGTAGGGGAATGCCAGGACAGGGAAGCGAGAGCAGGTGGGTTAGTAAGCATGGAGAGAGGGGATAAGAAAGGGGGGGGGTTCAGAGGGGATAAAATTTGCAATGTAAATAAAGAAAAAATCTAATAAAAAATAAAATAAATGGATCAATATACCCCAATTTCCTGTCTCCAGAAATTCTAGTATTTAATGTGTTAAATGATTCTCTAATGGCCACAGAGTCTAAAATGTAAGCTCAGACTATCTAGTACTAGAAGGTACTTTTAAATGTGTTTTTGTTATTGTTGCTGATACCAAACACAAACAGTAACCAAATGTCGCAAAAGCTGAGATGGGTGAGATATAACAAAGAAAGCTCTTCTGTGGGCAAGGATGGCATACTTATTGATGCACAACTTTGAATTGTCCAATAACAACCCGCAGCATCATGTCTAATCCATATGCTTAGTCTATCTTTTCCTGTCTGGTCTCTACTCTCATCTGGGCTTTGTACTCATTAATCACCCAGTGGCAATAAAAATTCTAAAAAGCAATGACAAAAATAGCCCAGTCAGAAATTACATTTGTTACACAGCTTCTTTTCTTAGTTAACAGGGGCGGCTTGTGCCAATGCCAGAACTAAAGTTCAACCAATCAGAAAGCCTCGATCCAAGTTGTCCTTATTCAAAATGTACTATGACCCCAACTATGCTGTCATTTTTGGTCCTTAGAGGCAGAGGTATTAAGACAGCATGCACACCAGGAGTTGCACAGCAGGGCTAATAACAAACAAGAAACCGGAAAAAGTAACAGAGACGGCTGTTAAGATAATCTGCAGATTTGTAGAAATCCTAGGTCCAGATACTTCAGATCTAGTCAGAGGATGGCTCCTCCATAATTTCAAGCTTTGGAAATACTTTTTCCCTGTCATTACATATGAGCTTGTCAGCATATCAGGTCCTCAGTAAGCAGCATCACATCAGGGGAGCAGGTGGAAGGCAACAGACTTAAAACACTTTACATTGTGTACCATTCCCTTATGGTTAGAACGATGGAAACAAAAAAATCAAGTCTAGGAATCACAACTGTGATACATGCATCTCAGAGACTAACAAATATCTCAAGAAAAAGCTCTCCTAGTATTGTAGCAGGTGTTAATCTGATCATACATTACTTACAAAGTTCATGATAAATTTTATTTAGTCTATTATAATTGTACATATATAATTATATTAAATTAGTGTTATATGAACATGCTAATTTTAATATATAATATAATGAAATATATGTATGTGTGTGTGTGTGTGAGAGAGAGACAGAGAGAGACAGAGAGAGAGAGAGAGAGATCATCATTTAATTAGGGTTTATTTAGCAAATGAGAGAGCCCAGAGAGTTTGTTTTTCCAACATCACAGAACTAACATAGCAGCATCTACATCTATCCTATTTAGCATTCCAGCAGTAAAATTTTACAAAGCAGATGTAGTTAATTTCCACAGAGAACCATTTACATTGAGAGTAATTCATTCAGGAAATACCCTCAAAGCTGAAGCCTTTTATAGAGACAGTATCTTTATAGTGACTTTTTTCACAACAGCTGTAGATCATGATATTTTAATAGTTTTTTTGTTGTTGTTGTTGTTGTTGTTAATGTGTTTCTTTGGAGTGCTCTTGTTTTGTCCAGGCTAATTCATCATGCGTGAAGAATAAATTTCTTTTATTACACTGGATTTCAGTTTTCTGACATTAATTAAAGCAGGCCAGCAGGTTTAAGAAGTTCATGAGTTTTTCTCTTGACCAAATCTCTGACAAGGATCCCTTAAGCATGAGAATTCTCTGAAGCAGTCTTACCTGGAAACTCGCGCTGCTTTCAGGTTGGTAACACCTTGTATATCCTCACTACGGGCAGTCTGTCTTATGTTCATCCCAGGAAATTAAGTTGTGGCTTTGTGACTAGTTATTTTGTTTGTTTGTTTGTTTTCTCAGCTGTTCATCAATCTCTGATTTTATTTACAGATGTTAAGCTTTGCTAGATGGGAAAGGGCGGATATTGCTGCGGTAAAGGGAGTCCAGACTGAGTGCTTTCTGGAAGTTACTATGGATCTCATCTCAAAATCATATATTGTTCAGCATATAGGCTACAGCAAGCCTTCAGAGCTGTTTCCAATGGAGGCACAATCTTGTGTGCTTACACTGACCTTCCTGAAGAACACCTAAAACACTATCTTCAAATTTGAAAAATGCACACCATAAGTACTATTCCAAAAATAGTTGCCCAAGCAAACTCTGTTGCTTTAAGCTTGAAATTATGTTTACTGACAGAAAGTCCAGTGTACAAAATTACATACTATAGGACATCAGAACAAACAGAAGAAAAATAGGTCAAAGGTCAGAAAGCGCACACCTCCAGGCTTGGTGCACAGTAATCAGAATTCCTCAGAGTCTGATGTTGTTGCACTGACCCTGAACACACAGGAATCCTGGGAGCAGATGATTTCTTATACAAGCAGGAAGGCATACAGACAAATTTTAAAGCAATCATGCAAACGCAGCTAACTTTGAAAATGGTGCTAAGTGTGAAAAATGAATGAGAATAAATTTGACTCTTACCATCTGAGACTGACTTCTTGGACATCCATTGATATCTTCAACTTTCTCATTTGCTAAGACCAGGAAATAAAATAAAAAGAGAGAAAAGAGGACAACATGCTTAAGCAATGAAGGGAAACACACAAAAAGGAGATCTTAAAAAATACATAAATAAAACTCCAAGCAGAAAGACCCCTGCTTCCTGATCAGTCTCCTAAGCACATGGACAGGAGAGCACACACTTGTTCCCACCCAACAATTCTATGTGCACAAATCAAGCAAAGAACAAAAGAGGAAGTTGCTGCTGGTTTTCCAGCATGTGCCAACTGACTGCTGACATGAGACCCTTCACAATTGCCCTGCTGGATCAAGATCCAGTTTCAAGGAGTCTCAGTGTATGAGTTACTCTGGTTAACAAACTGCACACACATGGGAGGCATATGGTTTAATGAAGTTTTCATTTCTGACAATCCTATATGTGTAAAGCCACTGTTCCAACTATTTCAAAGTATGGCCTGAATGCTCTTTCCAGTCTCTCCTAAACACATTTAATTACATGGGAGATCGCTACACTCACAGCACTCCTGGACACAAGGAGCAAACAATTCTGTGTCTGGTCTACCTAAACTACAATGTAGCAAAAGAGCTGCGAGCAGAGCCTGTCAGAATTTAAGAGAGCAGGTCTCACCAATGATCTGGATGATGTCTGCCAGAAGGACCCCGTCCGCAATGTCCTGCTGCAAGTCCTTGATCAACCGCTTGTGGCCAGATTTTGCCAGGTAGTGGTTGGCCCAGTCAGTGTAAATCTGTTGGAGACAGGGAGAGAAGAAGTGAGAAGGGTGTGGGGGAAGAGAGACAAGAAAACTCCTCAAGGCAAATGCGAGGCTCAAAGGGAAACTGTTCTGGATCGCATTCCAGCTAAAGAAGTCATAGCTCCAAAGGAAACAGTTGTAAAGTCATTTTTAAACGGCTCTTTCCCCCACTTATCTCCTGTTTCAAAGGAGGATGAATCACTCCTTTCAAAATCATGGACTAGTCACTTGTGACCAAGCAAAACTCCCTTCCCAGATGGCTCTGGAGGAGATTGCTACCAGGAAAGAGTTTGGGTTTCTCTTTTTTTCTCCCCTCCCTCCATTATTTTGAAAATAATCCTGTCTGTATAAAAGGAAGTCACCTGGACTGACTTATAGAGGAACTTTATAAAAACTGTGTTTCTCCAAAGAGGCTTTATTGAATTTGCCATCTGAGATATCCTAATGTGACAATGTTTTGGCGTGGTTTTTATGGAATAATTGCAAATGCCTTCCTGCCTAAGATATATTGTTTGTACTGTCACCTCTCGTTTAAGCCTCTTGAAATGTGTTTGTATTAGAACACAGAGGCAGCATGTGGAGTTATAATGCAGCAATTGAAATACAGAATTCGGAAATAGTTTGCCAGCCATAGGGTTGGCGATTTGACTTACAAAAGAGGGTGACTCTAGCAAGTGGTCATGATATAAAGAAAAGCTGAAATTTCAAGAATACCACACACACACATACACACACACACACACACATACACACACACACACACATACACACACACACACACCACACACACACATACACACACACACACACACACACACACACCAAGTGTTGCTATTTTTAAAAATCCATTAGTCTAATAACCATAAAATATAGAAATTGGCTTAAAGATCTTTAAATATCATGGATAGTTAATGTGTAACTTTGTTACACGGTAGGTGAAAATAGAACATAATATTAAAAATTGAAATGAGATTAGAAAAGCAGCCAAAAAATGTTGAATCTAATGAGAAACTGTGGCTGATGTAGAGTGCCTAAAATTAGTCCAGCTTAAGCTGAAGAGCTCTGAATTTTATCTCAGAGTCATGAGCACTACATGCCAACACAGTGAAAATGTACTATTTAAAATCCTTTGGTGCTAGAGAGACTACCCCAGAGTCAAGAGCATTTACTACTACTCTTGCAGAGGACCTGGGTTACCTTCTCAGCACCAACATGGTAGCTCTTTAACTCCAGTTCTGAGTGATCTGATGCCCTCTTCTGGCCACTTCAGGAAACAGATAAGTATATGGTACATACACACACACATCACAAACACACACACACACACACACACACACACACATGAAATGAAAATTTTAAAAATTAAATAGATTATATTTAACAATAGAACTTAAACCTAGTACCTTTCATAGGCAAGACAGGCAAACACTTTACCCTTTTGCTATGATTTTAACATGCTTTTCTGTTTTTAAGGTAAGATCTTCCTAACTTGATGCCGTTGGACTTAGGTTTACACTGTAGCTTGTGCAGGCATTGATATTATGATCCTCCTGCCTTAACCTATGGAGTAGCTGGGATGACAGAGCTAGAACACAAGACCTTGCTATTTCTGAGAAAATAAAAACATATGTTGTAATTAGCAAATCAGAAGTATATGAGGCACAGCAAAGGGGGGAAGTCTACCCAGGAGTTGTAGCCCTTCATGCTTTTGTGCAACTTGATACAAAATGTTCCAAATGAATATGTCTAAACTATAATTTACCATATTATAGCACAGTTTTACACACACATGCACACACAAACACACACACACAGAGAGACAGATAGAGAGAGAGTGAGAGAGAGAGAGAAAAAAACAGTTATACACACACACATAAAGACAGAAACACAAATAGATACACAGGCATACACATACATACACATGCAGACAGAGAGAGACATACAAAGACACATGTACACACACAGACACATACTATATTAGGTTCAAATTTAAAACTGCATTCTATAATTTTAGTTTTTTCATATAACAGCAATTCTAAAAATCATTTCACATACACATATATTATATATATACATATTTTATATATATTACATATATAATGTATATGCTTGATAATCTTTTGTACAAAAGTATAGTCCCTTCCATAAAGGATAATTAATATTTTGTTATATTACTGTATTTAAAATGATATGTACACTCACATATATATGCACACAGATATCTTTGAATACTTATATGATGATATTTGATATGGCTAAGCATCTAAGACAGGCTGATCAATTTTTCAGAGTATTACTAGGTAGAAACATTCCAAATATTAAAACATAGAAAATAGATTTTTAGAAGATATCAAGGAGTCTCTAAGGCATATCTAGTGATACTATTTTTCTCACAATGTAAAAAACTGAAGGTATATTGGCACATAAGAAAGACTATGCTGGTAAAGTGCCACTTAACTTTTCATATCTATAATCTTTATTTTTCAGACATTTGCATATAAGAAAATGACTCATGGCTCCCTCTAAATCACAACATAACCAATTTCTAAATTATCTTGTTTGTTGACTCCCTTATACTCACTTATCTAATGAATCTTAAAGTTTTATTTTATTTATAGGACTGAAAATTTTCCTTTTTCTTTTTGTAAAGACATAAATTCAAAGCATTAAGTTTCCTTCTTTTATCTGTACTTTATTTGAGTGACAGAGTTCCAAGTTCTCCTTGCTAGTTGAGTTTGAGTTAGACTTGAATCGTACCAGTCCCTCCACAGGCAGGGGGCGGCCACAGGGCCATCACTTGACTTTAAAAACCCACAGAGGGAAGGAGACTGAGTTCTGAAGCGAGACAAGTCTGGTCTGAGGCCCAGGAAAGTCACCTAGGCTTCCTAACCTGTAAAGGAGGGTGAACAATAATCCTTGCACCGAGAACTGTAAAGCCCCTCTGTAAAGAACAGGATATAAGGTCACTCCTGAAGAAGATGTCCCTGAGACCATGAGTAACACTGTTGTATTTTGCTCTGCTAGCATAAGAAAAAATACTTGTTAAGGTTAATTGCTTCACAGAGATGAAGCAATTGGAATAACTGGGGCAGAGGCTGAGAAACTGCATTGCATCCTTCTGGCTCTGTACATCTGCCAGATTCTTATCTTCTAATTAGCTGGGATTTCTGGTTTCTCTGCTTCCTCAACTAAGAGACATCACTGAAGCAGAGTGGTCACGTTCTCCTCAGTGCCTCTATGAGAGGTCACCTGGGTCAAAAAAAAAGCAAACTGAATGAAGTAGATAAGTAGCAATACAACATTTTGATTTTATTTTCCAAGCGCATATGGAAAGAGTCTTAACATGGATGCAAATATTTCAGGGAACTTAGACAAACAAACAGAAGCTACTTAGCTGGCTGTTAGCACTGGTAAGAAAGCCTCAGACTGAATGGGCCGACCCTGTTGGCTTGTTCTAGTATTTTCTCAAGAGGATTACAAACTTGAGGCCTTTGCCTGAAAGTTTGCTTAGACCATAGGCCTGACTTTTATTGTAGTCAGCAAAATCAGTAACTAACTCAATAAAATGAAACCACATTTCTGCCTAAAACATCACATGCACAAACTTTTGGTAAGTCATTCTTTTTCATGAATGTGTATATTTCCTGTAGGTAAAAGAAATGACAGATTACAAGAAAATCACCAGAGGGTAAAATCATACATCCCAAATGAATGCTATAATACAGCTGGCAAAACAGAAAACAATTAAGATGCCAAATATAATTACCTGTTGTAAATAATAAAACATATTTTCCTAGATTATTTATTTATTTGCTTTGTAATATAAGATCTTGTTATATATCTCAGGTTAAGGTCAAATTTAATTTGTTGCCCAAGAAGGCCTTGAAAATGCAGGAATCCTCCTGCCTCAGTTTCTCAAGCACTGGGGTTACAGGGATATGCCAGCATACCCCTATTTTTTTTCCTTAAAATTCTTAAATTGAAACTGCATGAGTGGAAGAAAGCACTGGGAAAATGAGGCATGTCTTCAAGGAGACAGTGGGTATGAAGAGAAGACGTGGTAAGAAATCAGGAGCTCAACAGCACTCTCTGTCATGCTCTGATGAAAGAGAATGCAAACAACCCTGTCATCCTTCGTTAAGTTCTGTTATTTGAACTGATGCTAAGGGATGATAAATTATGTCCTGATGCTGGGCTTGGCCTGCAAACTTTCCTCTGGTTCATCAACACACAAGGCAGTCATTGTATTTAACTTCATAGCTCCAGCTGATTGAGTTACAAAGTGTGTTACGTTTGCCAGGATTAGTCTATGAATTAATTGTAGGTTTTGAGGGAAGAAGTTGGTATAACTGTGAGTAAAATAAAATGAACACAAATTCAATATTTGGCAACTTCTGTATGAACTCACTGAATATTTTAATCATCAAGCTTCAGGCCAATGATGTGAATATAGATAATTCCTACTTCCAATGTCAATATTCTTCAAGTATTTTGATTCACAAATGGTATATATATCTCTATGAACTATACTTTAGAAAATAAGGAATATATAAGATTAAATTTATCCCAAACTTCATATATGTATGAAGTTCTAATTATATGTTTATATATGTATTAGTGTGTTTATGCATATATTATATATAAATTCATTTATAGTAATTAAAATGATAAAGTCAAAGGTATATGTATCAAAATGAATTTTAGGACCTATTATATAATATGTATTATTTGGGTGACATTATACAGCATTAATTTTAAGTTCTACTTCTAATCCATGTGATGTCCACTGACTGAATATTTATTTTCTCAGTACCAGGGAGTCTCATTCTTAAAGAAGGCATTACTATTATTTCTGAATAAAATCACTGTGAAGACTGAATGAACTCATGCATGTATTTTCACTTAATATACCTATTAAATGTTAACTATATTAGAAGTAGTTCACTTTTAATATGAGAATATATATTAAGTATAATGAGAATTGTAATAATTTTAAAGGAACCATTATTACTGTCAACTCCTTAAACCTAAGGTATCCATCTAATTGTAATGAAATGAAATAATTAAGAAAAGCCACAGATTGGGAAAAGTCCTCACTAACCCCACGTCCGATAGAGGGTTAATATCCAAAACATATAAAGAAGTTGAGAAGCTAACCAGCAAGGAACCAAACAACCCAGTCAAAAAATGAGGTTTAGAACTAAACAGAGAATTCACAGCAGAGGACTCTTGAATGGTTGAGAAGCACCTAAAGAAATGATCAAAATCCTTAGTGATCAGGGAAATGCAAACCAAAACAACTCTGAGATTCCACCTTACACAAATCAGATTGGCTAAGATCAAAACCTCAGGTGATAACACATGTTGGCAAGGATATGGAGAAAGAGGAACACTCCTCTATTGTAGGATTGCAAACTGGTGGTTCCTCAGAAAATTGGAAATACATCTACCTGAAGACCAAAGTATACCTACTACTCTTGGGGCATATACTCAAAAGATGCTTTACCATGCCACAAGGGCACGTGTTCCACTATGCTCATAGCAGCCTTATTTGTGCTAGTAAGAAGCTGGAAACAACCCAGATGTTCCCTAACAGAAGGATGGATAAAGAAAATATGGTTCATTTACACAATGGAATACTGCTCAGGTATTAAGAACAAGCACATCACATATTTTGCCGGCAAATGGGTGGAACTAGAAAATATCCTGAGTGATGTTACTCAGACCACAAATGGCATGCATGGTATATACTCACTAATAAGTGGATATTAGCCAAACAAAACAAAAACAAACAAAAAACAGTAGAGAATACCCAAGATACAGTCTACAGAACAACAAAAGTTCACCAAGCTGAAGTGCCAGAGTGAGGATGCCTCAGTCCCACTTGGGAGAGAGAAGAAAGCAACCACAGGAGGGAAGGGGAGGGAGAGAGATGGGTAGGAAAGGGAACAGAGGGAGGAAGAGGGAAACATGATCAGGTATTGGGTGGGAGGAACAGGACTGAAGGCCTGAGGGCCAGCAGAAAGAATGGAAACAGGCAATCTGGGGAGGTAGAAGGTGGGGACATCCTCTAGAATGTACGAGAGATCTGAGAGGTGAGAGACTCTCAGGACTCAAATGGAGGGACGTTAGATGAAATGTCCTACAGTGGGGAAAGGGAGCTTGTAGAGTCCATCTCCAGTAGGAAGACAAGGCATCAAGTAGACATGAGTTTGCCCTCCCACAGTCAACCCAGCTCAGGGGGAGGCCCCAAGGCCTGACACTATTACTGATGCTATGGTGTGCTTACAAACAGGGGCCTATCATGACTGTCCTCCAAAAGGCCCAACAAGCAGCTGAAAGAATCAGATGCAGATACTTGCACCCAACCAGTGGACAGAAGCTACTGACCCCTGTAGTGGAATTAGGGAAAATATGGTAGAAGTTGAGGAGGAGGGCAACCCTAGAGGAAGACCAGCAGTCTCTGATATGAGGCCCCCAACACATATACAGCAGAGGACATTCCTGATCTGGACTCAGTCAGAGAAGATGCACCTAACCCTCAAGAGACTTGGGAACCCAGGGACTTGGGAGGTCTGGTGAGATGAGGGTGGAGTGAGGACAGCCTCTTGGAGATGTGGGGAGGAGGAGGTGTAGGATGTGGAATAGTAGGAGGATGGACAAGGAGGGTGATAAAGTCTGGACTGTAAAAAAAAATTAAAGAATAAAAATAAAAAAAATAAATAATTAAAATTAGATATTGAATACTAAGTAGTGCTAAGATCTATGAATGCAATGTGAAATTAACAATGCTAGTGTACATGTCCAGCTTGAACATGTATCATTTTTGAGTAATGATATTTAAAATATACTTTCCTCACTATTTCCATATTACTGTGCACTGATATTAACTGTAATTTTAACACTTATATATGTGTGTATATATACACATATTTGTTCATAAACTTTTCAGTTAAATTCACTACTTGACTATTGTGAATAGGTAGGATGTGAACATGACATGTAGACATAACTTTGACACTATATGAATCTGGTATGAGCAACATTTCCACTGGTGGATTTGCTGAATCATGATTAATTTTATTTTAATATTTTCTTAATATTTTCTATAATGCCCTTTTATATTTCTCCAGTGATATACAATATACTTTGCAAAGAAGGTTTTACCTTTGTTGTTAAAAATAGCTATCCTAACAAATGGGAAATCCTTGGTTCTTTGAGAAATCCTGGAATTTTGGTTACAAACTAACTACAAGCTTCTAAATCTCAGAAAACAACAAATGAATAAGTACATTGAGATCATACACAGCATCTTAAAGGAGCCTGACCAATGTGGTAAATCTTGCTTGGAATTAAACATTAGAAGATGCCTTAGTTAGGGTTTTACTGCTGTGAAGAGACTTCAGGATCAAGGCAACTCTTACCAGGACAACATTTAATTGGGGCTGGCTTACAGATTCAGAGGTTTAGTCCATTGTCATCAAGGCGGGAGCATGGCAACATTCAGACAGGCATGGTGAAGGAGGAGCTGAGAGTTCTACATCTTCATTGAAGGCTGCTAGAGGAAGACTGGCTTCCAGGCAGCTAGACTAGGGTGTTGAAGCCCACGCCCACAGTGACACACCTACTTCAACAAGGCCACACCTACTCCAGAAAGGCCGCAGCTCCTAATAGTGCCACTCCCTTGGTCAAGCATGTACAAACCATCACAGAAGGAAACAAAGCATCAGAGACAGAACCTAACAGGTGACCCTTTAGGACTGATCTTCATAGAAGCTCTTGGCTCTGAGAAGGAAAAGCACAGTATTCAACTCAACTGTCTAGGAAAGCATTTGAGCCCTACCCGCTCCACACGCATCTTCTGAGGAAAGAAAGCAGCGAGCCCAGAAACAACTGAAATCAGAGCAAGGAACACATGCAGATCTGCAACCGGACAATAGGAAGGCCTAAGAGGATGCAAACATGTTGAGGCAATTCAAGTCTGGCAGGAAGCATTAGATTTCAGTGCTTATGAAACACCAGTGGTTCTAATGCCTTTGCCCTCTACTGTCATGATAAGCAACAGTCTTGTGCATTGACCAAATCGTAGGCTCAGAGGGAAAAGCTAGACAGCAAAAGGAAAGAATCTGATATTGGCAAATCTTTTCCCCAAGGTTTGGATTTTAATTCAAAAGTTACTAAGTCCCTACAAAAGAAAAGAATCTGATATTGGCAAATCTTTTCCCCAAGGGTTGGATTTTAATTAAAAAGTTACTAAGTCCCTTTGAATAGGGAGGAATATATCGTTGCATATGGTACAAAACCTTAGTCATAGAAGACATTACATATTCTAATTTGCTTAATAAAGCATTCATATTATGAGTTTTGATCAAATCTACCCACCATCCCTGCCCTTCCAAGTCTTCCTCTATCCCTATTAGTTTTCCCTACAAAGTTCATGTGCACTTTAAAACCCACTAAGTTGATATAGTGCTATATATGAATAGCTGTAAGATCATCTCCTGGATTTCGAGTAGCACCTCAGTATCAGCATCTATGAGTAAAACTGGCTCTTCTTACGGCAGCATCCACTTATTGTCAATAGTTCCCCAACTAGGGGTGTTAATTCATGATCCCCTGCCAATCCATGCAAAGATTTGGGGCTACCTTCATCATGTGTAGGCCTTGAACATAAAGTTCTAGCTGTACAGAGGCCAAGTGTATAATGGGCCCTGCCATGCCTGGCAAACACATTTTGCTCCAGATATCACTGTCTATGGCTTTTCTCATCTTTGCATCCTTTTGCCATTATGATCCAACTATACATTCCATTTAACTTTTAATGATTTTGTAGAGTTTCATTCTATGGGGAAAAATGAATGTTAGGAATTGACAGACAAAGAAAGTTGGAAAATCACTTTGGTTTTATAGCATGAGACTGGGTACTTTCTCTTAGTTTGAGATAGTTGATCATGAACTGCATTCTAAGTTGGCTACAGGACTAATGGGTCTAAGGAAATCAACAAATTTCAGTTCTGTGACATTTGCAGAAGGATATGGTTTTGATATAGTTTCTCCCTGAATGGCTCATGTTGAACCCAGGTCCTATTTGTGGCTATGTAGACATGGGGTTATTTAAAAGATGGAGTCTAGTAGACTGACATATTTAGGGCCCTGGAGGCATGCCATGGGAAGGGATCAGCATAGTTCTCCTGGGATTTCTGAGTTATTACTAATGACATGGTTGCCATAAAAGATAAACCTGACTTTTACCTAGTCTCTTGGTTTCCCTCTTCTCACATGTACCCACAAAGATATCACTATCTACCATAGGTGACACAGCCATAGGAAGCTTCAACAGAGCTTGTTCCATAGCTGAGCCTCCAGGCTGTGCATGAAATAAAATCTCTAAAAGTTTGACCTAGACTCGGATATTTCATGACAGTAACACAAAATGACAAAATCACAAAATGTCTAAGACTCAATATTGAATGCCATTTGAAAGATGTATGCATTGCATCAATTTGACAGCTTTTGGCAAAATAAGTACCTTCAGAGTTTATGCCTAATAAGCTTACTGTTAAGCAGTTCAGCATAGCTAGTATTTATCAATTATAAAGTTTTTCTCTTACAATGAATGTTTGTTAATTAATAACTTCTGAAAATTAATTAGTGATGGCCTATGAAGGCAAGTCAATGTGTAAGCCAAGTTGTAGTCTGATGACTTCCTTTCAATTCTTTCTGCATTTACTGAACTCAGTCTCTGGACCAATCTTCCAAAATCCTTCCAGAGAAAGGATGTGGATCTGGATAAGAGATGAGATAAGGAGGAACTTGGGAAAGTAGAGGAAAGGGAAATTGTAATCAGGTTATATCATATATAAAGTGTATTTTTTATAAAAAACAAAATAAAATAGATTTAAAAAATAGAATTTAAGGTTACCAAACATTATATGCTTTTTAAGTGAAATACTAATATTAACATACTCAGATAAAAAAGATTCCAAGTAAAATATTAAAATTAGGAATGAACTAATGTCAAGGAAATTATAAGTAACAGTCTATACTAGGAAAGAGACAATATATCCTTCAGAAGAAAACATATCATGTAGATATATACCATAAACACATATTTGAAAAAACATGGGATGTTTTGAAATTGAAAGTATTAGGGCTAATTACGTTAAAAGACAAGAAGGTTAAATTGGAAGTATAGAGGAAAATGGATTAAAGTGCAGAAATTGAGCAATGAAAAATATTATGTAGCATCATATTAGAGGATAGGGTCATTAATTTAAATGTCAATGTTTAACCAAGGGTAATAAAAATGTATCTTAATAGCTCTGGGGGCACAAATAAGAAAAAAGAAGGCAATGACATCACTGGTCTCCACAGGATGAAATGTGGCTGTGCAGCATCCCTGATGCTCCCAGGATGAGCAGTTACAGAGGAGGACCCAACAGGGATGACATTAGCTGAAATACCCAACAAAGGGAAGATAGAAACCTGTAGAGGCCATAGCCAGTGGATAGGCCCAGCCCCCAGTGGAGGGATGGGGCCACCCACACATCTCAAAATTTTTAACCCAGAATTGTTCCTGTCTAAAGGAAAGACAAGGACAAAAAATGGATCAAAGACTGAAGGAAAGGCCCTCCAGAGACTGCCCCATCCATCCCATATGCAGACACCAAACCCAACACTATTGCTGATGCCAAGAAGTGCTTGTTAACAGGAGCCTGGCATGGCTGTTCCCTGACAGGTTCTGCCAGCACCTGACTAATACAGATGCAGATACTCATAGTCAACCATAGGACTTGAGCCCCGGGGAACCTCAATTGAAGAGTTAGAGGAAAGACTGAAGAAGCTGAAGGATATTGCAACCCCAGAGGAAGAATAATATCAACTAACTGGATCCTCCAGAGCTCTACCAACCAAAGAGCATACATGGTATTCTACATATGTAGCAGAGGATGGCCCTTATCTAGCATCAATGGCAGGGGAGACCCTTGGTCCTGTAGAGGCTTGATTCCCAAGCATAGGGGGATGCTAGAGCAGGTAGGTGGGTGGGGGAGCACCCTCATAGGGGCAAAAGTGTGGGGGAATAGGTTGGGGGTGTTTGTGGAGGGGAAACCTGGAAGGGAAATATCATTTGAAATGTAAAGATTAATGATAATAATAATAATAATAATAATAATAATAATAATAATAATAATAATAATAAAAGATCTGGAGGAAGTTTGGAACCTGAAATACTCTGTAAGCTTCCAGATAAAAAGGAGAAAAAGCCAATGGCCTCTCATATAATGTGCTATGAAAAAAATAAATTCTCACACACACACCTTCTTTGGAATGCATGGATAAAATAAGAAAACTAAATGACCAAATGCAGGAGGCTGACAAAGGACACTTTGTTTCAGGAACAGGGTGAGACCACATAGCTCTTACCTGCTAGACAGAACTTAGAGTGCAAACTTTTAGATGGAACACAAAGAGAAGATTTTAGAATTGCTGACAGCAGGGAAGTACTGTAAGTAATATAAATTCTGACAGTTCAGATAGAGAAAATTCTACTGGGATGGACTTTACAGAGCTGTTGGAAACCATAGAAAAACATGGATATGGGCTTTTAGAAATCTAAATTAAAAAGCATGCAATGATTATTAGTTATAAGATAAAAAAAGGATAAAAAAACTTTCCTTTTAAAAAGAACTGTAATCATGGTATATTGTATGTGGCTTGGCAGTAAAGGACATTTACATGGAAATAATTTAAATATATGGATTTAGCTGAAAATTATAATGTAAGTATATTTGGGGTAGAACAAAAAGATGGGAAGAAAGGAACTAAATCTCATGTTTTCATAAACTCAATAGATAATCTCTATAATTGGTGCATTCATATTATAGCATATATCTCTATAATTGGTGCATTCATATTATAGCATATCACTGGGAGACACTGAAATAAATGTTAAAGAAAACTACTAAATGGTGCAAATTGGTTTCTTCCATTGTGGAAAGGAAGGAGTGAAGGCCAGAGGGTAGCTTGCACTTAATTCAACTATAAGACACTTTTTGAGATTTTATTTTTATTTCATTATTTCCATATCTGTGTGTGCACCATGTGTGTGAAATACCTGTAGAGGCCAGAAGATGTCTTGCGACTGGAGTTAGGATGTGCATAGACATCTTTGTAGGTTCTAGGAACGGAGCCCATATCCTTTGGAAGATCACATTTGTCTAGCCCCAGCTATATGACTTGTGAAGCTACTTCACTTTTATTATCTGATAATGATGTAAATTACTCACTTGAAAATATATATATTGAATGATTCTGAGTAAGAGAGGGTTTAGCCCTTAAACAAGGTGTAGAGATACAGAGGAGGCACGTTCAGTCAACGGTAGGTAGGCAGGGCAGGAAGATCAGTGGAGAAATCCATATTTGTAGGCTAGCTAGTGATGTCATTAACCAATTATCAGATACTAGATAGAGACTACTTGAAAACTCATAGGTATCAACATGTAGCCCAGAGATGTGCACCTACAGCTGTTCATAACAGGCTAAGACAAAGCGATCAAAAGTGTCTTCACTCTTAGAATTTAATGAAGTTTAATAGCCTGGGATATATCTCAATAGTAGAATGCATGCCTAGGATGCAGGAAAGCATAGCGTCAGTTCCTAGTACTGCTCCACACCGAATAGTCAAACAAATCCTGCAGAGATTCCAGTAGAGACAAGGTTGCAAATGAACATCTATAATTCTGGTAACATGAGAGGCAAGAAAAGGGGGCCAGGAATTCAGGGCAAGCCTGAGGTACTTCTTAAGTTCAAGGCCAACATGAACCACAGGAAATCAAAAGGACTCCAAAACACACACTGACTTACTTTTAATGTTTTAAAAATAGATTATTTGACTGTCTATCAATATAATTTTGTCATATGTCCCAATTATTGCTAATTTATTTACCTGTATGATTATCAATTTTAAATAAAGTAAATAATGCCATTTATATTTATAAATATCACTTTCATTTATCACCATACTAGTCTTAAGCCTTTTTAGAGTGACCACCTCCCTTAAAAGTTACACCTTAGCAGCCTACTGTAGAGACTTTTATCATAAATCCAGATCAAACAAATAAATCATCAGCAACCTAGACTCTCATACTCAGGCCTTTCATGGTAGACAGATGTCAAACACATATTTAGCTCAAGTTTTAGATGTTATGGAGCAGAAACTAGGTATATATTTCTACTCATAACAGCATCTATCATTTTTAAATTTACAGCATGATTTGTCGCTTTGGAATCTCATGATGCTTGTTTTCATCCTGGACACTAGAAATTTTTAGATGAACAGAAATAGCCATATATGTAAACTGATACAAAGAGAAGGGGGAGGGATTTACATACTAACTATAGTACAGTTTGATTCTTTTTAAAAATATATGTAGTTTTCTTACAGAGAAAATAACAGGCCAGACATAAACTGTACCATCCACAACTGGATGAAATTGGCCAGCATTTATGGGGAAGTGCTGTGTTTGCCTTTGTGGCCACAGCATAAATGCTGATATCCATAGCTCGTCCTTGAGGAGGGTCAGAGAGGAGGAAAAGGTAAGTAAGTAGATCCTGTGAACCTTGAAGATGTCGTCTGTACAGCTGTGGCTGCCTAGGCTCCCTCCCCGACTACTACCCACAGTGCTTTAGCAAGGCCCTCTACCCAGCTCACCTCACACAACTTCTTTTTAGGATTTTCTTACACTCCAGCTTCTACCAGGAACACAGCAGGGCTGCCTCTGCATGGGTTTCTTCATAGCCCTGAGTTATGAAGGAGTTACTTCTCTTAATGTACCTCACACAGTTTAACTCATTCCTTCCTCAGAGGCAGTTCCCTGAGAGAGTCACACTTCCCTTATAGAGAAAAGAACCCTAAGGCAAGGCTTTTCCCAACTTGGTGGTGGTTAATCACTGTACAGAAAAAAAGGGAGGAGCTCCTGACTCACGATTTGTGCTCTGGGTGCACACGAATGGGTATGTCACTAATGACACACCCTGAACTCTAACCTCCTGCAGCTGTTCCCACTACATGAGACAGCCATCTCAAAATGTGGGGGAAAGGTTCTTTGACTGTTACCATGTCTGGTACTGACAGAGAACACAGAGAATAATCCATATTAATGGTTTGTAAATGTTTGACAATGCAAGGGCAATCTATAAATACTTCACAAAAGATAACTTTTTAAATAGCAGCACAGGACACTTTTAGATCTGATTTTGTTTGTAGGGAAACAAATTGAAGAAAAAAAACTTGTTTTCAAAATCTTATCTTTGTGATTTCTAATGATGTTCTGCTACACTCAGACTGGTGACTAGTTCAATTGTCATCAAAGAGGCATCATCCAACAATGGTTGCTACTAGACACAGAGACCTACAGGCAAACACTGGAGGGGAGGCTGTGGGGGGCCAGAAACCCAGAAGAAGAGGAAAAGGAGGAGGAAAAGGAGGAGGAGGAGGAGGAGGAGGAGGAGGAGGAGGAGGAGGAGGAGGAAGCGGAGGAGGAGGAGGAGGAGGAGGAGGAGGAGGAAGAGGAGGAGGAGGTAGGATTGTAGGAGACAGAGGTGTGGAGGACACCACAGAACAAGACCCACAGAATCAACTAAGCAAGGCTCATAGGAACTGACAGAGAATGAAACAATAATATACCTTTTATGGGCCTAAGCTAGGTCTTCTATATACAGACCATAGTTATGTAGCTTGGTGTTCTTGTGGGACTCTTAACATTGGGAGTGGTAATGTCTCTGACTCCCTTACCTGCACATTGGACCCTTTTTCTTCTTTCTGCTCTGTCTAGTCTTGATATGAGGTTTTGTGCCTAATTTTATCGTAATTTGTTGTGCATGTTCTGTTGATATTCCTAAGAGGCCAGTTCTCATGTTTGAAGGGAAACAGAACAGGAGTGGATCTTGGGGAGAAGAAGTAGGGGGAAGACAGGGAGGAAAGGAAAAGAGAGTGGAGGAACTGAGGTTGGAATGTAAGGTAGGAGAAAAGTATAGGAACAAAATTAAAATTATAAAAAATAAAATAAATCTTGTTTTGGTTCTTGGCTCATAAATGGATTTAATAACAGAGCTAAATTAAAGGTAAAGTTGGTTTACAAAAACACCCTACAGAATAAGTGACAGGCTGGAAAATATGTGAAAGAAGTTCTTGTGGTCTAACACTCTTACTGATGTGGTGGTGTGCTTACAACAGGGGCCTATCATGACTGTCTTCCAAAAGGCCCAACAAGCAGCTAAAAGAGTCAGATGCAGATATTTGCACCCAATCAATGGACAGAAACTGGTGACCCCTGTGGTGGAATTAGGAAAAGCTGGAAAAAGCTGAGGAGGAGGGGGACCCTGTAGGAGGACCAGCTGTCTCAACTGACATGGCTCCCTGAGCCACCAACCAGACAGCATACACCAGCTGATATGAGGCCCCCAACACACATACAGCAGAGGACTGCCGGGTCTGGACTTAGTCAGAGAGGATGCATCTAACCCTCAAGAGACTGGAGGCCCCAGAGAGTGAAGAGGTCAGGTGGGGTGGAGATGGGGGGTGCTGAGGACATCCACATAGATACAGGAGGAGGAGGTATGGGATGTGGAGCACTCAGAGTGCGGACTGGGAGAGGAATAAAGTCTGAACTGTAAAAAAAAAAAAAAGATTAAAGAATAAATAAGAAGAAAAAGAAGTTCTCGTGGATGAAACACAAAGTTTCAAAAGAATAAAGGTAGATGATTGAGAATTTCATGGCCTCTGCTCTGAGTATTTAATCCCTCACTCTTTAGTGATAAATAATAGTTCACTCACAATTAGTGATAAATTGATTGAGAGAACTTTTTAGCACAGGCCAGTGGTTCTCATATTTAGACCTTAGACCATCATCTGAGTCATGTATGAACTTTTAAGAAACTATTAATTTATTTTTATTTGCATTGGTGATTTTCCTGCATGTAAGTCTGTGTGAGGATGTCAGATCCTTTGGAACTGGAGTTACAGACTGTAGTGTGCCACCATGTGGGTGCTGGGAATTGAACCTGGGTCCTCTGGAAGAGTAGCCAGTGCTCTTATCTGCTGAGCCATCTCCCCGGCTTCCGTGTATGAACTTTTATAGATGTACATTGGTAGAACCCACCCTACTGACTCACAGGCTGTGGAAAGTGGAGCCAGAAAACAATCTTGAGGCCTCCACAGGGTTCTAAAGTGGGCTCGTGTTTACAAATAAATACACTCGCAAGAGATTGCACAGATAAATACTCTTCACAAATTAAAAGCAATTAGATTGTAATCATTAAGCACCTCTCATATATATATATATATATATAT